>NC_090030.1:34842616-35142616 GCF_037176765.1 Anolis sagrei | reverse complement strand
AAGGAACCAGGAGAGGGAGACCGAGGAGAAGAAGGTCATGTCCGTCATGTGCTCTGTCAGCTGTGGCAGGCGCTCCCGGATCAGGTCCTCAAACACGGCCTGGTCCACCAAGGCCCCTGAAAGAGAGAGGGAGCAGGAATGTCCCAAATGGGAATGCATCTGCAAGAACGCATCTCACAGAACAGCAACACTTCTGGAGACATCTCAGGGGTTTTGTTGGTGTCCAAAGATGAGCAACCAAACAAGGAGTTTCCAGAAATGTTGGACATCAAGTTCAGAGATGTCCACACCCCTCAAACACCAACCACTGCTCTGAGATGAAAGTGAAGATGCACACTCCAAGGCCTCAATTTGAAAAATCACATCTCACAGGCCAACAACACTTCTGGAGACATCTCAAGAGTTTTGTTGGTGTCCAAAGATGAGCAACCAAACAAGGAGTTTCCAGAAATGTTGGACATCAAGTTCAGAGATGTCCACCCCTCAAACACCAACCACTGCTCTGAGACGAGAGTGAAGATGCACACTCCAAGGCCTCAATTTGCAAAAGCGCATCTCACAGACCAGCAACACTTCTGGAGACATCTCAGGGGTTTTTTTGGTGTCCAAGGATGAGCAACCAAACAAGGAGTTTCCAGATACATTGGACATCAAGTTCAGAGATGTCCACCCCTCAAACACCAACCACTGCTCTGAGATGAAAGTGAAGATGCACACTCCAAGGCAACAATTTGCAAAAGCGCATCTCACAGAACAGCAACACTTCTGGAGACATCTCAGGGGTTTTGTTGGTGTCCAAAGATGAGCAACCAAATGAGGAGTTTCCAGAAATGTTGGACATCAAGTTCAGAGATGTCCACCCCTCAAACACCAACCACTGCTCTGAGACGAGAGTGAAGATGCACGCTCCAAGGCCTCAATTTGCAAAAGCGCATCTCACAGAACAGCAACACTTCTGGAGACATCTCAAGGGTTTTGTTGGTGTCCAAAGATGAGCAACCAAACAAGGCGTTTCCAGATACGTTGGACATCAAGTTCAGAGATGTCGACCCCTCAAACACCAACCACTGCTCTGAGATGAGAGTGAAGATGCGCTCTCCAAGGCCTCAATTTGCAAAAGCGCATCTCACAGACCAGCAACACTTCTGGAGACATCTCAGGGGTTTTGTTGGGTGTCCAAAGATGAGCAACCAAACAAGGAGTTTCCAGATACGTTGGACATCAAGTTCAGAGATGTCCACCCCTCAAACACCAACCACTGCTCTGAGATGAGAGTGAAGATGCGCACTCCAAGGCCTCAATTTGCAAAAGCACATCTCACAGACCAGCAACACTTCTGGAGACATCTCAGGGGTTTGGTTGGTGTCCAAAGATGAGCAACCAAACAAGGAGTTTCCAGATACGTTGGACATCAAGTTCAGAGATGTCCACCCCTCAAACACCAACCACTGCTCTGAGATGAGAGTGAAGATGCGCACTCCAAGGCCTCAATTTGCAAAAGTGCATCTCACAGACCAGCAGCACTTCTGGAGACATCTCAGGGGTTTTGTTGGTGTCCAAAGATGAGCAACCAAACAAGGAGTTTCCAGAAATGTTGGACATCAAGTTCAGAGATGTCCACCCCTCAAACACCAACCACTGCTCTGAGATGAAAGTGAAGATGCGCACTCCAAGGCCTCAATTTGAAAAATCACATCTCACAGGCCAACAACACTTCTGGAGACATCTCAGGGGTTTTGTTGGTGTCCAAAGATGAGCAACCAAACAAGGAGTTTCCAGAAATGTGGGACATCAAGTTCAGAGATGTCCACCCCTCAAACACCAACCACTGCTCTGAGATGAAAGTGAAGATGCACACTCCAAGGCCTCAATTTGAAAAATCACATCTCACAGACCAGCAACACTTCTGGAGACATCTCAGGGGTTTTGTTGGTGTCCAAAGATAAGCAACCAAACAAGGAGTTTCCAGAAATGTTGGACATCAAGTTCAGAGATGTCCACCCCTCAAACACCAACCACTGCTCTGAGATGAGAGTGAAGATGCACACTCCAAGGCCTCAATTTGAAAAATCACATCTCACAGGCCAACAACACTTCTGGAGACATCTCAGGGGTTTTGTTGGTGTCCAAAGATGAGAAAGGTGAGTTTCCAGAAATGTTGGACATCAAGTTCATAGATGCCCCCACCCCTCCAGCACCAACCGCTGCTCTGAGATCAGAGTGAAGAGAGGGTCCAGGAAGACAGTTACGTCTTGTCTCCTGCAGTTCGAAAACATGCAAATGTGAGTAGCCAGTTTTACTTTTCACCGGTCCTACTATTTCTCACCTATGATCCGGCGATTGAAATAATCAGGTAGCATCCGCTCACAGACAGCAACCAAGAGCCAGAAAGCTTCTTCCTCTTTGGCGTACAGCAGGAGAACCGAGGTCAGGATATTCATCGCCTACCAAGGATCAAACACAGAGACTGGCATTATTAGAGAAAGGATATTGTATGGAGTGTTGGCCTGGTTCAGACACACATTCAGGCCCATCAGGTGGACTGACAGATTGGGGGAAAGGTGGGACACAAACCTTCTCTCCTTCCTTCCCTCTTTTTCTTTTCCTTCTTCTTCCTTCCTTATCTCCTTCCTTCTCTACCTTTCTTTCTTTCTTTCCTTCCTTCTCTCCTTCCCTCTTTCTCTCTTTCGTTCCTTCTCTCCTTTCTTTCCTCTTTCACTTTTTTATTTCATTCTCTCCCTCCTTCCTTCCTTCTCTACCTTTCTTTCTTTCTTTCCTTCCTTCCTTCCCTTTCTCTTTCGTTCCTTCTTTCTTCTCTCTTTCCCCTTTTTAATTTCTTTCTCTCCCTCCTTCTCTCCTTCCTTCCTTCTCTACCCTTCTTTCCTTCCTTATCTCCTTCCTTCTCTACGTTTCTTTCTTTCTTTCCTTCCTTCTCTCCTTCCCTCTTTCTCTCCCTCTTTCTCTCTTTCGTTCCTTCTCTCCTTTCTTTCCTCGTTCACTTTTTTATTTCATTCTCTCCCTCCTTCCTTCCTTCTCTATCTTTCTTTCTTTCTTTCCTTCTTTCCTTCCTTCCTTCCTTCCCTTTCTCTTTCGTTCCTTCTTTCTTCCCTCTTTCACTTTTTTATTTCATTCTCTCCCTCCTTCTCTCCTTCCTTCCTTCTCTACCCTTCTTTCCTTCCTTATCTCCTTCCTTCTCTACGTTTCTTTCTTTCTTTCCTTCCTTCTCTCCTTCCCTCTTTCTCTCTTTCGTTCCTTTTCTCCTTTCTTCCCTCTTTCACTTTTTTATTTCATTCTCTCCCTCCTTCCTCCCTTCTCTACCTTTCTTTCTTTTTTTCTTTCTTTCCTTCCTTCCTTCTTTCCTTCCTTCCCTTTCTCTCTTTCGTTCCTTCTTTCTTCCCTCTTTCACTTTTTTATTTCATTCTCTCCCCTTCTCTCCTTCCTTCCTTCTCTACCCTTCTTTCCTTCCTTATCTCCTTATCTCCTTCCATCTCTACCTTTCTTTCTTTCTTTCTTTCTTTCTTTCTTTTTCTTTCCTTCCTTCTCTCCTTCCCTCTTTCTCTCTTTTGTTCCTTCTCTCCTTTCTTCCCTCTTTCACTTTTTTATTTCATACCTCCTTCTCTCCTTCCTTCCTTCTCTACCCTTCTTTCCTTCCTTATCTCCTTCCTTCTCTACCTTTCTTTCTTTCCTTCCTTCCTTCCTTCTCTCCTTCCCTCTTTCTCTCCCTCCTTCCTTCTTTCCTTCCTTGCTTCCCTCTTTCTCTCCTTCTTTCTCTATCCTTTCCTTCCTTCTCTCCTTCTCTCCCTCCTTCTCTTTCCTTCCTTCCTTCCTTCCTTCCTTCCTTCCTTCCTTCTTTCTGTGTATGTGTTTTGTGTGTGTATATATGTGTGTTTGTGTATATATATGTGATTTTGTGCGTGCATTGTAATATATTGTTTTGTTTTTGACTTTTTAAGTTCCTTCTGCTGTGTTCTTTCAGTGTTTATATGAGTGATGGTCACTCGTTGGCCTGAGAGGCGTCTTGTGTCCAAATTTGGTGTCAATTCGTCCAGTGGTTTATGAGTTCTGTTAATCCCACAAACGAACATTACATTTTTATTTATATATATGCAAACACACATATACATAAATAAATATATATACACACACATATACACACAAAACACATATACACAGAATGGGCCACAGTAACGTGTGGCAGGCGCAAAACAACATATATATATATGTGTGTGTGTGTGTGTATATACACACACGCAAACACACATATACACAAATATAAATACACAAAGCACATATACAAAGTTTTGGCCACAGTAATGCGTGGCAGGGGATGGCTAGTGTGTGTGTGTGCACGCATATGTGTGTGTCAGGAGTGTGTGTGTGTGTGTTGTGTGCGTGTGTGTCAGGAGCTACTTCAGAAACTGCAAGTCGCTTCTGGAGTGAGAGAACTGGCCGTCTGCAAGGATGTTGCCCAGGGAACACCTGGATGTTTGATGTTTTTACTATTCTTGTGAGCAGTTTCTCTCATGTCCCCGCATGGGAAGCTAGAGCTGACAGAAGGAGCTCATCCCACTCTCCCCAGATTCAAACCACTGACCTGTTAGTCAGCAGTCCTGCTGGAACAAAGGTCTAACCTGTTAACCTTTTTTTGAATTTTCCCATTCTTTCACCTGGCAATACCCGATCTTGGGGTTCCGGTGGGCGTATGCCGTGAGGACTCTTCTGAGCGCGGAAATGCCCGTGTCGCTCTGGAAAGCCGGGTGTTCGGGCAAGGAGCGGCGCAGGTCCCTCTCGATTTCATCCGTGGCCAAGGTGCACGTCCCCAGGGACCGCTCCACCAGCTCCGTGTAGTAGCCCGGGCTGGTCGCCATGTCGTTCACAGCACCTGCCAACGGGTATATTTCACACTGTTATAGAGTTTGCTGGGAAAGAGACTGAGAAAGCACAGGTTTCTGGGAAATGTAGTTTGGGAAAGCAAGGAGACCTATGAAAGAGAATGCAAAAGGCCCTGCCCTGAACTACATTTCCCAGAATTCTGCTCAGCATCAGGAGAAAGCAGAGTTTGCTGGGAAAGAGGCTGAGAAAGCACAGGATTCTGGGAAATGTAATTTGGGAAAGCAAGGAGCCCTATGAAAGAGAATGCAAAAGGCCCTGCCCTGAACTACATTTCCCAGAATTCTGCTCAGCATCAGGAGAAAGTAGAGTTTGCTGGGAAAGAGACAGAGAAAGCATAGAATTATGAGAAATGTAGTTTCAGAAAGCAAGGAGCCCTATGAAAGAGAATGCAAAAGGCCCTGCCCTGAACTACATTTCCCACATTTCTGCTCAGCATCAGGAGAAAGTAGAGTTTGCTGGGAAAGAGACTGAGAAAGCACAGGATTCTGGGAAATGTAATTTGGGAAAGCAAGGAGCCCTATGAAACAGAATGCAAAAGGCCCTGCCCTGAACTACATTTCCCAGAATTCTGCTCAGCATCAGGAGAAAGCAGTTTGCGTGGAAAGAGACTGAGAAAGCACAGGATTCTGGGAAATGTAATTTGGGAAAGGAAGGAGCCCTATGAAAGAGAATGCAAAAGGGCCTGCCCTGAACTACATATCCTAGATTCTGCTCAGCATCAGGAGAAAGCAGAGTTTGCTGGGAAAGAGACTGAGAAAGCACAGGATTCTGGGAAATGTAGTTTGGGAAAGCAAGGAGCCCTATGAAACAGAATGCAAAAGGCCCTGCCCTGAACTACATTTCCCAGAATTCTGCTCAGCATCAGGAGAAAGCAGAGTTTGCTGGGAAAGAGACTGAGAAAGCACATGATTATGGGAAATGTAGTTTGGGAAAGGAAGGAGCCCTATGAAAGAGAATGCAAAAAGCCTTGCCCTGAACTACATTTCCCTAAATTCTGCTCAGCATCAGGAGAAAGCAGAGTTTGCTGGGAAAGAGACTGAGAAAGCATAGAATTATAGGAAATGTAGTTTGGGAAAGCAAGGAGCCCTATGAAAGAGAATGCAAACGGCCCTGCCCTGAATTACATTTCCCAGAATTCTGCTCAGCATCAGGAGAAAGCAGAGTTTGCTGGGAAAGAGACTGAGAAAGCATAGGATTCTGGGAAATGTAGTTTGGGAAAGCAAGGAGCCCTATGAAACAGAATGCAAAAGGCCCTGCCCTGAACTACATTTCCCAAAATTCTGCTCAGCATCAGGAGAAAGCAGAGTTTGCTGGGAAAGATACTGAGAAAGCACATGATTATGGGAAATGTAGTTTGGGAAAGGAAGGAGCCCTATGAAAGAGAATGCAAAAAGCCTTGCCCTGAACTACATTTCCCTAAATTCTGCTCAGCATCAGGAGAAAGCAGAGTTTGCTGGGAAAGAGACTGAGAAAGCATAGAATTATAGGAAATGTAGTTTGGGAAAGGAAGGAGCCCTATGAAAGAGAATGCAAACGGCCCTGCCCTGAATTACATTTCCCAGAATTCTGCTCAGCATCAGGAGAAAGCAGAGTTTGCTGGGAAAGAGACTGAGAAAGCATAGGATTATGGGAAATGTAGTTTGGGAAAGCAAGGAGCCCTATGAAACAGAATGCAAAAGGCCCTGCCCTGAACTACATTTCCCAGAATTCTGCTCAGCATCAGGAGAAAGCAGAGTTTGCTGGGAAAGAGACTGAGAAAGCACAGGATTCTGGGAAATGTAGTTTGGGAAAGCAAGGAGCCCTATGAAACAGAATGCAAAAGGCCCTGCCCTGAACTACATTTCCCAGAATTCTGCTCAGCATCAGGAGAAAGCAGAGTTTTCTGGGAAAGAGACTGAGAAAGCATAGAATTATGAGAAATGTAGTTTGGGAAAGTAAGGAGCCCTATGAAAGAGAATGCAAAAGGCCCTGCCCTGAACTACATTTCCCTAAATTCTGCTCAGCATCAGGAGAAAGCAGAGTTTGCTGGGAAAGAGACTGAGAAAGCATAGGATTATGGGAAATGTAGTTTGGGAAAGCAAGGAGCCCTATGAAAGAGAATGCAAAAAGCCTTGCCCTGAACTACATTTCCCTAAATTCTGCTCAGCATCAGGAGAAAGCAGAGTTTGCTGGGAAAGAGACTGAGAAAGCATAGAATTATAGGAAATGTAGTTTGGGAAAGCAAGGAGCCCTATGAAAGAGAATGCAAACGGCCCTGCCCTGAATTACATTTCCCAGAATTCTGCTCAGCATCAGGAGAAAGCAGAGTTTGCTGGGAAAGAGACTGAGAAAGCATAGGATTATGGGAAATGTAGTTTGGGAAAGCAAGGAGCCCTATGAAACAGAATGCAAAAGGCCCTGCCCTGAACTACATTTCCCAGAATTCTGCTCAGCATCAGGAGAAAGCAGAGTTTGCTGGGAAAGATACTGAGAAAGCACAGGATTCTGGGAAATGTAGTTTGGGAAAGCAAGGAGCCCTATGAAACAGAATGCAAAAGGCCCTGCCCTGAACTACATTTCCCTAAATTCTGCTCAGCATCAGGAGAAAGCAGAGTTTGCTGGGAAAGAGACTGAGAAAGCATAGAATTATGAGAAATGTAGTTTGGGAAAGTAAGGAGCCCTATGAAAGAGAATGCAAACGGCCCTGCCCTGAACTACATTTCTCAGAATTCTGCTCAGCATCAGGAGAAAGCAGAGTTTGCTGGGAAAGAGACTGAGAAAGCATAGGATTATGGGAAATGTATTTTGAGAAAGCAAGGAGCCCTATGAAAGAGAATGCAAAAAGCCCTGCCCTGAACTACATTTCCCAGAATTCTGCTCAGCATCAGGAGAAAGCAGAGTTTGCTGGGAAAGAGACTGAGAAAGCATAGGATTCTGGGAAATGTAGTTTGGGAAAGCAAGGAGCCCTATGAAACAGAATGCAAAAGGCCCTGCCCTGAACTACATCCCCCAGAATTCTGCTAAGCATCAGGAGAAAGCAGAGTTTGCTGGGCAAGAGACTGAGAAAGCACAGGATTCTGGGAAATGTAGTTTGGGAAAGCAAGGAGCCCTATGAAAGAGAATGCAAAAGGCCCTGCCCTGAACTACATTTCCCAGATTTCTGCTCAGTATCAGGAGAAATTCCTTCGCTTTTTGTTTCCATACTCTTCTCTTTCCTTCCCTCCCTCTTTCTCTCCTTTCCCTCTTTCCTTTGCTCTCTTTCCTTCCTTCTCTTTCCTTCTTTCCTCCCCTTTTCTTTTCCTTCTGCTTTCCCTCTTTTCTTCCTTCTCTACCTCTTTCCTTCCTTCCTTCTCTCTTTGCTTCCATGCTTCCTTCTCCCTTTCCTTCTTTGTTCCCCCCCCCCTCTCTTTTTTTCTTTCTTTTCTCCCCTTCCCTCCCTCTTTCTTCCTTTTTTCTGTATTGTCATTTAGCTTTTTGGGGTTTTTTAAGTCCCTTCTGCTGTATTTTTCAGTGTTCTTATGAGTGAAGGACATACATTGGGTTGTAAGGTGTCTTGTGTCCAAATTTGGTGTCAATTCGTCCAGTGGTTTTTGAGTTCTGTTAATCCCACAAACTAACATTACATTTTTATTTACACAGAAGAAACACATGCATCATTTGAGCATCTTGTGTTTGCGTATTACTTATGAACACTCCTGCACATTTTTAACAGGATAGTGAAGCAAATGCAGACAAGGAATCATCGCGACTCTTTATGGGAAGAGATTGTACCTGAGAAGAGAAGCCACAGCTCTCCTCTGAGCACCTCAGGGATCCCTCGGACGATCAGGTCCCGGGTTTTCCTCGTCCGGAACATGCTCACTCTGCGGCCGCATTCGACGAAAAGGATGTTCCAGGACTGTTCTTTCATTTTTTCTTTCAACTAGAAAAACAAAGGCCGCTAAAACACAATTGCATAATATCCGATCAGATATAGAATCCTAGAATCCAAGAGTTGGAAGAGACCTCCTGGGCCATCCAGTCCAACCCCATTCTGCCAAGAAGCAGGAATGTTGTATTCAAATCACCCCTGACAGATGGCCATCCAGCCTCTGTTTAAAAACCTCCAAAGAAGGAGCCTCCACCACACTCCGGGGCAGAGAGTTCCACTGCTGAACGGCCCTCACAGTCAGGAAGTTCTTCCTCATGTTCAGATGGAATCTCCTCTCTTGTAGTTTGAAACCATTGTTCCCTTGCGTCCTAGTCTCCAAGGAAGCAGAAAGGAAGCTTGCTCCCTCCTCCCCCCTGTGGCTTCCTCTCACCTATTTATACATGACTATCATATCTCCTCTCAGCCTTCTCTTCTTCAGGCTAAACATGCCCAGCTCCTTAAGCCGCTCCTCATAGGGCGTGTTCTCCAGACCCTTGATCATTTGAGTCGCCCTCCTCTGGACACATTCCAGCTTAGAGTCAATATCTCTCTTGAATTGTGGAGTCCAGAATTTGACACAATAATCCAGTTAAAGTGGTCTAACCAAAGCGGAATAGAGCATGGGGAGCATTACTTCCTTAGATCTAGACACTAGCCTCCTCTTTATGCAGGACAAAATCCCATTGGCTTTTTTTGCCGCCACATCACATTCCTGGCTCATGTTCTCCTTCCTCCCCACGAGGACTCCAACATCTTTTTCACACGTCCTGCTCTCAAGCCAGGCCTCATTGTCCCCCATTCTGTATCCTTGGATTTTGGAGTATCTTGCATTTGAAAAGTTAAATAGCCTCTGACTGTCTGTCTATATCTGTTGTGTGTCTTTGGCATTGAATGTTTGCCATGTATGTGTGTACGTTGTAATCCGCCCCGAGTCCCCTGAGGGGTGAGAAGGGTGGAATAGAAATACTGTCAATAAATAAAATAATAATAATAATTATTGTTATTATATAATGATTACACCTTATGTTATCCACATTCCTTTCTCCTTCCTTGCTCCTTTTCTCTCCCTCCTTCCTTCTCTCTCTCTCTCTTCCTTCCTTCCTCTCATCTTGACCTTGCAAAATCCATTTTAGCAACCCTCATCTCAACACTCTTCCTGCTCACCATTTTCGCATCCAGGTTCTCGGCATCCTGAGGGTGGAAGACAGTCATGAGGGCTTCTGTGCTGACCATCTTGCTGTTGCCCTTGAGGCTTGCCATGGGCTGACCCTCATAATCCTCCAAGACGGCATCTGGGTTTGGGCCGATGGAGACCTGCAAAGGGCAATTGCAACAGGAGGTGAGCACAAAAAGATCTTTTCCAGACTGTGGGAGGAAAAGAAACAATCAAACACGTTGAGACTTTACCTCGACACTCGCAGCATGCTGGGGACTCGCTGCTGCATCGCAGCGGCCCTTCAGCTTTGGCACCAGGTGCTCCCAATCCCTGACTTCGGAGAAGCGGAAGGCCCTTTTCCCTCTGGTTGCGATGCTGATCGCTTTGCTGGCCGGGTCAGCAACCTCCACGGCTACAACCTACAGGCAAATGGGGAAGTTAAATCTCATGCATGGCATTTTTTGGACTACTAAAAAAGACAAAATCTCACTGTAACATCAAAATTCTATACGCAGATGATGTAAAGGAGTGGGAACACAACAAATCACTCTCATTTCCCCTGCATTCATATTTTTTCTGCTGCAAAAAGGCAGTGAGATCCCATTTCCAGTGTAATGTATTTTTGCACATTCAAAAGGATTTATATTTAACTAGCTGTACCCTCCATGCATTGCTGTGGACAACCTTCCCTCCCTCCTGCCTTCCTTCCTTCCCTCCCTCCCTCCCTCCCTCCCACCTTCCTTCCTTCCCTCCCTCCCTCCCTCCCTCCTTCCCTCTTTCCAACTCTCCTTCTCTCCTTCCTTTCTGCCTTTTCCACCTCTTTCCTTCCTTCCCCTCCCTTATTCCTTCCTTCCCTCCCTCCCTCCCTCTTTCCATCTCTCCTTCCTTCCTGCCTTTTCTACCTCTTTCCTTCCCCTCCCTTATTCTTTCTCTCCTTCCTTCCTTCCTTCCTTCCTTCCTTCCTTCCTTCCTTCCTTCCTTCCTTCCCTCCCTCCCTCCCTCCCTCCCTCTCTCCCTCCCTCTTTCCATCTCTCCTTCCTTCCTGCCTTTTCTACCTCTTTCCTTCCCCTCCCTTATTCTTTCTCTCCTTCCTTCCTTCCTTCCTTCCTTCCTTCCTTCCTTCCCTCCCTCCCTCCCTCTCTCCCTCCCTCTTTCCATCTCTCCTTCCTTCCTGCCTTTTCTACCTCTTTCCTTCCCCTCCCTTATTCTTTCTCTCCTTCCTTCCTTCCTTCCTTCCTTCCTTCCTTCCTTCCTTCCTTCCCTCCCTCCCTCCCTCCCTCCCTCCCTCCCTCCCTCCCTCCCTCCCTCCCTTTCCATCTCTCCTTCCTTCCTGCCTTTTCTACCTCTTTCCTTCCCCTCCCTTATTCTTTCTCTCCTTCCTTCCTTCCTTCCTTCCTTCCTTCCTTCCTTCCTTCCCTCCCTCCCTCCCTCCCTCCCTCCCTCCCTCCCTCCCTCTTTCCATCTCTCCTTCCTTCCTGCCTTTTCTACCTCTTTCCTTCCCCTCCCTTATTCTTTCTCTCCTTCCTTCCTTCCTTCCTTCCCTCCCTCCTTCTTTCCATCTCTCCTTCCTTCCTGCCTTTTCTACCTCTTTCCTTCCCCTCCCTTATTCTTTCTCTCCTTCCTTCCTTCCTTCCTTCCTTCCTTCCTTCCCTCCCTCCCTCCCTCCCTCCCTCCCTCCCTCCCTCCCTCTTTCCATCTCTCCTTCCTTCCTGCCTTTTCTACCTCTTTCCTTCCCCTCCCTTATTCTTTCTCTCCTTCCTTCCTTCCTTCCTTCCTTCCTTCCTTCCCTCCCTCCCTCCCTCCCTCTTTCCATCTCTCCTTCCTTCCTGCCTTTTCTACCTCTTTCCTTCCCCTCCCTTATTCTTTCTCTCCTTCCTTCCTTCCTTCCTTCCTTCCTTCCTTCCCTCCCTCCCTCCCTCCCTCCCTCCCTCTTTCCATCTCTCCTTCCTTCCTGCCTTTTCTACCTCTTTCCTTCCCCTCCCTTATTCTTTCTCTCCTTCCTTCCTTCTCTTCCTTCCTACCTTCCTTCCCTCCCTCTTTTTCTTTCCCTTCCTCTTTCTTCCTTCTCTATCTGTTTCTTTTCTCATTTCCTTTGCTCTTTGGTTCCATCCTTCCTTGTCTCTTTCCTTCCTTCCCTCCCTCTTTCTCTCTTTTGTTCCTTCTCTCCTTCCTTCTCTCTTTCACTTTATTTCCTTCTCTCCTTCCTTCCTTCTCTACCTTTCTTTCTTTCCTTCTCTCCCTCCCTCTTTCTCTCCTTTTTCCCTACTCTTTCCTTCCCTCTTTCCTTCCTTCCCTCTATTTCTTTCCCTTTTTCTTTCTTCCTTCTCTACCTGTTTCGTTCCTCCCTTCCTTTGCTCTTTGGTTCCATCCTTCCTTGCTTCTTTCCTTGCTTCCCTCCCTCTTTCTCTATTTCATTCCTTCTCTCCTTCCTTCTCTCTTTCACTTTTTTATTTCCTTCTCTCCTTCCTTCCTTCTCTCCCTTTCTTTCTTTCCTTCTCTCCCTCCCTCTTTCTCTTCTTTTTCCCTACCCTTCCTTCCCTCCCTCTTTCCTTCCTTCCCTCTTTTTCTTTCCCTTCTTTCTTCCTTCTCTACCTGTTTCTTTCCTCACTTCTTCTGCTCTTTGGTTCCATCCTTCCTTGTCTTATTACACATGAGGCTTTCAAACTGGGGCTTCTTACACCAAAGCTTCTCTCACACAGAGGTTTACCTCACATTCCTCAGGACAACACTAGGTTTGGCCCAATGACTCTAACAGGCTTTGGCCTACACACTCTCCTCAGGACGACACTAGCTTTGGCCACTGACTATAACAAGCTTTGGCCTACACACTGTCCTCAGGGCGACACTAGCTTTGGCCACTGACTCTAACAAGCTTCAGCCTACTCACTCTCCACAGGACAACACTAGCTGTGGGCACTGACTCTAACAAGCTTCGGCCTACACACTCTCCTCAGGACGACACTAGCTTTGGCAACTGACTCTAACAAACTTTGGCCTACACACTCTCCTCAGGATGACACTAGCTTTGGCCACTGACTCTAACAAGCTTTGGCCTACATACTCTCTCCAGGATGACACCAGCTTTGGCCACTGACTCTAACAAACTTTGGCCTACACACTCTCCTCAGGACAACACTAGCTTTGGCCCACTGACTCTGACAAGCTTTGGCCTACACACTCTCCTCAGGACGACACTAGCTTTGGCCACTGACTCTAACAAGCTTTGGCCTACACACTCTCCTCAGGACGACACTAGCTTTGGCCACTGACTCTAACAAGCTTTGGCCTACATACTCTCTCCAGGATGACACTAGCTTTGGACACTGACTCTAACAAGCTTTGGCCTACATACTCTCCTCAGGACAATACTAGCTTTGGCCACTGACTAACAGGCTTTGGGCTACTCACTCTCCTCAGGACGACACTAGCTTTAGCCACTGACTCAATAAGCTTTGGCCTACACACTCTCCTCAAAACAACACTAGCTTTGGGCACTGACTCTAATAGGCTTTGGGCTACTCACTCTCCTCAGGACGACACTAGCTTTGGCCACTGACTCTAACAAGCTTTGGCCTACACACTCTCCTCAGAACAACACTAGCTTTGGCCACTGACTCTAACAAGCTTTGGCCTACACACTCTCCTCACGACAACACTAGTTTTGGCCCACTGACTCTAACAGGCTTTGGTCTATTCACTCTCCTCAGGACAACACTAGATTTGACCCACTGACTCTAACAGGCTTCGGCCTACTCGCTCTCAACAGGACAACACAAGCTTTGGGTCACTGACTAACAGACTTTGGCCTACTCACTCTCCTCAGGACGACACTAGTTTTGGCCACTGACTCTAACAAGCTTTGTCCTATATACTCTCCCCAGGATGACACTAGCTTTGGACACTGACTCTAACAAGCTTTGGCCTACATACTCTCCTCAGGACAATACTAGCTTTGGCCACTGACTAACAGGCTTTGGGCTACTCACTCTCCTCAGGACGACACTAGCTTTGTCCACTGACTCTAACAAGCTTTGGCCTACATACTTTCCCCAGGATGCCACTAGCTTTGGACACTGACTAACAAGCTTTGGCCTACACACTCTCCTCAGGACGACACTAGCTTTGGCCACTGACTAACAGGCTTTGGCCTACTCACTCTCCTCAGGATGACACTAGCTTTGGCCACTGACTCTAACAAACTTTGGCCTACACACTCTCCTCAGGACAACACTAGCTTTGGCAACTGACTCTAACAAACTTTGGCCTACACACTCTCCTCAGGACGACACTAGCTTTGGCAACTGACTCTAACAAACTTTGGCCTACACACTCTCCTCAGGATGACACTAGCTTTGGCCACTGACTCTAACAAGCTTTGGCCTACATACTCTCTCCAGGATGACACCAGCTTTGGCCACTGACTCTAACAAACTTTGGCCTACACACTCTCCTCAGGACAACACTAGCTTTGGCCCACTGACTCTGACAAGCTTTGGCCTACACACTCTCCTCAGGACGACACTAGCTTTGGCCACTGACTCTAACAAGCTTTGGCCTACACACTCTCCTCAGGACGACACTAGCTTTGGCCACTGACTCTAACAAGCTTTGGCCTACATACTCTCTCCAGGATGACACTAGCTTTGGACACTGACTCTAACAAGCTTTGGCCTACATACTCTCCTCAGGACAATACTAGCTTTGGCCACTGACTAACAGGCTTTGGGCTACTCACTCTCCTCAGGACGACACTAGCTTTAGCCACTGACTCAATAAGCTTTGGCCTACACACTCTCCTCAAAACAACACTAGCTTTGGGCACTGACTCTAATAGGCTTTGGGCTACTCACTCTCCTCAGGACGACACTAGCTTTGGCCACTGACTCTAACAAGCTTTGGCCTACACACTCTCCTCAGAACAACACTAGCTTTGGCCACTGACTCTAACAAGCTTTGGCCTACACACTCTCCTCACGACAACACTAGTTTTGGCCCACTGACTCTAACAGGCTTTGGTCTATTCACTCTCCTCAGGACAACACTAGATTTGACCCACTGACTCTAACAGGCTTCGGCCTACTCGCTCTCAACAGGACAACACAAGCTTTGGGTCACTGACTAACAGACTTTGGCCTACTCACTCTCCTCAGGACGACACTAGCTTTGGCCACTGACTCTAACAAGCTTTGTCCTATATACTCTCCCCAGGATGACACTAGCTTTGGACACTGACTCTAACAAGCTTTGGCCTACATACTCTCCTCAGGACAATACTAGCTTTGGCCACTGACTAACAGGCTTTGGGCTACTCACTCTCCTCAGGACGACACTAGCTTTGTCCACTGACTCTAACAAGCTTTGGCCTACATACTTTCCCCAGGATGCCACTAGCTTTGGACACTGACTAACAAGCTTTGGCCTACACACTCTCCTCAGGACGACACTAGCTTTGGCCACTGACTAACAGGCTTTGGCCTACTCACTCTCCTCAGGATGACACTAGCTTTGTCAACGACTCTAACAAGCTTTGGGCTACATACTTTCCCCAGGATGCCACTAGCTTTGGACACTGACTAACAAGCTTTGGCCTACACACTCTCCTCAGGATGACACTAGCTTTGGCCACTGACTAACAGGCTTTGGCCTACTCACTCTCCTCAGGACGACACTAGCTTTGGCCCACTGACTCTAACAAGCTTTGGACTACTCACTCTCCTCACACTCTCCTCAGGACGACACTAGCTTTGGCCACTATCAGGCTTCGGCCTACTCACTCTCCTCAGAACAACACTAGCTTTGGCCACTGACTCTAACAAGCTTTGGCCTATTCACTCTCAACAGGACGACACTAGCTTTGGATCACTGACTATAACAGGTTTTAGCCTACTTGCTCTCTACAGGACAATACTAGCTTTGGTCCACTGACTCTAACAGGCTTCGGTCCACTCACTCTCTTCAGCCGACACTAGCTTTGGCCACTGACTCTAACAGGCTTCGGCCCACTCACTCTCCTCAGCCGACACTAGCTTTGGCCACTGACTCTAACAGGCTTCGGCCTACTCACTCTCAACAGGGCGACACTAGCTTTGGATCAATAATTCTAACAGGTTTTAGCCTACTCGCTTTCAACAGGATGACACAAGCTTTGGATCACTGACTAACAGGCTTCGACCTACTCGCTCTCAACAGGACAACACAAGCTTTGGATCACTGATTCTAACAGGTTTTAGCCTACTCGCTTTCAACAGGATGACACAAGCTTTGGATCACTGACTATAACAGGTTTTGTCCTACTCACTCTCAACCAGACAACACTAGAATTGGTCCACTCACACTAACAGGCTTCGGTCCACTCGCTCTCTTCAGGACAACATCAGCTTTGGCTCACTGACTCTAAATGGCTTCGGCCTACTCACTCTTTCAGTGCTTGACTCACACTTAATGTTTAATATTTCTGACAAAGTGTTCACTAAAACCGCCTTTAAGTCCCGAAGGAAAAGTGGGTCTTCTGAAGGTCTCACCCCGACTTCAGCTCACCTCTCTGAGGGGGAGGATGACGCAGCACAAGGACCCGTCCTGGCTGGCAAAGCAGACGTAGTTTTCCGAAATGCACATTTTCCCGAGAGTATTGTAGTGGCTGAAAGGCACCCATAAGAAACACTCGTGCACCTCTCGCAACGACTCCTCCTTGGGCAAGCGGAAGAAGGCGTTGAATTGCTCGCTGTGAGCTCTGCTCTCAAGGCCCCTGGGCAGCACAACAAAAGGGGCGTTTGTCAGATCAACAACAACAACAACAACAACATTCCTTTCATCAGAGATAGATAGTTTAGCAATGTGCCCAGACAAGTGTACCTATTGTCGTATGTTCTGCAGTTGATGGAGGTTGGTGATGGAAGGGTTAATGTGAGTATTAGTTCTAGAGGGTTTGGTAATCTGTAAATGGGAGTTCATGGGAGAAAGCAATGAGGGGTGGAGGTGTGCAGGAGATGGGTTGCAGCTGGGTGTTACTGGATTTAAGGAGCTAACCTTGAGACTGATCTTTAGGGAGAGAAGTATCTGTTGCATTTTGGTGGTGGATGCTGCTGGTTTCCCCCCCAGGTCTGTTGGATTTTTAGTATTCTGACCTGTCTCCTGTAATCTTGGAACCCTGGAACCTTGAACCTTTGGACTGGCTTTTGACTACGGTATACTCTTGATCCCTGGACTCTGTTATTGAACTCTCAGTGTCTGACCTGACTCAGCACATAGAAGATGGCTTTGAAAGGCAGCAGATCACAGGAGCTGTCTTCATAGACCTGTCAGCAGCCTATGAGATTGTGAACCACCACTGCCTCCTCCTGAGAAAAATGTATAGTATCACAAAGGACGACCACCTCACCCGCCTCATAGGAAACCTGCTACAAAACAGGAGCTTTTTGGTTGAGTTCCAAGGTCAGAGAAGCAGATGGCGGAAACAGAGGAACGGCCTGCCTCAGGGGAGTGTGCTTGCTCCATCCATGTTCAACATCTACACAAATAACCAGCCACGGCCAGAAGGGACAGAGAGCTTCATCTATGCTGATGACTGTGCCATCACCGCTCAAGCAGGGAGCTTTGAGATGGTTGAACAGAAGCTCTCCGAAGCTCTAGGTGCTCTTACTGCCTATTACAGGGAAAAGCAGCTGATCCCTAACCCATCTAAAACACAGACATGTGCCTTTCATCTCAAGAACAGAGAAGCATCCCGAGCTCTGAGGATTATTACCTGGGAAGGAATCCCATTGGAGCACTGCAGTGCACCCAAATACCTGGGAGTCACTCTGGACCGTACTCTTACCTACAAGAGGCATTGCCTGAACATCAAGCAAAAATGGGTGCTAGAAACAACTTCATACGAAAGCTGACTGGCACAACCTGGGGATCACAACCAGATACAGTGAAGACATCTGCCCTTGCACTATGCTACTCTGCTGCTGAGTACGCATGCCCAGTGTGGAACACATCTCACCACACTAAAACAGTGGGTGTGGCTCTTAATGAGACATGCCACATTATCATGGGATGTCTGCGCCCTACACCACTGGAGAAATTACACTGTCTAGCTGGTATTGCACCACCTGACATCCGCCGGGAAGTAGCAGCCAAGAGTGAAAGGACCAAGGCAGAGACATCTCCAGCTCATCCCCTGTTTGGGTATCAGCCAGCACGTCAACGACTTAAATCAAGAAATTGTTTTATAAGATCTACAGAGACACTCGCGGGAACACCTCAGCAAGCGAGAGTCCAAAAGTGGCAGGCTCAAACCCAGAACCTCTACCAATGGCTGATACCAAATGAGAGACTCCCTCCTGGGCACACAGAAGACTGGGCGACTTGGAAGGCGCTGAACAGACTGCGCTCGGGCACCACGAGATGCAGAGCCAACCTTCAGAAATGGGGCCACAAAGTGGAGTCCACGACATGCGAGTGTGGAGAGGAGCAAACCACTGACCACCTGCTGCAATGCACCCTGAGCCCTGCCACATGCACAAGGGAGGACCTCCTTGCAGCAACACCAGAGGCACTCCAAGGGGCCAGATACTCGTCAAAGGACATTTAATCAACTACCAAACTCACACATTTTGTATTTTGTCTGTTTGTTTGCTTTGTTCTGTTAGAAATGTAATTGACTGGCTGCCCTGACACGAGAAATTAAAAAAAAAAAAGCCTCTGACCATTGGACTGGACCCTTTTGACTACGAAGTTATTTCTGCTATCAGTTTTTGTATATTTTGTAGCGGAGTGCTATCTTTATGTTTTATATTTTGGTGTATTAAAACAGTCTGCAAGTAAGTGCTGTTTTAATTAAACTCTTTGATAAAACTGGGAGTTTGATTCATCTCTACCTAAATAAGGCAGAGCCCTGGCAACGTGACACCTATTATCCATGAGACTAGATTAGGCAGTACCTCTTGGTGATTTGCAAAGGATCGTGGAGGACCGGGTCGCCTTCAAAGGTCTCCTTGTCGAAAAGCCTGCGAACAGCATACAGCGCCAGCTGCTCCATCAGGAGGAACGTTTCGCCGATGTGCAGGAACATGGAAAAGTAGTGATCTTCCCCACGGGAACAGACGTGGATGCTCTCCGTCAGGATCACATTCGACGTTTTTTCGAGTCTGGAGATGTCATCCCAGGATATGACCAGTTTTACTGTAAGACGGATTAAAATGAGGGGGAAGGGAGGGATATACTTGAGCGCCTTTTCTTGTGGATCAGCTACTTAAGAATAGAAGTAATTTCCAATACAATCTTCACTGGCTTTTGTTTTTTCCTCGCAGAGGTCTTCCCCACCGCGCCTCAGGCCGCCGCACTTCCGGGGTCCCTGGCCTCCACTGGACATAAATATTTTATATTTTTTATTAATATTTTCAAAAACCCTTAAAACAGCGAGTCTGCCAAAAGCGAATCGTTAAGTAAGGTATTTGTCATGGCGCTATTGAACAATGAGATTATATGCCTTCCCCCCACACACCACAAAAACATGTGCCATGTGCCTTTCATCTCAAGAACAGAGAAGCATCCTGAGCTCTGAAGATCACCTGAGAAGGAATCCCACGGGAGCATTGCAGCACACCCAAGTACCTGGGAGTCACTCTGGACGGTGCTCTGACCTACAAGAAGCAATGCCTGAACATCAAGCAAAACGTGGGCGCTAGAAACAATATCAGACGAAAGTTGACTGGCACAACCTGGGGATCACAACCAGACACAGTGAAGACATCTGCCCTTGTGCTATGCTACTCTGCTACTGAGTATGCATGCCCAGTGTGGAACACATCTCACCACACTAAAACAGTGGATGTGGCTCTTAATGAGACATGCCGCATTATCACGGGGTGTCTGCGCCCTACACCACTGGAGAAATTACACTGCTTAGCCGGTATTGCACCACCTGACATCCGCCGGGAAGTGGCAGCCAAGAGTGAAAGGACCAAGGCAGAGACATCTCCAGCTCATCCCCTGTTTGGGTATCAGCCAGCAGGTCAATGACTTAAATCCAGACAAAGTTTTCTAGGATCTACAGAGACACTTGCTGGAACACCTCAGCAAGCGAGAGTCCAAAAGTGGCAGGCTCAAACCCAGCACCTCAACCAATGGCTGATCCCAAATGAGAGACTCCCCCCTGGGCACACAGAAGACTGGGCGACTTGGAAGGTGCTGAATAGACTGCGCTCTGGCACCACGAGATGCAGAGCCAACCTTAAGAAATGGGGCCACAAAGTGGAGTCCTCGACATGCGAGTGCGGAGAAGAGCAAACCACTGACCACCTTCTGCAATGCACCCTGAGCCCTGCCACATGCACAAAGGAGGACCTTCTTGCGGCAACACCAGAGGCACTCCAAGTGGCCAGCTACTGGTCAAAGGACATTTAATCAACTACCAAACTCACACATTTTGTATTTTCTCTGTTTGTTTGCTTTGCTCTGTTAGAAATGTAATATAATTGACTGGCTGCCCTGACACGAGAAATAAATAACCACAAAAACAACACACCCACTCCTCCACACTCCCACCACCACCACACAGCCCCCAATGCCACATCAACATGAAACCACAGAGTTCAACATAGCCACAGCTCTAGGATAAAAACTTTTGTTACGCTTGGAATTTAGTCTGGTCCAATGCAAAAGACACAACTTTGCAGAAAAGCAAGAGGAAAAAGAACAGAAAAACTTTACTCTTGTCAGCAGAGTCAAAACATAAGAGAAAGGAATGCACCTTTAGATAAAGATAGTGACACTCCACAACTGCAGGTGGAGACTCCTTTTGGTTCCCAGGGTGATCAGGCCCAGCTGGGCCAAGATAATGAGTTGTCTAGCCTTAAAGATAATATTGAATTAATGAGTAGACAGGATTGTTCACAATTAAGAGTTCGCAGAAACACACGCATTGCCAGCAAGCGTGAAGCCAAAGGTCAACGCAATGCTTTCATGTCAGGGAAACTTATTTAATGATGTAGCCAACAAGCATTTTCTGTCAGTCCAATGTTGCTCTTTCCTTGGTTAACTTCTGTGGTATTACCTTGGCTTTTACGGAACGCTTCTGGCTTCTTTGAGACTTGGATTTTGATCCTGATGTTACCTGTCTACCATGGACTCTTGTATGACCCTTGCTAGGGGGTTATGCTTCATGTTATTTGCCTTTGGATCTTGGAAACTTTGCCTTTGCATTTAAGACTCTGTTTTGCCTATTGAACTTTTGCATCTTTATTTTTCTGTTGATTTTGCTTTTTCTCAATAAACTACAAAACCTACAGCCTTGGTGTGTGGTGGTGTATTGAGCAAGGTGAAAACTACCCTGAGTTGCGACAACAAAGTTCTTCCAAAGAGGGGAACTTTTAGAAGTAATTTGTTACAGTTACAAGCTCTCTTGATGAAATTAATTACCCTTAGTAATATGTTGAAAAGTTACTGTTTTGGAGATTTCTCCTGACAATAAAAAGACCACACTTACTCTCGGCTCCCAGGAGGAAGGAGTAAAAGCTGAGGAAGTTGGTGCTCAGGTAGAGCCAGCCCTGGCAGGGCACGCGGCCTCTCCAATAGCTGCAGGAGTAGTAGGTCACCAGCTTCTCCTGCTCGGCCAGCCCAAAACTCTTCTCGAATTTCATGTGCGCCTCGCGGAATCTCTCCGGGTCCTCCTCTTTTATCAAAGATCCTTTGCTTTCCTCGGCAATCAAGCCCTAGAACAAGGAGGCAAACAAGCAGAAACATCCCAGACAGTTCAATGGATGCACAACCTCACCCAACACAGTCTCTCCCTCCTTGACCCTGTTGCAATCATGTTCACACAAGAGTTGGGACCCTGGCAACGAGGGAGTCGTAAGAGCAGGTGACACTTTCGGAGAGCACAGAATACGATTCACTCAAGATGACTACTTATATCACTCAGTTAAAAGACATCTTAGAATCATAGAATCAAAGAGTTGGAAGAGACCTCCTGGGCCATCATCCAGTCCAACCCCATTCTGCCAAGAAGCAGGAATATTGCATTCAAATCACCCCTGACAGATGGCCATCCAGCCTCATAGAATCCTAGAATCAAAGAGTTGGAAGAGACCTCATGGGCCATCATCCAGTCCAACCCCATTCTGCCAAGAAGCAGGAATATTGCATTCAAATCACCCCTGACAGATGGCCATCCAGCCTCTGTTTAAAAGCTTCCAAAGAAGGAGCCTCCACCACACTCCGGGGCAGAGAGTTCCACTGCTGAACGGCTCTCACAGCCAGGAAGTTCTTCCTAATGTTCAGATGGAATCTCCTCTCTTGTAGTTTGAAGCCATTGTTCCCTTGCGTCCTAGTCTCCAGGGAAGCAGAAAACAATCTTGCTCCCTCCTCCTCCCTGTGGCGTCCTCTCACATATTTATACATGGCTATCATATCTCCTCTCAGCCTTCTCTTCTTCAGGTTAAACATACCCAGCTCCTTAAGCTGCTCCTCATAGGGCTTGTTCTCCAGACCCTTGATTATTTTAGTCCCCCTCCTCTGGACACATTCCAGCTTAGAGTCAATATCTCCCTTCAATTGTGGTGCCCAGAATTGGACACAATATTCCAGGTGTGGTCTAACCAAGGCGGAATAGAGCATGGGGAGCATGACTTCTCTGGACCTAGACACTAGGCTCCTCTTGATGCAGGCCAAAATCCCATTGGCTTTTTTTGCCATCACATCACATTGTTGGCTCATGTTTAACTTGTGGTCCACGAGGACTCCAAGATCTTTTTCACACATCCTGCTCTCGAGCCAGGCACCCCCCCCCCCATTCTGTATCTTTGCATTTCATTTTTCCTGCCAAAGTGGAGTATCTTGCATTTGTCACTCTTGAACTTCATTTTGTGAGATTTAGCCATTCATCTCTCTGATCTGTCGAGATCGTTTTGAATCCTGCTCCTGTCCTCTGGAGTATTGGCTCTCCCTCCCAATTTGGTGACGTCTAGAAACTTGACGATCATGCCTTCTAATCTTTCATCTAAGTCATGAATGAAGATCCTGACCAGGACCGGGCCCAGGACGGAACCCTGCTTGTGGCACTCCACTTGTCACTTCTTTCCAGGATGAAGAGGAAGCCTTGGGGAGAATCACCCTCTGTGTTCGTCCATTTAACCAATTCCAGATCCACCTCACCGTAGTTTTGCCTCGCCCACATTGGACTAGTTTCCTTGCCAGAAGGTCATGGGGGACCTTGTCAAAGAAGGCCTTCCTGAAATCCAGACACGCTCCATCCACGGCATCATTCCCCGCATCTACCCAGCTTGTAACTCTATCGAAAAAAGAGATGAGATGCGTCTGACATGACTTGTTTTTGATCAATCCATGTTGACTATTAGCGATTACCGCATTTGTTTCTAAGTGTTTGCAGACCGCTTCCTTAACAATCTTTTCCAGAATCTTGCCTGGTATTGACGTGAGGCTGACCGGACAGTAGTTGTTTGGGTCATCCTTTTTTCCCTTCTTGAAGATTCGGACCACATTGGCCCTCCTCCAGTCTGCTGGGACTTCTCCCGTTCTCCAAGAACTCTCAAACATGATTGCCAATGGTTCTGAAATGACTTCCGCTCGTTCCTTCAATACTCTTCTAGGGTGTAGTTGATCTGGCCCTGAAAGGGGACTTGGAACTCATTTGGAGCGGCCAGAGATTCCTGTAGGACTTGTTTCCCAATTTGGGGTTGGATGTCCTCTAATCCCTCATTCTCTCCATCTTGCTGAGGTTGAAGATGACTTTCTTTTTGTGAGAAGACCGAAGCAAAGAAGGCATTAAGTATTTCTGCCTTTTCCCTATCATCCCCTGTCAGCATTGCCCCACCTTCTCCTCGAAGAGGCCCTATCGCCTCCTTGTTTTTCCTTTTTCTACTGACATAAGAAAAGAATCCCTTTTTATTGTTTTTAATGTCCCTGGCAAGCCTGAGCTCATATTGTGCTTTAGCCTTGCAGACCTTTTCCCTACAGGAGTTGGCTATTTGTTTGAATTCTTCTTTGGTGATTTCTCCCTTTTTCCACTTCTTGTGCATGTCTCGTTTGTGTTTTAGCTGCAATCCCAGGTCCCTTCTACACTGCCGTACAAAATCCAGATTATCTGCCTTGAACTGGATTATATGGCAGTGTAGAAGGGGTCCCAGGCTCACTTAACTGGGACAAACCCTACTGGAGACATACAGAATGACTTCAATAATAATAATAATAATAATAATAATTTATTTATATACTGCTCTATCTCCCTGGGGGGGGGGGGGGGGAACAGGACTTAGAGCGGTTTCCAAGCAACAACATCAAAACATACGGAGTCACAAGATGAACAAAAAATAACAGTAACAGCAACATAAGCATGAAATTATCCAACAACACATCAATATATTGTATTGTATTGTATTGTATTATATATTATATTATATTATATTATATTATATTATATACACCTTGCTCTTCAGGTCTATTTGTCAGGGCATGGAAAAGGAATGGGTCAGGACAATTAAAAAGGCTGGGTCAAGACTGATACAAATTGAAATAAGATGGGACCGGCACTTCTAAGTTGGAATGCTCCCATTCCACACATTGGGGTTTTCTCCACACATTGGTAAAAATCACACAATTACTTAAAATAGTGTGATTGTAAGTAATTGTTGAATTGATATGTTTTAAACTATGTGATTTAAATTATATGTTGTTTTATTTTTATATGTATTCAAGCCATCGAATTGTCCCTTTGTTGTAAGCCGCCCTGAGTCCCCTTTGGGGTGAGGAGGACGGGATTCAAATGAGGCAAATAATAAGCTCAGTTAAAGAATATCTGGATTTACAAGCAATTCCCCAAGTTGCAAACAAGATAGGTTCTGTATATTAGTTCTTAAGTCGAACTTTTTGTACGTCAGAATAGGTGCAATTTTAAAGTGTGACTTATTTTTTACCTTTTGATCATAGAATCACAGAATCCTAGAATTGGAAGCGACCTGGTGGGCCATCCTGTCCAACTTCATTCAGCCAAGAAGTAGGACAATCTCATTCAAAGCCCTCCCAACAGATGGCCATTCAGCCTCTGCTTCAAAGCCTCCAAAGACGGAGCCTTCACCATTCTCTGGAGCACATTCCGGAGCTTCCACCACACTCCTCACTCTCTCACAGTGAGGAAGTTCTTCCTCATGTTCAGGTCGAATCTCCTTTCCTGTAGTTTGAAGCCATTGTTCTGCACCCAAGTCTCCAGGGCAGAAGAAATGAAGCTTGCTCTCTCCTCCCTATGACTTCACCTTCTGCTGTCAAGAATTTAATAACTGTACGTTGCTTAAGTTGCATTGACTGACCGTCTGTGCAGGGTTCCATATTTCGCACTTTAGCAACACAACCGTTCAATGCTAAGGCTTCCCACCAAAATGGAACTGTAGAGGAGAGTCTGCTGAACAAGCCAGTACCTGCTGCATACCAGTACTGTCATCTGTTGAGGAGTTACGAAGGTGGAGGCATTACTTTTCATTCAACCCTCATATCTTGCATTTGTCCCTTTTGAACTTTCTTTTCTTAGTTTTGGCCAATCATCTCTCCAATCTGTTAAGGGATTGACTCATTTCACAATCTGCTTTATGCTCCCCGTTTTGACACATGCACAGCAATGAGAAAGAAGCTTTCAAGTTTCCACATACCCTGATTTTTCCATGCACAAAGCTGGTGATGTCCTCATTGGAATCAAACACAGACAGAGTCTTCATGACGTTGTCCTCTAGCCACTCCCAGTGAGCTGTTATTTCTTCTCGAGTGGCCCCTAACAGAAACACATACAATGGGGAAGGATGCCAATGAGATTCAAGATGGCAATGGTTTGGTCAGTGATATTGATGCAGAGAATGACAGAGAGACACCTGTTCCAAGTGCAGTTTCCCATGAGAATGGTTCTACAGAGTATAGGGATGAGAGTTTACTCCCTGAATTGCTCCCAGAGTTCCCAGGATTTGGGGTTTGAAAACAACTCGGCACCTGCAGAAACTAATGAGCATATAGATAGTGTATAGAGCAATGGACGCAGCGTTGTGCGTCGTACGTAACTCTGGAATGCAGGAGGTGTGGACTAGTACTGATAACAGTGTGTTCGCGATGTAGCTGCCAAACAGAAAGGAAGCAGTTTTACGATGTGCTCCTGTGTATAGCTGTAAATAAAGTAGATTATAGCCTAAAGTTGACTGTGATGAGCGTGTTCCTTGCCTTGCTGTGCGGCAGATGCCACTGACAGGTACCGCTTATGCGGAAAGGCTAATTTAACTAATTTACCATGCCATAAAACCATGAAGGGAACGGCATTCCAAGAGAGGTCTTAAATCTAAGTGTATAAAGCAATGGATGCAGCGTCGTGCATCATACGTCACTCTGGAATGCAGGAGGTGTGGACTAGTACTGATAACAGCGTTTTTGTGATGTAGCTGCCGAACAGAAAGGAAGCAGTTTTACGATGTGCTACTGTGTATAGCTGTAAATAAAGTAGATTATAGCCTAAAGTTGACTGTGATGAGCGTGTTCCTTGCCTTGCTGTGCGGCAGACGCCACTGACAGGTACCACGTATGCTGAAAGACTAATTTAACTAATTTACCATGCCATAAAACCATGAAGGGAACGGCATTCCAAGAGAGGTCTTAAATCTAAGTGTATAAAGCAATGGATGCAGCGTCGTGCATCATACGTCACTCTGGAATGCAGGAGGTGTGGACTAGTACTGATAACAGCGTGTTTGTGATGTAGCTGCCGAACAGAAAGGAAGCAGTTTTACAATGTGCTACTGTGTATAGCTGTAAATAAAGTAGATTATAGCCTAAAGTTGACTGTGATGAGCGTGTTCCTTGCCTTGCTGTGCGGCAGATGCCACTGACAGGTACCACGTATGCTGAAAGACTAATTTAACTAATTTACCATGCCATAAAACCATGAAGGGAACGGCATTCCAAGAGAGGTCTTAAATCTAAGTGTATAAAGCAATGGATGCAGCGTCGTGCATCATACGTCACTCTGGAATGCAGGAGGTGTGGACTAGTACTGATAACAGCGTGTTTGTGATGTAGCTGCCGAACAGAAAGGAAGCAGTTTTACAATGTGCTACTGTGTATAGCTGTAAATAAAGTAGATTATAGCCTAAAGTTGACTGTGATGAGCGTGTTCCTTGCCTTGCTGTGCGGCAGACGCCACTGACAGGTACCACGTATGCTGAAAGACTAATTTAACTAATTTACGATGCCATAAAACTATGAAGGGAACGGCAATCCTAACATATCTCCTGCCACGAACAATCATGAAGTTTAAGATCTTCAGGAGAGGCCCTGCTCTCGATCCCACCACTATCGCAAATGCGGTTGATGGGGATGAGAGACAGGGCCTTCTCAGTAGTGCCCCCTTGCCTACTGTGGTTGTTTTTTTTTTTTGAAGTTGAAACAGTTTCTTAGTTTATTTGTATTATTCTTATGGTATAAGCGTAGTGGTTACATAAGATCAAATGCTTGCTGCTTACAGAACAATGTTTCAATATGAGTTTCTCTCAAACTATTCTTTTCTTCCAAAAGGACTGTAATACGAATACATAAGAAGAGGTTTCACACTATCTTTAACTTGTTTCTTTTTTAAAAAATATTTTTTATTGAGTGTTTTCTAAAGTTACAGGGAACGTGGGGGAATATTTGCAAGGAGATACTGTGGTTGTTTTATGATAATAGCATCGTATGATGCTTTTGTTAGGCCACCCTGAGACCTCCTTCGGAGGGAGAAGGGCAGGGTACACATATAGGAAATAAATAAAATAAGTGCTTTCTCATTCTTTGCATGCTTGCTGGACATTTTTATGGCCTTGTAAATTAGTTAAATTAGCCTCCTCGCATAAGCTTGCTCCCTCCTCCTCCCTGTGGCTTCCTCTCACGTATTTATACATGACTATCATATCTCCTCTCAGCCTTCTCTTCTTCAGGCTAAACATGCCCAGCTCCTTAAGCCGCTCCTCATAGGGCTTGTTCTCCAGACCCTTGATCTGCTCCCTCCTCCCTGTGGCTTCCTCTCACATATTTATACATGGCTATCATATCTCCTCTCAGCCTTCTCTTCTTCAGGCTAAACATGCCCAGCTCCTTAAGCCGCTCCTCATAGGGCTTGTTCTCCAGACCCTTGATCTGCTCCCTCTTCCCTGTGGCTTCCTCTCACATATTTATACATGGCTATCATATCCCCTCTCAGCCTTCTCTTCTTCAGGCTAAACATGCCCAGCTCCTTAAGCCGCTCCTCATAGGGCTTGTTCTCCAGACCCTTGATCTGCTCCCTCTTCCCTGTGGCTTCCTCTCACATATTTATACATGGCTATCATATCTCCTCTCAGCCTTCTCTTCTTCAGGCTAAACATGCCCAGCTCCTTAAGCCGCTCCTCATAGGGCTTGTTCCCCAGACCCTTGATCATTTGAGTCGCCCTCCTCTGGACACATTCCAGCTTGTCAATATCTCTCTCGAACTGTGGTGCCCAGAATTGGACACAATATTCCAGGTGTGGTCCAACCAAAGCGGAATAGAGCATGGGGAGCATTCAAGGTGCATGCAATTAGGAGTTTCTCATCCAAATGAGCTTGCTGGGTTTGTATGTGTACTCACCGCACGCAATGGTCCAGTAGACTTGGGAGTCTGGGGTCTGGTGCACGATGCGGAAAGGGGCCACTTTCGAGGTGGAATCCAGGACCGCATCCAGCGTGCCCACGAGGAGACCTGTGCCGTTGAAGACAAACAGAACGAGACAGTAATGAAGGTGGCATCTGAAGCATCTCCACAAGGAATGGGTTTTGCATTCTGCAGGGACTGGGAAAACCCACATGTCCTGCATAAGGAAGTCGGCAAAAGGCATGCCTGTAGAAGAGGGCTTATGAGGAGTTGTAGTTGTTGGGATTTCTAGTTCACCTACAATCACAGAGCATTCTGAACCCTACCAAAGATAGAATTGGGCCAAACCTCCCACACAGAACCCCCCGGTGGGCCACAGAAACGCGTGGCAGGGGACGGCTAGTACTCAATATGCCCAAATGTGAACACTGGTGGGAGTTTTGGGGAAACAGACTTTGATGTTTGTGAGTTGTAGTTGCTGGGGTTTATAGTTCACCTACAATCAAAGAGCATTCTGAACTGTACCGACAATGGAATTGGGCCAAACTTCCCACACAGAACACCGACGGGCAACAGAAAATACTGTGTTTCCAAGTAGTCTTTGGCAAACCCCCTAGCGACGCCCCCCCCCCCCCGGGGGTCCCGACCCCCAGGTTGAGAAACGCTGCAATCGAGGAAGGGTTTGAGGGCATTGCCAGGGGAGCATTCGCACAGCTTCAGCTGCGCCCGTACCTCGGGAAGTCTGACTTGGCCACGGTAGTCCACGCTCTGGTCACATCCCGTATAGATTACTGCAACGCGCTCTACGTGGGGCTGCCCTTGAAGACTGCCCGGAAGCTTCAGATGGTCCAGCGCTCGGCAGCCAGGTTGCTAACAGGAGCTGCTCTCAGGGAGCACACCACTCCTCTGTTGAGCCAGCTCCACTGGCTGCCAATTTGCTACCGGGCACAATTCAAGGTGCTGGCTTTAGCCTATAAAGCCCTAAACGGTTCCGGCCCCACTTACCTCTCCGAACGCATCTCCACCTATGAACCGACACGGACATTAAGATCGTCCGGGGAGGCCCTGCTCTCAGTTCCGCCTGCATCACAGGCACGGTTGGCGGTAACGAGAGACAGGGCCTTCTCGGTGGTGGCCCCTCAGCTATGGAATGCCCTACCCATTGACATCAGACAGGCCCCTTCGCTACTGGCATTTCGGAAGAAGCTTAAAACCTGGCTCTTTGAGCAAGCGTTTGGCTAATCAGCGCAATTAAACATAGGATGACGGTAAACTGAACATAGGAACGGCTCAAGGATTATGAGATTGGATTTCATTTGTGATCGAGGCATTATGTATGATTGTTGTGTGTTTGCTTCTGTGTATGATGTGTTTTAATTGTTATTGCTATGTTAATTAATATTGTGTAAACCGCATTGAGTCACCTAATTTAGGTTGAGAAACGCGGTATAGAAATAAAGCAAATAAATAAATAAATAAATAATAAATTGCCTGGGACCCCCTCCCAGGCCGGGATCCCATTTCACACAGAGATACGCTGCTGCCTAAACCAACGCACCATTGAATCACCTCCACTTGTAACCCAATCTTCCACTTTGCTCCATCCCCGGATACATTAAGGATTACATCTGTATTGGTTGGAAGAAGGCTTGCTCGCTGAATTATTCATCTCACGGCGCACATCTCGCAGCTGGCTCTTTCTCTGAAGACCTTTCCTTTCTTTTTTTGTCCTCCCCCTTTCTCCTTGCGCTGATCACAAGATGCTAGTCCGGTCGCTGGCATTGCAAGCACTGCTCTTTATAACTCTGCAAAGACCGTCAAGGCCAGGCAGGGGCAAACTCTCTAACTTGGGGGCCGCTTGATGGGTGGGTGGGCTGTGAGGATGGGGTTCTCCCCAAGCCCCCTCCCTTCCCTGCCCTTTCCTCCCCTTCCTCTTCTCTTTCGGAGGCAGAAAGTGAAGGAAAAATGGGAAACGTTTGGTTGACCTTGGTCAGGAGGAGATGGTGGACAGGAGAGGAAAAGTGTCTCCATGAGACCCCGTATTGTCTACTCCTGATACAGAATCCTGGAGCTGGAAGAGACCCCCAAGCGCCATCCAGTCCAACCCCCTGCCATGCAGGAAGGCACAATCAAAGCACTCCCGACAGACAGCCTCTGCGGAAAAGCCTCCACCACAACCTAGTCCTCTCCAGGACATTTTTTCTAATCTTTTATGTCGAATATTTTCCTTGCCATGTGAACCCTGGTCTCTATAGAAGCAGAAAGTAACCCCCCCCCCCCCCCCGGCCTCAATGGGACACCCTTTTCCATGTGGTTTCTTGTTTCCTCTCTACCTTATCTTCTCCCAGCTAAATATTCCCCAGGAGGAAAGGAGGAAGGAAAAAGAGAAGGAAGAAAAGAAGGGAGGGAGGGAGGAAGAGAAGGAGAAAGAGAGTAGGGGAATCAGGGACAGAAGACAGGAAGGAGAAAGAGAGAGGGAAGAGGAAAGAGGGAGGGAGGATGGAAGGAGAAAGAGAGAGGGAAGGAAGGAGGGGGTGAAGATGGAAGGAAGGATGAAAGGGAGAAAGGAAGGAAGGGGAAAGAGAGAGGGAAGGAAGGAGGGAAGAGGGAAGGAAGAAAGGAAGGAACGAAGCATGGGAGGGAGGGAGGGAGGAAGGAGAAAGAGAGGGGAGGAGGGAGGAAAGAGGGAAGGAAGGACAAAAGGGAGGGAGGGAGGAAGAAAAGAGATAAAGGGAAGTAGAGAGGAAAGAGGGAAGAAAGGATGAAAACAAAGGAAGGAGAAAGAGGGAAGGAAGGAGGAAAGAGGAAAGGGAGGAAGGGAGTAAGGAAAGAGAAAGAGAAAAAGAAGTAGAGAGAAAAGAGAGAAAGAAGAAAGGATGAAAAGGAAGGAAGGAGAAAGAGAGGGAAGGAGGGAGGAAAGGAAGGAAGGAAGGAGAAAGAGGGAAAGAGGGAGGAAAGAGGAAAGGGAGGGAGTAGAGAAAGAGATAAAAGGAAGTAGAGAGGAAAGAGGGAAAGAAGAAAGGACAACAAGGAAGGAAGGAGAAAGAGAGAGGGAAGGAGGAAGGAAAGAGGGAAGGAAGGGCAAAAAGGAATGAATGAATGAATGAAGGGAGGGAGGGAGGGAGGGAAAGAGAGGGGGGAAACAGGGAGGAAAGAGGGAGGGAACGAAGGACGGATGAAAGGAAGGAAGGAGAAAGCGAGGGAGAAGGAGGGGGGAAATAGGGAAAGGAGAAGGTATGAAAGGGAGGGAGGGAAGGAAGGAGAAAGAGAAGGAGAAAGAGGTAAGGAAGGAAGGACAAAAAGGAAGGAAGGAGAAAGAGAGGGAAGGAGAGAGAAAAGAGGGAAGGGAGAAAGGGCAAAAGGGAAGGAAGGGAGGGAGGGAGGGAGGGAGACAAAGAGAGCTTAAGCGGCTGAGGGGAGAAAGGAAAGGGCCTGAGGCTGTTGGGAATGGTGGGAGTTGAAGTCCAAAACACCCGAAGGGAGGGCCCAAGTTTGCCCATGCCCGGTTTAGCATGAAATGTCCTCTCACCAAAACCAAGCGGAAACTTCAGGAGGTGCTCATTGATGATGCTCAAGTGGAAACAACCTGGAAAGGAGAGTTCCTTAGCAATTTTGGTCCAAGCAATGAATGGAAAACCTATGTCTCTCCAGATGCTCTCCAGTTCTCATAAGCCTCACCATTGAAGCCAGACGTTTGCCACAAACAAATCTCTTACATCGCACAGGAAAAGAGTGATAAGATAAGGATGTGCATTTAAAAGACTTGGTAATGAATATCCTACACTTTAGAGGACGTGCGTTATCAACAACAGATATAATTTCCCCTGACTTTCACTCAATAGACAGTTGGTAACACCGCAGTGTTAGTCATACGGAAATCTTTGGGTGACTCAGGGCTAGCTCCTTCCAGCTAAATTATTTGGCGACCTCCCCTTTGCAAAAACGAATGGCAATCTCCCAGTTCCTGGCCTCAGACCAACAGGAAAGTTCATGAATATTTTAAAAGGCAGGAGGAAAAAGATTTCCGCGATGTAGTCGCAGTGTGTGCGTACAAGACCATTTGGGTGCAACAAGTGAAATCCACTCCGAACTTGTTTGCAATGTCTCTGTTTCCTTGGATAGTAAATGAGTTATGATTCATAGTCTGTGGGTGGTTCGGAGTGACCCACTTCACTCTCAGGCTCGGGATTGATGCTTTGTGTTTTCTGGCAGCATAGAATTGGTCAGGTAGAAGGGAACGCACGGCTGTGTGCTCCTCGTACGCACACATTTCAAGCCAAAAATATGCTTAATATGGCAATGTTTGCTTATTTATTTATTTACTCTATTTGTATACCGCCTTTCTCAGCCTTTCGGCGACTCAAGGCGGTTTACAGGCAGCAAGATGATACACGTAATATCAACATGCACATAAAAACATTAAATACAATATGAAAACACAACAGAAACAATAAGCAATAAGCAACAGTCAGGAGAGAGGTGTTTTTAAAGTCTCCTCCTCAGTCCCCTTTCTCCTCTTAGTTGGCGGGGGGGGGGGGGGGAGTAGCAGGACGACTTCCACCTTCTCCTCCTGAGGTGGCAGGCAGATGTAGTAAGCAACAGCCAGGAGACAGGTGTTTTTAAAGTCTCTTCCTCAGTCCCCTTTCTCCTCCTGAGGTGGCAGGCAGATGTAGTAAGCAACAGCCATGATACAGGTGTTTTTATAGTCTCATCCTCAGTCCCCTTTCTCCTCTTAGCCTGCTTGGGGGAAGGGAGAGAAGCAGCATGACTTCCTCCTTCTCCTACGACTTCCTCCTTCTCCTCCTGAGGTGGCAGGTAGATGTAGTAAGCAACAGCCAGGAAACAGGTGTTTTAAAGTCTCCTCCTCAGTTCCCTTTCTCCTCTTATCCAGCTGGGGGGGGGGGGGGAGAAGGAGCAGGACTCCTCCTTCTCCTCCTGAGGTGGCAGGCAGATGTAGTAAGCAACAGCCAGGAGACAGGTTTTTTTAAAGTCTCTTCCTCAGTCCCCTTCCTCCTCTTAGCTGGCTGGGGGGGGGGGGGGAGAGAGAGAAGCAGCACGACATCCTCCTTCTCCAACGACTTCCTCCTTCTCCTCCTGAGGTGGCAGGCAGATGTAGTAATCAACAGCCAGGAGACAGGTGTTTTTAAAGTCTCCTCCGCAATCCCCTTTCTCCTCTTAGCCTGCCTGGGGGGAGGGAGAGAACCAGCATGACTTCCTCCTTCTCCTACGACTTCCTCCTTTTCCTCCTGAGGTGGCAGGCAGATGTAGTAAGCAACAACCAGGAAACAGGTGTTTTTAAAGTCTCCTCCTCAGTCCCCTTTCTCCTCTTAACAGGCTTGGGGGGCGGTGGAGAAGGAGCAGGACTCCTCTTTCTCCTCCTGAGGTGGCAGGCAGATGTAGCAAGCAACAGCTAGGAGACAGGTGTTTTTAAAGTCTCCTCCTCAGTCCCCTTTCTCCTCTTAGCAGGTTTGGGGGGGGGGGCGGAGAAGGAGCAGGACTTCCTCCTTCTCCTCCTGAGGTGGCAGGCAAATGTAGTAAGCAACAGCCAGGAGACAGGGGTTTTTAAAGTCTCCTCCTCAGTCCCCTTTCTCCTCTTAGCCAGCTTGGGGGGGGGGGCGGAGGCGGAGAAGGAGCAGGACTTCCTCCTTCTCCTCCTGAGGTGGCAGGCAGATGTAGTAAGCAGCAGCCAGGGGATACGTGTTTTTAAAGTCTCCTCCTCAGTCCCCTTTCTCCTCTTAGCCGGCTTTTAAAGGGGCGGTGCGGAGAAGGAGAAGGACTTCCTCCTTCTCCTCCTGAGGTGGCAGGCAGATGTAGTAAGCAAAAGCCAGGAAACAGGTGTTTTTAAAGTCTCCTCCTCAGTCCCCTTCCTTCTTCTAGCTGGCTTGGGAGGGAGAGTAACAGCAGGACCTCCTCCTTCTCCTGAGGTGGCAGGCAGATGTAGTAAGCAACAGCCAGGAGACAGGTGCTTTTTTAAAAAGTCTCCTCCTCAGCCCCCTTTCTTCTCTTAGCCGGCTTTTGGGGGGGGGGGGGAAGGGAAGCAGTAGGACTTCCTCCTTCTCCTGAGGTGGCAGGCAGATGTAGTAAGCAACAGCCAGGAGACAGATGTTTTTAAAGTCTCCTCCTCAGTCCACATTCTCCTCTTAGCCGGCTTGGGGGGGAGGGCGATAAGGAACAAGACTCCCTCCTTCTCCTCCTGAGGTAGAAGGCGGATGTAGTAAGAAACAGCCAGGAGGCAGGTGTTTTTAAAGTCTCCTCCTCAGTCCTTTCTCCTCTTAGCCAGCTTTGGGGAGGGGGGAAGAAGGAGCAGGACTTCCTCTTTCTCCTCCTGAGGTGGCAGGCAGATGTAGTAAGCAACAGCCAGAAGACAGATGTTTTTAAAGTCTTCTCCTCAGTCCCCTTTCTCCTCTTAGCCGGCTTTGGGGGAAGGAGAAGTAGTAGGACTTCCTCCTTCTCCTCCTGAGGTGGCAGGCAGGTGTTTGGGGCAAATGAACATTGTAAATGGACATTTGAGTCGCCACTTTGAGTCTCTTTAAGAAAGAAAAGCTGGCCTACGAAGACTAGTTGTAATATTTTAAAATATTTAAGTTTCAGGGGGTTAACCTGGCATGATGTGAGTTGTAGTTCTCCCACAACGTTACACATTTTGAAAAAAAAACTTTTTCAAATAACGCAGGCAATGCTGGGTCCCCAAGATAGTCCTTAATAAATGAAATATTTTTAGACCAAGAATCCATTTAGCTTTGAATTGTCTACAAGTCCAGCTTCCAAAGGATTCAGTTGGTATCCTTCTATGTTCTTGAAACATGTGCTGTGGCTCTTCTTCTGAGACGGGACAGAAAAAGTAATTGCTGCAGAAGAAGCTTCTGAATTTTCTCTCTCCCCGGCATAACAATCTGCTGAGCAAAGTGGTCCATGCAACAAAACCAACTGGCAGAGGGCAGATGGCCAAGGAGACTGACAAAAGAAACACATTTCTTCGCACAATGCACAATTTCTCTATTGAGATTCACCACCACTAGACGTGGTGATGGCTGCCAGCTGAGTTGGGTTTTTTCCAAAACAAGGAGAATTGGAGCTTGTCGTGTTCGTGAAGGTTGACGGTTCCGGCAGATTTTAGGGTTCCGAGCTTCCATATTCCCACTTTAAGAATATAGAATAACTAGCCGTCCCCTGCCACGCATTGCTGTGGCCCAGTTTGTATATATATGTGTTTATGTCTGTGTATATATTTGTGTATAAATGTGCGCATATGTGTGTGTGTATATAGCTATATAAATAAAAATGTAATGTTCGTTTGTGGTATCCACAGAACTCAAAAACCACTGGGGCAATTGGCACCAAATTTGGACACGATACACCTAACAACCCAATCTATGTCCTTCACTTATAAAAACACTGAAAAACACAGCAGAAGGGACTTAAAAAGCCCCAAAAATGATGAAAAGCTGAATGACAATGCAGAAAAAAAAGGAAGAAAGAGGGAGAGAAGGAGGGAAAAGAAAGAAAGAAAGAGAAAGAAAGAAAGAAAAGAAAGGGAGGGAGGGAAAGAAAAAAGGAAAGGGAGAAGGAAGGAAGGAAAGAGGTAGAGAAGGAAGAAAGGAGAGAAAGAGGAAGAGAAAGAAAAAGGAGGAAGGAAGGAAAGTTAGAGAAGGAAGGAAGGAGAGAAGGAAAGAAAAAAGGGCAAGAAGGAAGGAAAGAGAGAGAGAAGGAAGGGGGGAAGATGTAGAGAAAGAGGGAGGGAAAGAAAGAAGGAAAGGGAGAAGGAAGCATGGAAGCAAAGAGGGAAGGAAAGAAGGAAGGAAGGAAGGGTAGAGCAGGAAGAAAGGAGAGGAAGAGGAAGAGAAAGAAAAAAGGAGGGAGGAAGGAAAGTTAGAGAAGGAAGGAAGGAGAGAAGGAAAGAAAAAAGGGCAAGAAGGAAGGAAAGAGAGAGAAGGAAGGGGGGAAGATGTAGAGAAAGAGGGAGGGAAAGAAAGAAGGAAAGGGAGAAGGAAGCATGGAAGCAAAGAGGGAGGGAAGGAAGGAAGGAAGGAAGGAAGGAAGGAAGGAAGGAAGGGTAGAGCAGGAAGAAAGGAGAGAAAGAGGAAGAGAAAGAAAAAAGGAGGAAGGAAGGAAAGTTAGAGAAGGAAGGAAGGAGAGAAGGAAAGAAAAAAGGGCAAGAAGGAAGGAAAGAGAGAGAGAAGGAAGGGGGGAAGATGTAGAGAAAGAGGGAGGGAAGGAAAGAAGGAAAGAGAGAAGGAAGAAAAGAGAGACAGCAGAAGAGAAAGAAAAAGGGGGGAGGAAGTAAAGAGATAGAGAAGGAAGAAGAGAAGGAAAGACAGGAAGGAAGGAAGGAAGGAGGGAGGGAGGGAGGGAGGGAGTGAAGGAAGGAGGGAAAGAAGGAGAGAAAGAGGGAAGGTTGGCCACAGCAACGCCTGGCAGGTACAGCTAGTCTATATACATAAAAATGTAATGTTCGTTTGTGGGATTAACAGAACTCAAAAAACACTGGACAAATTGACACCAAATTTGGACACTACACCCCTAACAACCCAATCTATGTCCTTCACTCAAAACACACACACACACAAAAACAACAAAACAGATTTTGTCATTTGGGAGTTGTAGTTGCTGGGATTTATAGTTCCCCTACAATCAGAGAGCATTCTGAACTCAACCAATGATGGAAGTGAATCAAACTTGGCACACAGGACTCCCATGAGGAACAGAAAACACTAGAAGGGTTTAGTGGACACTGATGTTGATTTTGGGAGTTGTAGTTCACCTACATCCAGAGAACACTGTGGACACAAACAATGATGGATCTGTAGTATTATGAACCCTACCAACGATAGAATTGGGCCAAACCTCCCACACAGAACCCCCATGACCACCAGAGTGGGCCACAGCAACGCGTGGCAGGGGACAGCTAGTGTGTGCATATATTTGTGTATTTGTTTATATGCTTGTATGTATATTGTGTATGTGTGTGCTTGTCTATATGCATGTTTGTGTGTATGTATATGTGTGTGCATGTGTATATGGGTGTGTATATGTATATTTTTGTGTGTGCTTTTGCATATATATACACGTGTATGTGTGTGTCTATGCGTGCATGTGTATATGTATATGAGTGTATGTGTATATGTATATATGGTGTATTTTTTGGGTTTTTAAGTGCATTCCGCTGGGTTGTGTGTGTGTGTGTGTGTATGTTTTTAGGGGTGACGGACACTCATTGGACTGTTAGGTGTCTTGTGTCCAAATTTGGTGTCAATTCATCCAGTGGTTTTTGAGTTATGTAAATCCCACAAACGAACATTACATTTTTATTTATATAGACTAGTCGTCCCCTGCCACGTGTTGCTGTGGCCCAGTCTGTGTTTTGTGTGTGTATATATGTGTGTATTTGTGCATTTATATGTGTACATGTATATTGTGTATACGTGTTTGCTTGCCTATATGCATATTTGTGTGTATATATGTATGTGTGCATGTGTATATGTATATATGTATGTGTGCATGTATATGTCCATGCGTACACGTATATATGTGTGTATGTATATGTATGTGTGTATAATTCTGTGTGTTTGTGCATATGTATATGAGTGTATGTGTATATGTATATATGGTGTATTTTTGGGGTTTTTAAGTCTGTTCTGCTGGAGTTTTGTGTGTGTGCATGTGTCTATGGGTGATGGGACACTTTTTAGACTGTTACATATGTTGTGTCCAAATTTCGTGTCAATTCATCCAGTGGTTTTTGAGTTCTGTTAATCCACAAACGAACATTGCATTGGGTTGTTGTAGGTTTTTCCGGGCTATATGGCCAGGTTCTAGAGGCATTCTCTCCTGACGTTTCGCCTGCATCTATGGCAAGCATCCTCAGAGGTAGTGAGGTCTGTTGGAACTAGGAAAAAGGGTTTATATATATCTGTGGAATGACCAGGGTGGGACAAAGGACTCTTGTCTGCTGGAGCTAGGTGTGAATGTTTCAACTGCAGACTACTTCAACCAGAGAAGTCAGCCATAGCAGAGCACCTGATGAGCCAACCTGGACTCAGCGTATTATTGGAGGACACAGAAATGCTGGACCACTCTCACAACCCCCATGTCAGACTATACAGAGAAGCCACTGAAATCCTCAAACATGTGGACCATTTCAACAGAAAGGAGGAAACCATGAAAATGAACAAAATCTGGCTAACAGTATTAAAAAACTCTAAAATTACAACAGCAAAACAACAGAGAGTAAACAATCAGGCACATCAAATCACTCTCAACAAAAGATTCCCCCCAGGCACTTCCAAGCCATTAAATGCTAATCAAGGTGGTCAGTTGAAACATTCACACCTAGCTCCAGCAGACAAGAGTCCTTTGTCCCACCCTGGTCATTCCACAGATATATAAACCCTTTTTTCCTACTTCCAACAGACCTCACTACCTCTGAGGATGCTTGTCATAAATGCAGGCGAAATGTCAGGAGAAAATGCCTCTAGAACATGGCCATATAGCCCGAAATACCTACAACAACCCAGTGATTCCGGCCATGAAAGCCTTCGACAAGACATTGAACATTACATTTTTATTTATATAGAGCTGGAAGAGACTGCATGGGCCATGTAGTCCAACCCCTTTCTGTCATGCAGGAAAAGCACAATCAAATACCCCCGACAGATAGCCATCCAGCCTCTGTTTGAAAGCCTCCAAGGAAGGAGCTTTCACCAGACTCTGAAGCAGAGAGTTCCACTGTTGAACAGCTCTCATAGTCAGGAATGTCTTCCTAATATGGTTTTCAGTAATGAACATAAGTTGCCTTCAGATTTTTTTGGATAAGTGGAATAAACCTATTTTTTTAAAGCAGGTGAATAGATGGCATGCTGCATCCAGGTTATCTTATGTTTCCATAAAGCGAATCAAAGGTACAGGATCTGTGGAGGGCCTTTGAATTCTGGTCACCAAGGGTTACCGTTTTTCCCTCTGCCTTTAGGAATGACGTGGTTGTAAAAAATGCAAAGAACGGAGCAGCTTGTGCAACAGAGATGAAAAATTAGGAGAAGTGCAAAACCTGGCCATAACATCAAAAAACAACCTAAGTGGCAATTTCTTGGTCACCTGAATATTGTTGATATTATTATTATGTTTGTTATTATTTATTATTATTTATTACTAGCTGTACCCGCCACGCGTTGCTGTGGTGACAGATCACAGATTGGTGGTGGTTAGTGTTGTGTGCTTTTGTGCTGTTGTAGTTGTTTCCAGATTGGTTGTTGTTGTGTTTTTGTTGCTAGGATGCGGAACAATGGCTTCAAACTACAAGAGAGGAGATTCCATCTGAACATGAGGAAGAACTTCCTGACTGTGCTAAAAACACTGAGCTAATTGGGAGACACCCTAGTACCTCCTGCCCACGAGGTCTCTTTCAACTCTAGGATTCTATGATTCTATGCTGTTGTTATTACAGTAAAGTCTCGCTTATCCAACCTTCGCTCATCTGACGTTCTGTATTATCCGACGCAGCCTACCTCCCGCCCGGATTCACAGCTGTTTCTATAGGTCAGAAAAGAAGGATGAGAGGAGATATGATAGCCATGTATAAATATGTGAGAGGAAGCCACAGGGAGGAGGAGGGAGCAAGCTTCCTTTCTGCTTCCCTGGAGACTAGGACGCAAGGGAACAATGGCTTCAAACTACAAGAGAGGAGATTCCATCTGAACATGAGGAAGAACTTCCTGACTGTGCTAAAAAACACTGAGCTAATTGGGAGACGCCCTAGTACCTCCTGCCCACGAGGTCTCTTTCAACTCTAGGATTCTATGATTCTATGCTGTTGTTATTACAGTAAAGTCTCGCTTATCCAACCTTCGCTCATCTGACGTTCTGTATTATCCGACGCAGCCTACCTCCCGCCCGGATTCACAGCTGTTTCTCTAGGTCAGAAAAGAAGGATGAGAGGAGATATGATAGCCATGTATAAATATGTGAGAGGAAGCCACAGGGAGGAGGGAGCAAGCTTCCTTTCTGCTTCCCTGGAGACTAGGACGCAATGGAACAATGGCTTCAAACTACAAGAAAGGAGATTCCATCTGAACATGAGGAAGAACTTCCTGACTGTGAGAGCTGTTCAGCCATGGAACTCTCTGCCCTGGAGTGCGGTGGAGGCTCCTTCTTTGGAAGCTTTTAAACAGAGGCTGGATGGCCATCTGTCAGGGGTGATTTGAATGCAATATTCCTGCTTCTTGGCTCTATGATTCTAAGGGGAGCAGGGAAGTGCTCAGGAATTGGAGGGAGAAGAAGAATCAGACAATAAGCGTTTGAAAGTGACCACATTTCTAGAGAGACGAAAAGAGACAGAGCACAGGTGGCGTTCTGCTAGGATAGCTGCTAAAAACGCTGAGCTAATTGGGAGACACCCTAGTACAGTGTTTCTCAACCTAGGTGTCGGGACCCCAGGGGGGGGGGGGTTGTGAGGGAATTTCAGAGGGGTTCACAGTGCTCTCCAGATGTAGATGAACTATATCTCCCCTAAATCACGGTCAATTCATCCCGAATCCTTCCAGTGTTTTCTGTTGATAATGGGGGTTCTGTGCAGGAAGTTTGGCCCAATTCTATTGGTGGGTTTCAAAATGCTCTTTGATTGTAAGTGAACTATAAATCCCAGCAACTACAACTCCCAAATGCCAAGGTCTATTTTCCTCAAGCTCCACCAGTATTCATATTTGGGCATATTGAATATTCATGCCAAGTTGGTCCAGATCTATCATTGTTTGAGTTCACAGTGCTCTCTGGATGTAGGTGAACTACAACTTCCAAACTCAAGGTCAATTCACACCAAACCCTTCCAGTATTTTCTGTTGGTCGTGAGAGTTCTGTGTGTCAAGTTTGGTTCAATTCCGTCGTTGGTGGAGTTCAGAACGCTGTTTGATTGTTGGTAAACTATAAATCCCAGCAACTACAACTCCCAAATGACAAAATCAATCCTCCGAACCCTAGTACCTCCTTCCCACGAGGTCTCTTTCAACTCTAGGATTCTATGATTCTATGCTGTTGTTATTACAGTAAAGTCTCGCTTATCCAACCTTCGCTCATCCGACGTTCTGTATTATCCGACGCAGCCTGCCTCCCGCCCGGATTCACAACTGTTTGTCTAGGTCAGTGGTTCTCAACCTTCCGCTTAGTGTGGTTTCTCATGTTGTGGTGACCCGCAACCATAACATTATTTTCGTTGCTACTTCATAACTGTCATTTTCCTATTATTATGAATTGTCATGTAAATATCTGATTTGCAGGATGTATTTTCATTCACTGGACCAAATTTGGCACAAATACCCCATATGACCAAATTTGAATACTGGTGGGGTTGAAGGGGATTCATTTTGTTATTTGGGAGTTGTAGTTGCTGGGATTTATAGTTCTCCTACAATCGAGGAGCATTCTGAACTCCACCAATGATGGAATTGAACCAAGCTTGGCACACAGAACTCCGATGACCCAGAGAAAATATTGGAAGGGTCTGGTGGAAGTTGTGTTTGGGAGTTGTAGTTCACCTACATCCAGAGAACACTGTGGACTCAAACAATGATGGATCTGGACCAAACATGGCATGGGTACTCAATATGCCAAAATGTGAACACTGGTGAAGTTTGAGGAAAATAGACCTTGACATTTGGGAGTTGTAGTTGATGGGATTTATAGTTCACCTACAATCAAAGAGCATTCTGAACTCCACCAGCGATGGAATTGAACCAAACTTGGTACACAGAACTCCCATGACTCACAGAAAATACTGGAAGGGTCTGGTAGAAATTGATCTTGAGTTTGGGAGTTGTAGTTCATCTACATCCAGAGAACACTGTGGATTCAATCAATGATAGATCTGGACCAAACTTGGCATGGATACTCAATATGCCTAAATGTGTACACTGGTGGAGCTTGGTGAAAATAGACCTTAACATTTGGGAGTTGTAGTTGCTGGGATTTATAGTTCACCTACAATCAAATAGTATTCTGAGTCCCACCAATGAGAGAATTGGACCAAACTTCTCACTCAGAACCTCAGTGACCAATAGAAAATACTGTGTTTTCTGATGGTCTTTGGTGACCCCTCTGACACCCCTCGTGACCCTCCCAGGGGTCCCGACCCCCAGGTTGAGAAACACTGCTCTAGGCAGCAACCACTGCAACTCCCACACGACAGGCCTGGACCAAACTTGCCACACAGACTCTCCATGACATACATTTTGTCCTGGTGACAGTTGAGGGAGGATGGACCAGGGACAATGGGATTTGTAGTATCTTCACTCACTTCCAGAAACCACTACGACCCCCCACCTGAACCAAATTTGGCACACAGACTCCCTATGATGTACTTTATGTTCTCGTGAGGGTTAGGGGAGGATGGACCACAGACGATGTGATTTGCAGTACCTTCACCTACTTCCATAGATCCCTGTGACCCCACAAATGATGGACTTGGACTAAACTTGGCACACAGACCGTCCATGGGCAATTGTACATACTGGCAACTTTTGGGGGCGGGGGTGATTGCCTTGGGAATCTGGAAGTTGTAGTTCACCCTTATCCAGAGAGCACTAAACCCAGCTGATGATGGATCTGGACCAAACTTGTGAAACAGACCCAACATGGCCAACTGTGAATACTAGCAGAGTTTTGGGGTGATTGCCATGCGAATCTGGGAGTTGTAGTTCACCCTTATCCAGAGCACTGCACCCAGTTGACGACGGATCTGGACCAAACTTGGCACAGAGACCCAACATGGCCAAGTGTGAATACTGGCAGGGTTTGGGAAGGATTGACCCACTATTCTGGGAATTCTAGTTCGCCCACATTCTTATGGGAGCATTCATTAAAAAAGACAAAAGTAAAGCAGGCTTTTTCTAGTAAATAGCATTACATATTACCAAACATCAAAAACCAAACAATGCCTATCTCAAATAATACGGGCACTGCCAGGTCCCCAAGCTAGTATTAATAATAATAATGGGAGTTGTAGTTTGGTGAGGCAACAGCTCTCTAGAACAGAGCAAGCTAATAATAATAATAATAATAATAATAATAATAATAATAATAATAATAATGGGAGTTGTAGTTTGGTGAGGCACCAGATCCCTTGAGCAGAGCAAGCTAATAATAATTAACTCCTAACTTCAAGATATTTCATTATGGACATAAATTTAAACACTTCTGATCCCAAATTTAATAATGAGGATGATAATTATAGTAATAATAATGGGAGTTGTAGTTTGCTTAGGCACCAGCTCTATCGCGCAGAGCAAGCTAATAATAATAATAATAATAACAAGAATGGGAATTGTATTTGGTGAAACACCAGCTCTCTTGAGCAGAGCAAGCTAATAATAGTAGTAATAATATTAATATTATTATTAATAATAATGGGAATTGTATTTGGTGAAGCAATAGCTCTATTGCGCAGAGCAAGCTAATAGTAATAATAATAATAATGGGAATTGCAATTTGGTGATGCAGCAGCTTTCTTGAGCACAGCAGAATAATAATAACAGCATAATAATAATAATAATAGGAAATGCAGTTTGGTGATGCACCAGTTCTCTTGAGCACAGGATAATAATAATAATAATAATAATAATATAATATAATAATAATAATAATAATAATAATTGCAGTTTGGTGAAGCACCAGCTCTCTTGAACAGAGCAGGCTAATAATAGTAATAATAATAAAAATAATAATAACAATAATAATAATGGGAATTGCAGTTTGGTGAAGCACCAGCTCTATCGCGCAGAGCAAGCTAATAATAATAATAATAATAATAATAATAATAATAATAATAATGGGAATTGTAGTTTGGTGAAGCACTAGCTCTATTGCGCAGAGTAGGCTAATAATAATGATGATTATGATGATGGGAATTGTAGTTTGGTGAAGCAGTAGTTCTATTGCCCAGAGCAAGCTTATCATAATAATAATAATAATAATAATAATAATAATAATAATAATGGGAATTGCAGTTTGGTGATGCACCAGCTTTATTGAGCACAGAATAATAATAATAATAATAATAATAATAATAATAATAATAATAATAATGGGAGCTGCAGTTTGGTGAAGCACTACTTCTATTGCAGAGAGCAAGCTAATAATAATAATAATAATAATAATAATAATAATGGGAATCGTATTTGGTGAGGCACCAGCTAATAATAATGATAATAATGGGAGTTGTAGTTTACTGAGACACCAGCTCTCTTGAGCAGAGCAGGCTAATAATAATAATAATAATGGGAATTGCAGTTTGGTGATGCACCAGCTCTCTTGAGCAGGGCAAGCTAATAATAGTAATAATAATAGTAATAATAATGGGAATTGTATTTGATGAAGCACTAGCTCTCTTGAGCACAGAAGGCTAATCATAATAATAACATAATAATAATAATTATAATAATAATAATAATAATGGGAATTATAGTTTGGTGAAGCACCAGCTCTCTTGCACAGAGCAAGCTAATAATAGTAATAATAATGATAATAATAATGATAATAATAATAATAATAATAATAATGGGAGTTGTAGTTTGGTGATGCACCATTTCTCTTGAGCAGAGCAAGCTAATAATGAGAGTTCTAGTTTGGTGAGCTGCTGAAGGGGAAGGGGGAAAGGAAAGGTCCTGAGGTTGTGAGGAATGCTGGGAGTTGTAGTCCCAAAGGCCTGATGGGAGTTGTAGGTTGCTGAGACACCAACTCTCTTGAGCAGAGCAAGCTAATAATGAGAGTTCTAGTTTGGTGAGCTGCTGAAGGGGAAGGGGGAAAGGAAAGGTCCTGAGGCTGTGAGGAATGCTGGGAGTTGTAGTCCCAAAGGCCTGATGGGAGTTGTAGTTTGCTGAGACACCAACTCTCTTGAGCAGAGCAAGCTAATAATGAGAGTTCTAGTTTGGTGAGCTGCTGAAGGGGAAGGGGGAAAGGAAAGGTCCTGAGGCTGTGAGGAATGCTGGGAGTTGTAGTCCCAAAGGCCTGATGGGAGTTGTAGTTTGCTGAGACACCAACTCTCTTGAGCAGAGCAAGCTAATAATGAGAGTTCTAGTTTGGTGAGCTGCTGAAGGGGAAGGGGGAAAGGCCTGAGGCTGTGAGGAATGCTGGGAGTTGTAGTCCCAAGCGCCTGAGGCCCACTCACCGGCCAGCCCTCCTCCTCCTCCGCCTTCCTCGCCGTAGCCTCTCCTCCGCTGGAGCACGAAGTACCGGTTGGCGCGCTCGGGGGCCCAGAGGTTGAGGCCGCTCTTGAGGAGCAGCTCCTCCGGCCTCAGCCACATCCTCACTCCCGCTCTCTTCCGCCTCCGGCGCCGAATGAGGGTTTCCACGCACACAAGCGCCGCTTCCCCCACACAAGCCCCGCCCCCTCCGCGGGGCATGCCGGGAGTTGTCGTTCCTCGCCGCGCTCCTCCCTCCCACTGCCCCGCTCGGCGCACTACCCGCCCCGGCATCCTTTGCGCAGGCAGGCGGGGCTCTTCTTCCGGACTCCAACTCCCAGGCGCCTCGGCTTGCTCCATCCATGGCGAAGGATCCTGGGAGATGAAGTTCAAAACATTGGCATGAGGCACAGAGGCTGGCGTGCCCAAAGGGAAAAGGCTTTGGGAGTCATGCAGTTTGACAAGGTTTGTAGCCTTCTCTCCCAAGAGTGTGGGTCCTTCACCCTTCAGCCAGGGCAGTTAAAGTGGTCTCGAACTGTGTTAATTCTCCAGTGTAGATGCAGCTAAATAATAATTATATTAATAATATTAATAATAATATTAATTATTATTATTATTAATATTCTAGTGTAGATGCAGTTAAAGTGGTCTCGAACTGTGTTAGTTCTCCAGTGTAGATGCAGCTAAATAATAATTATATTAATAATATTAATAATAATATTAATTATTATTATTATTAATATTCTAGTGTAGATGCAGTTAAAGTGGTCTCGAACTGTGTTAATTCTCCAGTGTAGATGCAGCTAAATAATAATTATATTAATAATATTAATAATAATATTAATTATTATTATTATTAATATTCTAGTGTAGATGCAGTTAAAGGGGTCTCAAACTGTGTTAGTTCTCCAGTGTAGATGCAGCTAAATAATAATTATATTAATAATATTATTAATAATATTAATAATTATTATTAATATTCTAGTGTAGATGCAGTTAAAGGGGTCTCAAACTGTGTTAGTTCTCCAGTGTAGATGCAGCTAAATAATAATTATATTAATAATATTAATAATAATATTAATAATTATTATTAATATTCTAGTGTAGATGCAGCTAAAGTGGTCTCAAACTGTGTTAGTTCTCCAGTGTAGATGCAGCTAAACTGGTCTCTGGACCCAAAGCGGGCCAGGCAAGGGAGCAAATGCAGCAAGTGTAGTTACTGGGATGTATAGTTCACCTACAATCAAAGAGCATTCTGAACTCCACCAATGATGGAATTGAAGCAAATATGGCACACAGAACTCCCACGACAAACAGAGGGGGGGGGGGCACCAAAATACTGTTTGCTTACCATTGCAAATTACCTAGGGCTGCCTCTGCATGAGGAAGAACTTCCTGACTGTGAGAGCCGTTCAGCAGTGGAACTCTCTGCCCCAGAGTGTGGTGGAGGCTCCTTCTTTGGAAGCTTTGAAACAGAGGCTGGATGGCCATCTGTCAGGGGTGATTTGAATGCAATATTCCTGCTTCTTGGCAGAATGGGGTTGGACTGGATGGCCCATGACTGTGAGAGCCGTTCAGCAGTGGAACTCTCTGCCCCGGAGTGTGGTGGAGGCTCCTTCTTTGGAAGCTTTGAAACAGAGGCTGGATGGCCATCTGTCAGGGGTGATTTGAATGCAATATTCCTGCTTCTTGGCAGAATGGGGTTGGACTGGATGGCCCATGACTGTGAGAGCCGTTCAGCAGTGGAACTCTCTGCCCCGGAGTGTGGTGGAGGCTCCTTCTTTGGAAGCTTTGAAACAGAGGCTGGATGGCCATCTGTCGGAGGTGCTTTGAATGCAATATTCCTGCTTCTTGGCAGAATGGGGTTGGACTGGATGGCCTATGAGGTCTCTTCCAACTCTTGGATTCTAGGATTCTATGAGGCTGGATGGCCATCTGTTGGGGGTGCTTTGAATGCAATATTCCTGCTTCTTGGCAGAATGGGGTTGGACTGGATGATGGCCCAGGAGGTCTCTTCCAACTCTTTGATTCTAGGGTTCTAAGTGGCGAAGTTTTATGACGTCCAAGCAAGGCCAAGCCCAGATTTTTAAGGACTGCAACTCTTCTTTCCGACAGCCGGAATTACAAATTTGGAGATAATAATTACTCTAATTTGTATTTAAAAATAAAGTCCTCATGTCAGGCTGAGTCAGAATTGAGGTCGGGCAGCTGCCTGCTTCTCAAGAGCAGATGCACTTGCTGGAGGTTGGCAATTTGGGTCCCGACACTTAGTCCTGATTACAGCAAAGGCCAAGCCAATCCTTTCAGAGGCACACGCAGCTTGCAGAAGAACAAGCCCGATGTGCACGCTGAATCTCAATTCTTGCCATCTGCCCTGTTCTGTGGATTCATGGCATGGGCTTAAAGCTAACTTCAAAAACTGTGGCATAGATATCGAGAACTGGGAAGCCCTGGCCCTTGAGCGCTGTAGCTGGAGGTCAGCTGTGACCAGCAGTGCTGCGGTATTCAAACTTGGAGAACAATCTTACTCGGACAACGAGGGATCGCCTAAGAGAGAGTGCTCTGTGGATAAGGGTGAAGTACAACTCCCAGAGCCAAGGTCAATTACCCCCAAATCCCTGTGTGCCTGTATGCACAGTTGGCCATGTTGGGTGTGCCAAGTTTGGTACAGATCCAATAGAATCTTGACATTTGGGAGTTGTAGTTGCTGGGATTTATAGTTCACCTACAATCAAAGAACATTCTGAACTCCACCAGTGATGGAATTGAACCAAACATGGCATATAGGACTTCCATGACCAACAGAACACACTGTTGAATGTCAGCTGGGTTCAGTGCTCTCTGGATAAGGCTGAACTACAACTCCCAGATCCTAGATTAGTCACTCCCCATGTGGAGTCTGTGTGTTATCTATCTATCTATCTATCTATCTATCTATCTATCTATCTATCTATCTATCAATCTATCAATGCTCTGTGCATAATGAGTACCTTAAAAACAAAAGAACCAATGAACAAAATCACACCAAATTTGGCAACAAAACATCTCATAACACAAGGAGAGACCATCACTCAAAAAAATTACAATTCTGTCATTGGGAGTTGTAGTTGCTGGGATTTATAGTTCACCTACAATCAAAGAGCATTCTGAACCCCACCAATGATGGAATTGAACCAAACTTGGCACACAGTTCTCCCATGATCAACAGAAAATGTTTGCTGGGCATTGACCTTGAGTTTGGGAGTTGTAGTTCACCTACATCCAGAGAGCACTGTGGACTCAAATAATGATGGATCTGGACCAAACTTGGCACGAATATTCCATATGCGCAAATATGTACACAGATGGAGTTTGGGGGAAACAGACCTTGACATTTCGGAGTTGTAGTTACTGGGATGTATAGTTCACCTACAATCGAAGAGCATTCGGAACCCCACCAATGATGGAATTGAACCAAACTTGGCACACAGAACTCCCATGACCAACAGAAAATACTGGAAGGGTTTGGTGGGCATTGGCCTTGAGGTTTAGGAGTTGTAGTTCACCTGCATCCAGACAGAACTACGGACTCAATCAATGATGGGTCAGAACCAAACTTGGCACGAATACTCAATAAGCCCAAATTTGAATATTGGTGGGGTTGGGGTGTGTGTGTGATTTTGTCATTTGGGAGTTGTAGCTGTTGGGATTTATAGTTCACCCACAACCAAAGAGCACCCTGAACTCCACCAACAATGGAATTGAACCAAACTTGGCACACAGAATTCCCATGACCAACAGAAAATACTGGGAGGGTTTGGTGGGCACGGACCTTGAGTTTTAGAGTTGCAGTTTACCTACATGCAGAATGCACTGTGGACTCAAACTGATAGATCTGGACCAAACTCTACATGAAAACTCAATATGCCCAAATGGGAACACTGGTGGAGTTTGGGGAAAATAGAATCTTGACATTTGGGAGTTGTAGTTGCTGAGATTTATAGTTCACCTACAATCAAAGAACATTCTGAACTCCACCAGAGATGGAATTGAACCAAACTTGTCACACAGGACTTCCATGATCAACAGAACACACTGGAAGGGTTTGGTGGGCATTGACCTTGAGTTTGGGAGTTGTAGTTCACCTACATCCAGAGATCACTGAGGACTCAAACAATGGATCTGGACCAAACTTGACACAAATATTCCATATGCCCAAATATGAACACAGATGGAGTTTGGAGGAAATAGACCTTGAAATTTGGGAGTTGTAGTTGCTGGGATTTATAGTTCACTTGCAATCACAGAGCATTCTGAACCCCACCAACGATAGAATAGGGCCAAACCTCCCACACAAAACCCCCATGTGGACCACAGCAACGCGTGGCAGGGGATGGCTAGTGAAATAATAAAATGTTGAAGGTTTTGTTAGAGTTCTGAAATTTTCACCACCAGAACGTTAGCAACACTGTAGAAGCAAAGCACCAGCGCTCCTTGTGTTCACCACCAGTACTTTAGTTTTGTAAGTACTTTAGAACTTAGATAGATAGATAGATAGATAGATAGATAGATAGATATTTGTCGTGTCAGGACAACCAGTCAAATTATATTACATTTCTAACAGAACCAGAGACGTTAGATAGATAGATAGATAGATAGATAGATAGATAGATAGATAGAAGTTTTGACAGGAGCAAGATGGCCAACACAGTCCAGTTTGTACACAACCGCTTTTATTATAAAAAAATAAGTAAGCATCCTTAACAGACATTAGAATAACTTTATTTACACTTTTGTATTCAACGCAATTGGATAGAAATCGAAATTATTTACAACTCTTATCAAACACTACGCAAAAAAGAACGAGAGAGGAAAAATGTGTGTACGTACGGTTTTCCGTCTCCCGTCGGAATCAACCGGAGAAGAATTAAAAAAGACATCGTCGTCATTCTCCCGTTTTCGAACTTTAAAGAGGAAAGAATCGCAAGTGGGAAAGGGCCGGAATTGCAAAAGGAAATAAAGTGCATCATTAGATTTAAGTAGTTCACTTGGGTGGGGGGTAAGGTTCGGAGCTTCACGCTATAAGGCACCCTGTGTTCCTTTCTCTCGAGGTTCGGATTCAAACTCCCTGCTTCGCGCGTTAGGAAAATAGTCACCCTGTATAAAATAATTCGAACCAGTTAACCATTCGTCCAAGTAGTAATTAAACAAGTTTCAACTTGAGATTCAACCCGGTAAAGTAGGTGCAGAGAATTCCCAAAGTATTTAAATTGGGCATGGGCAAACTTGGGCCCTAATTTCAGGTGTTTTGGACTCCAACTCCCACAATTCCTGGCCTCAGGCCCCTTCCTTTTCCCCCTCAGCCGCTTAAGCGTTATATCTATTTGTTGAGATGTGAAGGTAGGCATCTTTTAAGTCTATCACTCTATCATCTAGCTTAAGTGGCTGAGGGGGAAAAGGAAGGGGCCTGAGGCCAGGAATTGTGGGAGTTGGAGTCCAAAACACCTGAAATGAGGGCCCAAGTTTGCCCATCACTGATTGAAAGCAGTGGCTGGTTTTGTTTGCTCTGGCTGCCAAATGCAACAAGAAACTACCTCCAGAGCTTCAAGGGTCAATATAAGGCTGCTCTGTGGTTCGACAAACACTGAACCTGATCCTGAATCAACACAAAGCTCAAAAAGGACCCTAACTCAGGCATGGGCAAACTTTTCTGCTTTGGGGTCACATTGTGGGGCCAGGAGGGTGGGAGGAACAGGCCGAGGAGGGGTTGGGGCAGGGCCCAGGTCATCCCCCCGGTGTAAGTACAAGGCTGTTCGCACTGTCCTTATGCAAGACATGTGACGGTTGTCCCTATCTTCCTCCCTCGGCCGCTCGCACCGTCCTTAGGCCAGGAGGAGGGCAAGACATGTGACGGTTGTCCCTATCTTCCTCCCTCGATCTTCGATGTGTCCTCTGAGCATTACGCCAGGAGGATGGCGAGACAGGAGATGTCTGAGAGCACTCCAGAGGGCTCTCAACCTCTGTGTGCCCTCAAGCTGTCCTCCCGGCATAAATACAAGGCCATTCGCACCGTCCTTAGACCGGGAGGAGAATAAGACATGTGTTGGTTGCCCCAATCCTCCTCCCTCGAACTTTGGGCTGTCCTCTCAGAATTATGCCAGGAGGAGGGCAAGACAGGTGATGTCCGAGAGCGCTCAGAGGGCTCTCAACATCTGTGTGCCTTCCTCAAGCCATCCTCCCGGGATAAGTACAAGGCCGATTAACTGTCCTTATGCTGGGAGGACAAGACAGGTGACAATTGCCGCTATCCTCCTCCCTCGATCTTCGACGTGTCCTCTGAGCATTATGCCAGAAGGACAGTGAGACAGGTGACATCTTGAGAGCACTCCAGAGGACTCTCAACCTCTGTGTGCCCTCCCCCTGGCCTAAGTACCAGGCCGCTTGCACCATCCTTATGCTGGGAGGAAGACAAGACATGCAACAGTTGCCCCTATCCTCCTCCCTCGATCTTTGGGCTGTCCTCTCAATATTATGCCAGGAGGAGGACGAGACAGGTGACATCCGAGAGCACTCCATAGGGCTCTCAATCTCTGTGTGCCCTCCTCCCGGCATAAGTACAAGACCGCTCTAACCGTCCTTAGGCCGGAAGGAGGACAAGCCATGTGACAATAGCCCCAATCCTCCTCTCTCGATCTTTAGGCTGTCCTCTCAGCCTTATGCCAGGAGGAGGGTGAGTCAGGCAACGTCTGAGAGCACTTCAGAGGTCTCTCAACCTCTGTGTGCCTTCCTCCCAGCATATGTGCAAGGCCACTCTAACCGTCCTTAGGCCGGGAGGAAGATAAGACATGTGACAATAGCCCCAATCCTCCTCTCTCGATCTTTAGGCTGTCCTCTCAGCATTATGCCAGGAGGAGGGCGAGACAGGTGATGTCTGAGAGCACTCCAGAGGGCTCTCAACCACTGTGTGCCTTCCTCAAGCCGTCCTCCCAGGATAAATACAAGACCGATCACACTGTCCTTATGCCAGGAGGACAAGACATGTGACAATTGCCCCTATCCTCCTCCCTTGATCTTCAGGCTGTCCTCTCAGCATTATGCCAGGAGGAAGGAGACAATCCTCCTCTTTGGGTTGTCCTCTCAACATTATGCCAGGAGGAGGGCAAGACAGGTGACATCTGAGAGCCCTCGAGAGGGCTCTCGATTGTTGCGTGCCTTTCCCAAGCCGTCCTCCCAGCAGAAGCACAGGGCTGGTCGCACCGTCCTTATACCGGGAGGAGGACAAGACATGCAACGATTTACCAGATCCTCCTCCCCAATACTCCTCCCTCGATCTCCAGGCTGTCCTCTTAGCATTATGCCAGGAGGAGGGTGAGACAGGTGATGTCCGAGAGCACTCCAGAGGGCTCTCGACCGCTGCGTGCCTTTCCAAAGCTGTCCTCCCAGCATAAGCACCATGAAGACATGAAACAATTTCCCTGATCCTCCTCCCCAATACTCCTCCCTCGATCTTCAGGCTGGACAGGCGACATCTGAGAACACCTCTGTGGGCTGTTCGCACTGTCCTTATGTTGGAAGGAGGACAAGACATGCGACGGTTGGCCCAATCCTCCTCCCTCAATCTTCGGCCTCTCGACTGCTGCGTGCCTTCCTCCGTTCACAACATCTTTATGCCAGGAGGAGGATGAGACACGTGGTGGCTGAGAGCACTCCAGAGAGCTCTCAGCTACTGCGTACCTCCCTCCCCCGTCCTTTCTGCAAAAGGATGCAGTAGACATCTTTATCTCAAGAGGACAGGGAAAATGAGGAGGGCCTGAGGTATGCACCCGCATCTGGCTCCTGGGCCTTAGTTTGCCCATGCCTGCCCTAACTCAATGAAAATGCTTAATTTAAAACCAGCAGGCCTCCAAAAAAACCAATATGGTGGGCCCACTTAACCGTGGAAGTTTTGGTTCAGGGACCCTGCATTATTAAATAACACCAATGCAAACATTCGAACATTCATGTTGTAGCTATCTTAAAAATATTGGGCTGTGGCGTTGACTTTGCCGACCTGGATCCAAAGGGTCAACTGAACCATTTTTGTAGTTTCAATAAATTAAGTTACATGGCATGCATGCAAAAAAAAAAAAGTGTTTGTGCTCCGATGCCTTGGTCTTAAAACTTTATCATAAACCGAAAGGAAAGCATGTGTGGAAGAGTGCCACGGCTATTTCCACCAGGAAGTAAGTTCATAGGAAAGTCAATCCAGAGAAACGCAATCTTAAAATGGTGCAAGTGTATCGCATTATCAAGGCAACGTTGTTGCTACACCCGTCTCATCAGATTTGTCATTAGTTTGTCAAGCGGATAAGCAGTTTTGTCCCCGACAGTCGTTTTAAGACTTTGCTTCCTGGGCTTGTGCTTCGTCGGCCTCAAAAGCCGGATTGTCAAGATGCGGAAGCACGTCGACGGGCGGAGGCTGCAGCGCGTTGTTGTTCACCAGCTGGAGGTTGTCGTCTTTTGGAGAAAGAAAAGGAATACAAACCAAGCTTAGACAGAACTGTCAGAAATAAGCTGCATGCATTCCACGTGTTCTCGAAGGCCTTCATGGCTGGAATCACTAGGTTGCTGTGAATTTTCTGGGCTGTCTGGCCATGTTTCAGAAGCATTCTCTCCTGATGTTTTGCCCACATCTATGGCAGGCATCCTCAGAGGTCGTGAGGTCTGTTGGAAACTTGGCAACTCTCCCTATCAAATTTGACATTTGTCGCCCTTTTACAAACCCACACTGATCTTTTTTTTAATATACTTACACATGCAATTATTATTGATTATAATGATTAACTAATTATATGGGCCTATATGACCCTGGGTCTGTTAAATCTTTATCAGGTTTTGGTATCAATATTATTAATGACTTCCTCCATGATTTTGGCATCTTATCTCCTTTCATTATTCCATTATACAGTTCTAATAATTTTGGAAGCAATACTTCTCTAAAACTTTTATAATATTCTGTTCCCAGACCGTCCAGACCTGGAGCTTTCCCAGCTTTTAAATCTATATAAATAAAAATGTAATGTTCGTTTGTGGGATTAACAAAACTCAAAAACCAGTGGGCGAATTGTCACCAAATTTGGACACAAGACACCTAACAACCCAATGTATGTCCTTCATTCAAAAAAAAAATTGATTGTGTCATTTCGGAGTTATAGTTCTTGGGATTTATAGTTCACCTACAATCAAAGAGCATTCTGAAGTCTACCAGTGATGGAATTGAACCAAATGTCTAGGACTGTGTGATGTATCAGTGAATAATACGTGCAGATCCGAGCAGGGTGGCCTTTTGCATCTGACAGATGGTAATTTTGTCATCACCAATTGTTTTTAAGTGCAGGCCAAGGTCTTTAGCCACTGCACCCAGTGTGCCAATCACCACTGGGACCACCTTTACTGGCTTGTGCCACAGTCTTTGCAGTTCAATTTCTAAATTCTCATATTGTATCAGCTTTATTGTTGTTGTTGTTGTTGTTGTTGTTATTATTATTATTATTAGAAACACAACAAGATGAGTCCATAGCAGACACTCTGCTGGCTGTTGAATGGGATCACATGTTGGACACTTCCCAAGTGTCTATTATCATTATCATCATCATCATCATCATTACAAACACAGCAAGATGAGTCCATAGCAGACACTCTGCTGGCTGCTGAATTGGATCACGTGTCGGACACTTCCCAAGTGTCTAGGGCTGTGTGGTGTATAGGCGAATAATGTGTGCAGATTCCAGTAAGGTGGCCTTTTGCAGCTGGCAGATGGTAGGATTGTTTTTAAGTGCAGGCCAAGGTCTTTAGGCACTGCACCTAGTGTACCAATCACCACTGGGACCACCTTTACTGGCTTGTGCCAGAGTCTTTGCAGTTCGATCTCTAAATTCTCATATCGTATCAGCTTTATTATTATTATTATTATTATTATTATTATTATTATTATTAGCTGTCCCGTGCCACGGGTTGTTGTCACCAAGTCTGTGTATATGTGTGGTTTTGTGCATGTGTTGTAATTTTTTTAAATGGCTTTTTCTCTTTTGCTGTGTTTTCCAGTATTTTATGAGTGATGGTCATTTATTGGCCTAATACGTGTCTTGTGTCCAAATTTTGTGTCACTTCGTCCAGTGGTTTTTGAGTTATGTTAATTCCACAAACGAACATTACATTATTATTTATATTGATTATTATTAATATTATTATTTGAACAAACTAGAAATATTTTGGTTCACGTAATTTGGGACAAAAGTAGAATGATGGGGAACTGAAAAAGATTTTGGCCCCAATCTTATCTTAGGCTTTTGCAAAGGACAATTTCACTCAGTCAACATGAATAATAGAAAGAATGTGGATCACTAAGGATCACTAAAACCTATTCACAGCCAAAACCACAGCACTCCAGTTGATTAATTGTCAGGCACCCAGCAGGTGGCGCCAAATACCAGGACTCTTTTCAATATCTCAGATGCATTTGGACTCCAACTCCCACCATTCCTAACAGCCTCACCAGGGGCGGCTCGTCCATTACGCGAAGTAAGAGGTCGCAGAACACTTTTTTTGCCAGGGGTGCAGAGGCGCCTCTGTAAATGCCCCTCGACCGCCACTTGAGGAGCGTCCCCCTCAGCTCACAACAGCCCTAGAAGTCCGGGGGGAGCCTCGGCTTTCTTGCCTCGCTGCCGGGCGATCCTCTTCCCAAAGGGTCCGGGCCCTTGAGCCTCGCCTTGCCCCTCTCGTTCCTGCTCCACCCGGCCACCGGGTGCGCGAGCAGAGCCGGCGCTCAATCGTTCTCCACGTTCGATCCCTTCCCCATGACCGGCTCCCTTTCCCGATCCCCCGGCGCTCCACCCGCCTCCTCTCCTCTCCCCAATCTGCGGGTGGGCCAAGGGGCGGAGCCGCCGCACCTGGCCTGCTTTGGGTCCGGAGGCGTGTCTGAAGACCCCAGCGTGCACACCAAAAGTCGCCTCTTCTCCTGACTTTCTCTTCAGCCATTGGGACCAAGTGAGAGAGAGAGAGAGAGAGAGAGCCCCTCCGGTTGGAGGTATCTCCCACCTCCGCTCCCTCCTTTGTTTTTGCGCCTTCCTTCAGGAAAGGTGGACATCTCCACCTCTCCCTCTCTCTCTTTATATCGGTCCCAATGGCTGAGGAGAAAGTCAGGAGAAGAGGTGACTTTTGGTGCACATGCCGGGGTCTTCAGGCACGTCTCCGGACCCAAAGCGGGCCAGGCAAGGGAACTATACATTCCAGTTACTGGGATGTATAGTTCACCTACAATCAAAGAGCATTCTGAACTCCACCAATGATGTAATTGAACCAAATATGGCACACAGAACTCCCATGACAAACAGAAAATATATATCAATGATTGGTGTGGGGGGGGGGGGATGCCAAAATACTATTTGTTTACCGTTGAAAATTACCTAGGGCCGCCTCTGCTCAGGCTTAAGCGGCGGAGGGGGAAAAGGAAGGGGCCTGAGGCTGTTAGGAATGGTGGGAGTTGGAGTCCAAAACACCTGAAGGTCCCAAGTTTGCACACATCTGAGCTAAGGCTTCATTTCAAAGGCCAAGCAAATAATAACGATGATGATAAAACACTCTGACATGTTACTATTTCCAAACAGGAAAAACCAGAAAGCGACAGCGTAACCTGCAAAGCAATGAATGCTCCACTTACTCTCCGAATGGGCAGATTCCTCTGGAGCAGGCTCATCAGCTCCCTGAACGGACGCGTAGCCCGACGATGCCGTCTCGCTATGATTGTCCGCTTCCGGAGGCGAGGGTTCGGTGGGTTGGACGGACTCTGCTCCGTCTTCAATATCCACCTGTGCCAAGGACATTGAACACAAAGGAGAGGGTTTTGTTAGTACTATTGTGTATATACTCATGCACAAGCCTATTAAATATTTTATCCAAACAAACTGATTCCAATCTGACACTAGAGAGGCTTTGCAAGATGCACGAGGGATGTCCGGAAAGTAGAATCATAGAATCCTAGAGTTGGAAGAGACCTCATGGGCCATCATCCAGTCCAACCCCATTCTGCCAAGAAGCAGGAATATTGCATTCAAAGCACCCCTGACAGATGGCCATCCAGCCTCTGTTTAAAACCCTCCAAAGAAGGAGCCTCCACCACACTCTGGGGCAGAGAGTTCTACTGCTGAACGGCTCTCACAGTTCAAGAGAGGTATTGACAAGCTGGAATGTGTCCAGAGGAAGAGGGCGACTAAAATGATCAAGCCCTATGAGGAGTGGCTTAAGGAGCTGGGCATGTTTAGCCTGAAGAAGAGAAGGCTGAGAGGAGATATGATAGCTATGTATCTTCCTCATGTTCAGATGGAATCTCCTTTCTTGTAGTTTGAAGCCATTGTTTCATGTCCTAGTCTTCAGGGAAGCAGAAAACAAGCTTGCTCCCTCTCTTCCTCCCTGTGGCTTCCTCTCACATATTTATACATGGCCCTTATCAATGTCCCTGGCAAGCCTGAGCTCGTTTTGTGCTTTAGCTTTGCGGACCTTTTCCCTACAGGTGTTGGCTATTTGTTTGAATTCTTCTTTGGTGATTTCTCCCTTTTTCCACTTCTTGTGCATGTCTCTTTTGTGTCTTAGCACAGTTATAAGTTCTTTGGACATCCATTCTGGCTTCTTTGCACTTGTCCTACTTTTTCTCTTTGTTGGCACGGTTTGCAATTGCGCCTTGAGTATTTCACTCTTGAGAAACTCCCATCCATCCGTAACTCCCTTGTCTTTTAGTATCTGTGTCCACGGAATGCTGCTCAGTGTTTCCTTCATTTTTTTGGAAATCAGCTCTCCTAAAGTCCAAAATGCGGGTTTGACTTGTCTTAGTTTCGGCCTTAACTTTGTACCTCAAATTGCAGGAGCACATATAATGGTATAGTGCAATATAGTAATATATACTGATATTGTACTATGCTAATACTATAATATATTGTATGAAAATATATATTGTAAGCCGCTCTGAGTTCCCTTCGGGGTGAGAAGGGCGGCATATAAATGCCGCAAATAAATAAATAATGGAAGCCTGCCTGAATAAAAAGACCTGAGGCTGCCCCGAAGGATAGCAGGGAGTGGGCCATTATTATTATTATTATTGATGTTTATTTATATTCTGCTCTTTCTCTCCATAAGGAGACTCATTCTGGTTTCTTTGGGAAGAAGAAGGGAGTTCCAGAGTCGAGGGGCAGCTCTGACTTATCCTTGGGTCATATATTATATTATTAGCATAGTACAATATCAGTATATATTACTATATTGCACTATACCATTATATGTGCTCCTGCAATTTGAGGTACAAAGGAAGGCTGAAACTAAGACAAGTCAAACCCGCATTTTGGACTTTAGGAGAGCAGATTTCCAAAAAATGAAGGAAACACTGAGCAGCATTCCGTGGACACAGATACTAAAAGACAAGGGAGTTACGGATGGATGGGAGTTTCTCAAGAGTGAAATACTCAAGGCGCAATTGCAAACCGTGCCAACAAAGAGAAAAAAATAGGACAAGTGCAAAGAAGCCAGAATGGATGTCCAAAGAACTTCTAACTGTGCTAAGACACAAAAGAGACATGCGCAAGAAGTGGAGAAAGGGAGAAATCACCAAAGAAGAATTCAAACAAATAGCCAACACCTGTAGGGAAAAGGTCCGCAAAGCTAAATCCAAAGTTCTGGCTCCAAAACCTGCCCTTGACTTATACAGACATATACACAATACATTTATCTTCATTTTTCTGTAGGGTAAACATTCTTACCCAGACACTACACCCAACAACCAAACCTTTAGCACTGGAATTTGTTCAGCGCTGGAATGTAATGTCAATGACATGTAATGAGACGCACATACTTTGCCTTCTAATCAGCAGTGGAGTCGCTTTTCCGCTGAGTTTGCCTTAATGACAACTTATCAAGCTTAGTAACGCAATCAAAAGTCCAGGAAGTCAGGTGATTGTGCCTGTGAGTAGGAACTATAGCTTTACCTCGATTCCGAGAGCTTTGAGTATGTCGCATTTACACATGGGACACGTTCTGTGCTCCAGCAGCCAGGGGTCGATACAGTTCTTGTGGAAGAGATGACTGAAAAGGAAGGTAAACAAAACAGAATTATGAGCTGAGGAAAAGTGCTTTCTAAAAGTAAAACGTAATCCAAACATCACAAACACAGCATATTTATGGGTTGTTGTAGGTTTTTCCGGGCTGTATGGCCATGTTCTGGAGGCAAAAAATTGGCCATATAGCCCGGAAAAACCTACAACAACTCATGGATTCCAGCCATGAAAGCTTTCGACAATACACAGCATATTTATTATTATTAAGAATAGATGGCCATCTGTCAGGGGTGCTTTAATATACAATTATATTAATATAATATACTATACAATTATAACATATAATATAATATAATACAATATAATATAATAATATAGTAATATAATATATAATATAATATACAATAATATAATATATAATATTATAATAATCTATATCTATATCTATATCTATATCTATGTATATAATAAAAGTCAAAACTTGTATGCGGAGGACAAAAGTGTGGAGGGAGGAGTATGTGCCAGCGTTCTGATTGGCTGCCGCTGTGGCGCTATTTGCATATGGTCTCTGATTGGCCAGCTTCAATAGGAGCCCCTGGTGGAGAAAAGAGTTCATGACAGAAACGGGGACATGAGAAGAAAATTTGCATATGGTCTCTGATTGGCCAGTCTCAATTCCAAGATTCCGAGATGACTAAGAGAGGAAAGGAAAAGGCCAGGGGCTCAGTCAGAACATTACCAATACAGACCACACTTGGCACACTGAGTCTCCATGACCCACTCTACATCCTGGTGCAGTTTGGAGGAGGATGCACCATGGACAATGGGACTTGCAATACCTGCACTCCCTTCCTAAGACCATTGCAACTGACAACAATGATGGATCAGAACCACAATTTACATTGAGAGCCCGCATGACCCACTCTACATCCTGGTGCGGTTTGGAAGAATTTGACTGGATGATGGGACTTGCAGTCACTTCACTCACTTCCTGAGACCACTGAGACCCTCGCCAATGACTGATCAAGACCAAATATGGCACACAGAGTCCCCATGACCCACTCTACATCCTGGTACACTTTCAAGGAAGACAGACCATGGATGATGGGACTTCAAGTACCTTCACTCCCTTCTCAAGACTGCTGCAACCCTCATCTAATGACCGATCAAGACCAAACTTGGCACACAGAGCCCCCTTGACCCACTCTACATCCCGATGCTGATTGGAGAAGGAGGGACGATGGATGATGGGACTTCCAGTGCGGTTCAGGGCAGGATGGGCCACTAATGATGGGATTTGCAGTACCTTCACCCGATTCACTTCCCACAGAACATTGTAGCCCCTACAAATCAGAGACCAGGCCCAAACTTGGCACACAGAGTACTCATGGCCCACTCTACATCCTGATGCAGTTCTAAGGGGGATGGGCCATGGATGATGGGACTTGCAGTATCTTTGCTCACTTACTGAAACCACTGTAACCCTCATCCAATGACCAATCAAGGCCAAATTGACACACAGAGCCCCCATAACCCACTCTACATCTTAGTGCACTTTCGAGGAGGACAGACCATGAATGATGGGACTTCAATTACCTCCACTCCCCAAGACTGCTGCAATCCACATCTAATGACCAATCAAGACCAAACTTGGCACACAGAGCCCCCATGACGAACTCTACATATTGCTCCAGTTTTGGAGGAGGGTTGACCATGGATGATGGGACTTTCAGTACCTTCACTCACGTTCTGAGACCGCTGTTAACCTCATCAATGACTGATCAAGACCAAACTTGACACATAGACCTCTCATGACCCACTTTACATCCTGGTGTTGTTTTGAAAAATTTGGAAATGGGTGATGGGACTTGCAGTAACTTCACTCACTTTCTGAGACCACTGAGACCCTCGCCAATGACTGATCAAGACCAAACTTGGCACACAGAGTCCCCATGACCCACTCTACATCCTGGTGCACTTTCGAGGAGGACCGACCATGGATGATGGGACTTCAAGTAACTCCACTCCCTTCCCAAGATTGCTGCAACCCTCATCTAATGACCAATCAAGACCAAACTTGGCACACAGAGCCCCCATGACCCACTCTACATCCTGCTGCAGTTTGGAGGAGGATGGACTTTGGATGATGGGACTTGCAGTACCTTCACTCACTTACTGAAACCACTGGCACCCTCATCCAATGACTGATAAAGACCAAATTTGGCATACAGAACCGCCATTACCCACTTTCTCTAATAACCCGGGCAGCGCCGGGTACCCAAGCTAGTATATAATAAAGAAGAGTGTTTGTTTGTATCGGACAGAGGAAGGACATAGGGCGGTGTATGTGCCAGCGTTTTGATTGGCCAGCCTGAAAGTTCCAACATTCGGATTGGCTGCCGCAGTGGTGCTATTTGCATATGGTCTCTGATTGGCCAGCTTCAAGAGGAGCCCCTGGTGGAGAAGAGGGTTCATGGCAGAAACGGGGCATGACAGAAGGAAATTTGCATATGGTCTCTGATTGGCCAGCCTCAAATCCAACATTCCGAGATGACAAAGAGAGGAAAGGAAAGGCCGGGGGCTGGGTCAGAACACTCCCAATACAGACCGAAATAGGCACACAGAGCCCCCATCACCCACTCTACATCCTACTGCAGTTTGGAGGAGGGTGAACCATGGATGATGGGACTTGCAGTACTACCACTCACATTCTGAGACCGCTGTTAACCTTATCCAATGACTGATCAGGACCACACTTCGCACAGAGACCTCTCATGACCCACTTTACGTCCTGGTGTGGTTTGGCCGGGGATGGACCGTGGATTATGGGACTTGCAGTACCATTGCTCAATTCTTCAGACCACTGCAACCCTCATCCAAATAACCAATAAATACCAAACTTGGCACACTGAGTCTCCATGACGCACTCTACATCCAGGTGCAGTTTGAAGGAGGATGCACCATGGACGATGGGACTTGCAATACCTGCACTCCCTTCCTAAGACCATTATAACTGCCAACAATGATGGATCAGGAGAGCCCGCATAACTCACTCTACATCCTGGTGCGATTTGGAAAAATTTGACAATGGATGATGGGACTTGCAGTCACTTCACTCACTTCCTGAGACCACTGAGACCCTCACCAATGACTCATCAAGACTAAACTTGGCACATGGAGCTTCAATGACCCACTCTACATCCTGGAGCAGTTTGGAGGACGACAGACCATGGATGATGGGACTTCAAGTACCTCCACTCCCCAAGACTGCTACAAAACTCATCTAATGACCAATCAAGACCAAAGTTGGCACACAGAGCCCCCATGACCCACTCTACATCCTGCTGCAGTTTTGGAGAAGGGTGGACAATGAATGATGGAACTTCCAGTATCTTCACTCACATTCTGAGACCTCTGCAAACTTCATCCAATGACAGATCAAGACCAAACTTGGCACATAGACCTCTCATGACCCACTTTACGTCCTGGTGTTATTTGGAAAACTTTGGAGATGGATGATGGGACTTGCAGTACCTTTGCTCACTTCCTGAGACCACTGAGACCCTCGCCAATGACTAATCAAGACTAAACTTGGCACATGGAGCTCCAATGACCTACTCTACATCCTGCTGCAGTTTGGAGGAGGACAGACCATGGATGATGGGACTTCAAGTACCTCCACTCCCTTCCAAAGATTGCTGCAACCCTCTTCTAATGACCAATCAAGACCACACTTGGCACACAGAGCCCCCATGCTCCACTCTACATCCTGCTGCAGTTTGAAAGGGGATGGACTTTGGATGATGGGATTTGCAATACCTTCACTCACTTACTGACACCACTGCCACCCTCATCTAATGACTGATAAAGACCAAACTTGTCACACAGAGCCCCCATGACCCACTCTATATCCTGCTGCTGTTTGTAGGAGGATGGCCCATGGATGATGGGACTTCAAGTACCTTCACTCACTTCCTGAAAATAATGCAGCCATTATCCAAAGACCAATAAAGACCAAACTTGGCATACAGAACCACCATTACCCACTTTCTCTAATAACCCGGGCAACGCCGGGTCCCCAAGCTAGTATATAATAAAAGTCAAAACTTGTATGCGGCGGATGTGTGGCGGTGTATGTGCCGGCTTTTTTTTTTTTGGAGATGGATGATGGGACTTGAAGTCACTTCACTCACTTCCTGAGACCACTGAGACCCCTGCCAATGACTGATCCAGACCAAACTTGGCACACAGAGTCCCCATGACCCACTCTACATCCTGGTGCACTTTCAAGGAGGACAGACCATGGATGATGGGACTTCAAGTACCTCCACTCCCTTCCCAAGACTGCTGCAACCCTCATCTAATGTCTGATCAAGACCAAACTTGGCACACAGAGCCCCCATAACCCACTCTACATACCGATGCTGTTTGGAGGAGGGTTGACCATGGATGATGGGACTTGCAGTACCTTTACTCACTTACTGAAACCACTGCAACCCTGAACCAATGACTGATAAAGACCAAGCTTGGCACACAGAGCCCCCATGACCCACTCTATATCCTGCTGCTGTTTGGAGGAGGGTTGACCATGGACAATGGGACTTCAAGTACCTTCACTCACTTCCTGAAAACAATGCAACCGTCATCCAATGACCAATACAGACCAAACTTGGCATACAGAACCGCCATTACCCACTATCTATAATAACCCGGGCAACGCCGGGTCCCCAAGCTAGTATTATAATATAATATAATATAATATATAATAATATAATATACAATACTATAATATAATATATATATATATATAATATTACTGTATCATTATATTACATATTATATTACTATATTATTATATTATATTATAATTGTATATATTATATTATATTATATTATATTATACTAGCTGTAGAGCCCCCGGTGGCGCAGTGGGTTAAAGCACTGAGCTGCTGAGCTTGTTGATCGAAAGGTCGCAGGTTTGATTCCGGGGAGCGGCGTGAGCTTCCGCTGTCAGCCCTAGCTTCTGCCAACCTAGCAGTTTGAAAACATGCAAATGTGAGTAGATCAATAGGTACCGCTCCGGCGGGAAGGTAAGGGCGCTCCATGCAGTCATGCCGGCCACATGACCTTGGAGGTGTCTACGGACAACGCTGGCTCTTCGGCTTAGAAATGGAGATGAGCACCACACCCCAGAGGCAGACATGACTGGACTTAATGTCAGGGGACTACCTTTACCTATACTAGCTGTACCTGGCAACGCATTCCTGTGGCATAGAGTGATGGTATGAAAAATAAAGTAATGAGAAATTTTGGGCAAGAAGGATGCCAGGAGAAAGAGGAGGGAGTGGGGAATGTGGGATTTGCCAGCTGGAAGGAAGGAAGGAAGGAAGGAAGGAAGGAAGGAAGGAAGGAAAGAAGGGAGGGAGGGAGGGAGGGAGGGAGGGAGGAAGGAGGGAAGAAAGAAAAGGAGGAAGGAAGGAAGGAAGGAAAGAAGGAAGGAAGGAAAGAAGGAAGGAAGGAAAGGAGGAAGGAAGGAAGGAAGGAAGCCCAGTGCAGCCCAGACGGAGGCAAGAAGAAGCATGAGGAAAGAGGAGGGAAGCAGCAGAGCAAAGGTGGCCAGCAGGAGGGGAGAGAGAGAGGAAATTCATCGCTTAGGAAGTGGGGTAAATGTGCAGCTTGCTACTGGGGAGGGAAGAGAAACTGCGAGATTGTAAAACTTGCACCAGACATACGAAAATCATTACGAAAATTGGAAAAATTGTTTCGATTCTTAATTACTCCTCACACTATTCCTGCATGGCTCGAAATAGGTTTGAAGCTAATTTAAATATGAATTCTTAATGACTTTAGAAACTAACGGACATGATCAAACAAGCCTAACATGTAATATTACTAATAATATTGCAGTATAATGGTATAGTACAATCCAGCAATATAGAATACCAATAATATAATATATTGTATGTGCATATAACCTGTAACCCGCTCTAAGTCCCCTTTGGCGTGAGAAGGGCAGGATATAAATGTCATAAATAAATCAATAAATCACATTTTATTCATCTTGTATGGAAATAGTTCCTCTTCTCTGTCTTCAGGAACCTGTGTGATTTAGCAGCTTAAGCAGAGTTTCTAGTCACCATATAGATTCCTTTAGGACAACTACAGCAAATCATATATTTTGCCTCAAGCAACAGTTTGCGGAAGAATCTGTCTAAACAAGTAATATGGTATTTCCTAAACTTATGATACCCAAGGCATACTTGTACCCAGAATGGTTGGTTTCTGCAGCGCGTAAGAGAACGAATAACCTGTCCTCAATTAAATTAAGTCATTGTGTGCACTCATGAGTCATTTTCTAGCCACAACACCTGCCCAAATTAGACACAAAACAAACCCACAAAGCCCTGGGAGTGATGGAATGAATGAACCATTTCCATTGAGTACAAATAGATGGATACCTTCTTCACGTCAGCATATTTTCATTTTAATCTATTACATTTGGCCCGGCCATTTTAAAATTGTTATATGTCACCATTGATTGTTTTTGTTTATGTGATTTATATGATTTGTATTTTATTGATCGTTTATTAATGTTGTGTTTATTGATGTTTGTTTGATGTATCTTCAGCTCGGCCTCATGTAAGCCGCACCGAGTCCCTTGGAGAGATGGTAGCGGGGTACAAATAAAGATTATTATTATTATTATTATTATTATTATTAGCCATCCCCTGCCACGCGTTGCTGTGGCCCACATGAGGGTTCTCTATGGGAGGTTTGACCCAATTCTATTTGTGGGGTTCAGAATGCTCTTTGATTGCAGGTGAACTATAAATCCCGGCAACTACAACTCCCAAATGTCAAGATTCTATTTTCCCCAAACTCTACCAGTGTTCACATTTGGGCATACTGAGTATTTGTGTAAAGTTTGGTCCAGATCCATCATTGTTTGAGCCGACAGTGATCTCTGGATGGAGGAGAACTACAACTCCAAAACCAAAGTACACCGCCCACCAAACCCTTCCAGCATTTTCTGTTGGTCATGGGAGTTGTGTGTGCCAAGTTTGGTTCAATTCAATTGTTGATGGGGTTCAGAATGCTCTTTGATTGTAGGTGAACTATAAATCCCAGCAACTACAACTTCCAAATGACGAAATCGGGTTTTTTTGGAGTGAAGGACATACATTGGGTTGTTAGGTGTCTTGTGTCCAAATTTGGTGTCAATTCGTCCAGTGCTTTTTGAGTTCTGTGAATCCCACAAACGAACATTACATTTTTATTTATATAGACTAATAATATATAATCTATTTATATAGATTAATAATATATAGATTATTATTATCATATTATTATCATAGCAGGAGGGTGAACACTTTGGACCCACACAGATGACTTTTAAATGTTATTTTCCTTTTTTTTTATTGTGACAAGCTCAAAGTTTGGGTTAGTCAGTGGCTTTAAGCGGCAGGCTCCTCATTTCCGTTTTACAGTCAACCCCAAAGCTTCTTTTTTATAGTTCATAGCTTACTTATTGAGTCTCTTCATTTATGTTAAAGATTAGCCTATAGGACAACCACAACTGAGAATAATTTCAGTTTTATGTGCTTGAAACCAAAATATTTATCATTCAGGACATAGTAAAGGTCAATGTCTTCATCTAGAACACAAAAGAAAGACCTCCCTCAACTCCGATAGTCACTTATCCATACTTGCATGCCCAGATCATTCATAGAATCCTAGAATCCAAGAGTTGGAAGAGACCTCCTGGGCCATCCAGTCCAACCCCATTCTGCCAAGAAGCAGGAATATTGCATTCAAAGCACCCCTGACAGATGGCCATCCAGCCTCTGTTGAAAAGCTTCCAAAGAAGGAACCTTGACCACACTCCGGGGCAGAGAGTTCCACTGCTGAACGGCTCACACAGTCAGGAAGTTCTTCCTAATGTTCAGATGGAATCTCCTCTCTTGTAGTTTGAAGCCATTGTTCCATTGCGTCCTAGTCTCCAAGGAAGCAGAAAACAAGCTTGCTCCCTCCTCCTCCCTGTAGCTTCCTCTCACATATTTATACATGGCTATCATATCTCCTCTCAGCCTTCTCTTCTTCAGGCTAAACATGCCCAGTTCCCTAAGCCGCTCCTCATAGGGCTTGTTCTCCAGACCCTTGATCATTTCAGTCGCCCTCCTCTGGACACATTCCAGCTTGTCAATATCTCTCTTGAATTGTGGTGCCCAGAATTGGACACAATATTCCAGGTGTGGTCTAACCAAAGTGGAATAGAGAATGGGGAGCAGGACTTCCCTAGATCTAGGCACTATGCTCTTCTTGATGCAGGACAAAATCCCATTGGCTTTGTTTGCCGCCACATCACATTGTTGGTTCAGGTTTAACTTGTTGTCCACGAGGACTCCAAGATTTTTTCCACACGTACTACTCTCAAGCCAGGCATCCCACATTCAGTATCTTTGCATTTTGTTTTTCCTGCCAAAGTGGAGTATCTTGCATTTGTCCCTGTTGAACTTCATTTTGTTAGTTTTGGCCAATCATCTCCTAATCTGTCAAGATCCCTTTGAATCCTGCTCCTGTCCTCTGGAGTATTGGCTCTCCCTCCCAATTTGGTCCCGTCTGCAAACTTGATGATCACACCTTGTAACCCTTCATCTAAGTCAGTGGTCCTCAACCTCCCTAATGCCGCGACCCCTTACTACAGTTCCTCATGTTGTGGTGACCCCCAACCATAAAATTATTTTTGTTGCTCTTTCCTAACTGTAACTTTGCTACTGTTATGAATTGTAATGTAAATATCTGATATGCAGGATGTATTTTCATTTGCTGGAACACATTTGGCACAAATACCCAATTCACCCAAATTTGAATACTGGTGGGGTCGGGGAAGGCAATTGATTTTGTCATTTGGGAGTTGTAGTTGCAATTAAAGAGCATTCTGAACCTCACCAACAATAGAATTGGGGCAAACTTCCCACACAGAACCCCCATGACCAACAGAAAATACTTAGGGTCATCCAGTCCAATTCTCTTCACCAGGACAAGAAAATGTAATCAAAGCCCTCCTGACAAAGAGCCATCCAGCCATAGATATGATTCACACACACACACACATAGTATCATAGATATGAAAAGGATCCCTAAAGAAGGACAATAATATATGACATGTTCCAGAGAAGGCAAACCGGACACTCTCCACATCAACACTGGCAAAGAAACAGCAAGAAATACTGTTTACCCACAAGCACAAAGAAATTACATATATTAGAAACCAAAACTTTCTCATTAGTTTACTTTCCAACTCATGAGACTGGGCCACAGCAACGCCTGGCAGGGGACGGCTAGTATATTACATTATTAGCATAGTACAATATCAGTATTATATATTACTATATTGCACTATACTATTATATTGAAATATTATTAGTAATATTACATGTGATGTAAATATCTATATATATAAAATCCAAAAGGGCGTCGTTAGGGACCGCAAAACGCGAAAAACCCCGGACGAAAAATCACCAAACTTGGCGTACGCATACCTCAAACCACAAGGTATGCACAACACTCATCACAACTAAAATAAAACCATAACAACAAACTCACAATTACACAACCAAACGGAGCATGCGCATAGGAGTCCCGGTGCAAGTCACCCAGCGCGTGCACATGGCTGCACCACGCCCCCTCCGCGCAAGCCACGCCCCCTCCCATCGACGCCGCGCCCCTTCCCCATGCCAAACCGAGCGTGGCCTAGGAAGGAAGGAGAAGTTGGGAAAGTATATGAGGGAAGAAAAGGAGGAAAGAAAGAAAGAAGAGAGTAGGAGCATGGGAGAGATGGGAGAAAGGAAAGAAGGAAGGAAGGAAGAAGGAAGGAGCGGAAGGGAAGGTGTAGGAACGAAGGAAAGGAAGGAAGAAAGGACAGAAGAAAAGGGGAGGAAAAAAAGCAAATGAAGAAGAGAAAGGGAGGGAAGGAAGGAAGGAAGGAAAGAAAGAAAGAAAAGGAAGTATGGAACTACAGAACAAAGGAAGGAAGGAAAGAGAAAGAAAGGGAAGAAAGGAGACAAAGAGGAAGGAAAAGAAAAAGGGAGGAGGAAGGAAAGAGGCACAGAAGGAAGGAGGAGAGAAGGAAAGAAAAAAGGGAAGGGAGGAAAGACGCAGCAAAGGAAAAAGAGAAAGAAGGAGAGAAAGACGCAGGGAAGGAAAGAAATAAGGAGAAGGAAGGATGAAAGCAAACAGCTAAGGAAGGGAGTAAACAGGTAGAGAAGGAAGAAAGGAAAGAAGAAAACGGAATGAAGGAAGGAGTGAAAGAAGCAGAGAAAGAGGGAGAGAAGGCTGGCCACAGCAACGCGTGGCGGGTAAAGCTAGAATAATTATATATTTGCTTTGTATTAGAGTTGTTTTAATGTGGATTTTAAAAACTGTCAAAAAGTAAACAAATACTAAATCAAGCTTTGCAATGTGAGCTTGTAAGAGTATGTTAAAAGAAGAAAGAGGGTGGGACAAGGGATGTAAATCACAAATTTTATAGTATGAAAGTATAACAGGGGGCAGGAAAGGATCAACTTACTTGCAGGTTAAAATTCGCACAACATCGTTTGGCTTGTACACCTCAATACACACAGCACAGCTATCTGCATCAGGACCCGTTTCCTAAAGGAAAAAAAGTCCAGGTATATGGTTAAAAGAGGTCTTTTTTTGCATAACCAGAATGGCATACAGCAAGTGAGAACTGTTGGGAGAGTGGGCTGTGCTTGGCTCCATTTTGGCCTGCTGATTGCCTATGACAGTTTTCTAATTAAAAAACGCACATTTTCCAAAATGCAAATAATATGCAAAATAAATCTCAATACTCAGCACTGTCGGACCACAAAAAGAAACACTTTAAACTTTAGCAAAGGTAGGCATGGTTAGGAGATATACCACAAAAGGGTGCATCTACACCAGTGTTTCTCAACCTGGGGGTCGGGACCCCTGAGGGGCTTGTGAGGGGGTGTCAAAGGGGTCGCCAAAGACCATCAGAAAACATAGTATTTTCTGTTGGTCATTGGGATTCTCTGTGGGAAGTTTGACCCAATTCTATTGTTGGTCGAGTACAGAATGCTCTTTGATTGTAGGTGAATTATAAATCCCAACAACTACTGGGATTGTGGCGCAGCTTTGCAACCTCCTATGCCAGGCATGGGATAATTTCAGCCCTCCAGGTGTCTTGGACTTCAACTCCCACAATTCCTAACAGCTTCAGGCTCTTTCCTTTCCCACCCAGCCACTTAAGATGAGTGCTGGGCCCATAACCAATTTCAAGTTCTGTTGTCTGTGCAGAGTGTAAGGAAGCTTCCTCTACAGCAGGCACAGACCAATTTCAGCCATCCAGGTGTCTTGGACTTCAACTCCCACAATTCCTAACAGCCTCAGGCCCTTTCCTTTCCCACCCAGCCGCTTAAGCTGAGTGCTGGGCCCATAACCAACATCAGGCTCTGTTGTCTGTGCGGAGTGCAAGGAAGCTTCCTCTACACCAGGCACAGACCAACTTCGGTCCTCCAGGTGTTTTGGACTTCAACTCCCACAATTCCTAAAAGCCTCAGCCCCCCCCCCCCCAAGCCGCTTAAGCTGAGTGCTCGGCCCATAACCAAATCAGGTTCTGTTGCCTTTGTGGAGTGCAAGGAAGCTTCCTCTACAGCAGGCATGGGCCAATTCCGGCCTTCAACTCCCACCATTCCTAACAGCCTCTGGCCCTTTCCTTTTCCCCCTCAGTTGCTTAAGCTTTGATACTGTAGGGTGGGCATGAGCAAACTTCGGCCTTCCAGGTATTTTGGACTTTGTGGCTCTATGGTTCTTAAATAAAAGGATTGTTTTCTTAAGAGTCAGATCAGGCAACACTGTGTTATTGTGTGGCTCTTGGCTCTTGTTCCATGTTCATGACTATGTCTAAGATCTTTGGGAAAGTCTTGTACTCATGCTTAAGCAGCTGAGGGGAAAAAAGGAAGGGGCCTGAGGCTGTGAGGAATGGTGGGAGTTGAAGTCCAAGACACCTGGAGAGTGCACAAGTTGGCCCATTCCTGTTCTACACTGGGATTGTGGTGCAGCTGGCTGAGTGTCAGCTGCATTAAGATCACTCTGACCAAAAAGGTTATGAGTTCGAAGCCAGCCTGGGTTGGAGTGGGTTTCCAACCAATTGTGTAGCCTGTTGTCGACCTTTACAACCCAAAAGACAGTTGAATCTGTCAAGTAGGAAAATAAGGTACCACCTTAAAAAGTGTGGGGAGGCTAAATTAACTAATTTATGAGGCCATAAAGAAGACTCCAGCAAAGCATTCCAGCGGGGAAGCATGCGGGGAATGCGGAAGTGCTTCACCAGTGTCGCAGATGGACGAGGAAAGCGTCAGCTCCCCTGGTAGTCAGAAAAAGTTAAATAGCCTCTGTGTATGTCTATATATGTTTGTATGTCAAAAATTGGCATTGAATGTTTGCCATATATGTGCACACTGTAATCCGCCCTGAGTCCCCTGCGGGGTGAGGAGAAGGGCGGAATAGAAAAGCTGTAAATAAATAAATAAATAAATAAATAAGGGGCCAAAAAAATAAAATGATATAGACAAAGGGCTGGCCAATACATGTTGAGCCAAATGCTTTCCCTGAGATTTCTTTTTTTAATATAATTTTATTATATTACTAGCTGTGCCCTGCCACACGTTGCTGTGGCCTATAGTAAAACTTATCAAAGTTGAGGTAGATATCTGGACTATTATGAAAGAGAGGTCCCTACCTATTCCTTCCCCCTTTTCCTCCCCCTTTCTCTCCTTTCTTCCTTCTCTACCTCTTTCTTTCTTTCCTTCTTTCACTACTTGGTTTCATCCTTCTCTCTTTCCTTCCTTCCCTCCCCCTTCCTTCCTTTGCCATTCTTCCCTCCCTGTTTGCTTCCTTCTTTCTCTTTTTATTTCCTTTTATTTCACCACCAGCATAACAATAACAATAATGCGATGCATTGCCTCTGGGACCTGACACCTCTCCCATTCCCCCTAAAAGGGTCTCAGAGGAAGAATAGCATCATAATAATCATAGAAATAACAACCTTTACCCGCCACGTGTTGCTGTGGCCAATCTTCCCTCTTTCTCTCCTTTCCCTCCCTCCCTCCTTCCTTCCTTCCTTCCTTCCTTCCTTCCTTCCTTCCTTCCTTCCCATCTTTCCTTCTCCTCTTCTTTCTCTATCTCTTTCCTTCCTTCCCCCTTTTTCTTTCTCTTCTGCTGTCTCTCTTTTCTTTCCTTCCATCTTTCCTTTTCTTCTTCCTGTAACTTTCCTTCCTTCCCCCTTTTTCTTTATCTCCCTTTCTCTTTCTTCCTTCTTTCCTTCCTTCCTGTCTTTCCTAGATTTTGACAGGGCGGGAAGGGGCGGGGTGGGGTTTGGAGGTGGCGTGAAGTAAAAGGAGGTAAGATTGGGGCAGGGGAGTGATGGAGCGTGGGGTTGCGTGTGTGTGTGCGGCAGTGGGGGGAGTGATGGAGCGTGGGGTTGCGTGTGTGTGTGCGGCGGCGGGGGGAGTGATGGAGCGTGGGGTTGTGTGTGTGTGTGTGGCGGCGGGGGGAGTGGGGTTGCGTGTGTGTATGTGGCGGCGGGGGGAGTGATGGAGCGTGGGGTTGCGTGTGTGTGTGCGGCAGGGTGTGTGTGTGTGCGGGAAGCGGCGCGGCGGGGCTTGGAGCGGGCATGGTTTCCGCAGAGGGAACGTTGGCCGGAAGGCCATGTGCGCGCGCCAGGGAACTTGCGGCTGGGCGCCAATGCGCATGCTCAGTTGTTTTGCCATTTTGTGAGTGTGTTGTTGTGTTGTTTTTCATTTTGAGTAGATATGTTTGTACCTTGTGGGTTGTGTTATGGGCACGGGGATTTTGGTTAAGTTTCGTTGGGGGATTTTTGAGTTTTGTTGTTTTGCCGTTTTGTGAGTGTGTTGTTGTGTTGTTTTTCATTTTAAGTAGATATGTTTGTACCTTGTGGGTTGTGTTATGGGCACGGGGATTTTGGTTAAGTTTCGTTGGGGGATTTTTGAGTTTTGTTGTTTTGCCGTTTTGTGAGTGTGTTGTTGTGTTGTTTTTCATTTTGAGTAGATATGTTTGTACCTTGTGGGTTGTGTTATGGGCACGGGGATTTTGGTTAAGTTTCGTTGGGGTTTTTTGAGTTTTGTTGTTTTGCCGTTTTGTGAGTGTGTTGTTGTGTTGTTTTTCATTTTGAGTAGATATGTTTGTACCTTGTGGGTTGTGTTATGGGCACGGGGATTTTGGTTAAGTTTCGTTGGGGGATTTTTGAGTTTTGTTGTTTTGCCGTTTTGTGAGTGTGTTGTTGTGTTGTTTTTCATTTTGAGTAGATATGTTTGTACCTTGTGGGTTGTGTTATGGGCACGGGGATTTTGGTTAAGTTTCGTTGGGGTTTTTTGAGTTTTGTTGTTTTGCCATTTTGTGAGTGTGTTGTTGTGTTGTTTTTCATTTTGAGTAGATATGTTTGTACCTTGTGGGTTGTGTTATGGGCATGGCAATTTTGGTTAAGTTTCGTTGGGTTTTTTTGAGTTTTGTTGTTTTGCCGTTTTGTGAGTGTGTTGTTGTGTTGTTTTTCATTTTGAGTAGATATGTTTGTACCTTGTGGGTTGTGTTATGGGCATGGGAATTTTGGTTAAGTTTCGTTGGGGGTTTTTTGAGTTTTGTTTCCTCGTTGGATGCCCCTAACAAATTTATATATATAGATACACACACAAAGAAATACGATCCTTAATTGAGATTTACACAGAAAGTGGGAGAACTCTAAGTTTATAGGAAAGTAGGAAAACATTTAAAGATAAATAGAAATAAAAAAGGAAAAAAGAGAAAAAAGACATACAAAAATACCTTAAAAATTTAGAAAAAAACATTTTTAAAAAAATCTTTTGACTTCCATTCTGTGCCTTCGCCTGTATTATATAATTACTTGTTTAAATACAAAAATACCTTAAAAATTTATGTAGAATAAAAAACTTAAGTATACTTATGCTATTGATCTCAAAGAAAACTGGATGAAAATGTTCCATAGATGGTACATGACACCAGTGAAACTAAATTATATGTACAAAGAAGCATCAAAAATCTGCTGGAAATGTAACGAATACGATGGAAGTTTTTTCCATTTATGGTGGAGTTGTGAAAAAACTCAGAAATATTGGAAAGGCATCCATGAAGAAATGCAAACAATATTCAAGAAAAAATTCCCGAGAAAAGCTGAATACTATTTATTGGGAATCGTAGATGGAGATATAAGTTTGGATACAAATGAAGATATTTTATTTATGTACTTGACAACGGCTGCCAGAATCGTATTTGCGCAACTATGGAAGCAGAAAGAAGTACCGGCGAAATTCCAGTGGTTAAAGAAGATAAACGAAATTAAGGACATGGATACACTAACCTTTTTACTAAAAAAGAACACAGGCAATCTGATAAAACAGACAAATTGGTCGATAATTGAAGATTATATGGAAAACAGATTTAAGGACCTTTAACTAAATAGAAGCGGTAATGAAACTATACAAGGTTGAATACATAAAAGGGATTGACAAAAAGAAAATGCACGAGCAGAACCAGAAGGAAGTCCAATTTTTATTATTTTTATTTTATTTTTTACATTTTTCTCTCTTTTTTTCCTTTTTTTTTCCTTTTTTCACTTTACAATTTTTGGACACTTTTTTTTCTTTTTTTTCTTCCCTTTTTTGAGATGTGTTTTCTTAATTTTCCTACCTTCCTATCCTCTTCAAATTATTTTCCCTCTTTCGCTGTAGTTTATGATAACTTAATAAAAAAATATTTCCAAAAAACCCCTTAAAAAATTAGAAAAAAATATTAATTTTTAAAAAGTCCTTTGACTTCCATTCCATGTCTTCGCCTGTATTATATAATTACTTGTTTAAACTATATATGTATTTTTTATTTAATTTTTTGTCTCACTCGATTACACTCCTGTTTAATCATAGATAATGAAAAAACAGAGATAAAAGTATTAAAAATAAAAGAAAAAATAAGCAAAGAAAGAAAAACACACACAAAAACACATTGCTAGACATTGCTAGACATTGTCTCTCTGTTTCTTCTCTTTCACATATTTCTCAAAGGGCTCCCCGAGATTTCTTTAAAAACAAAATCTCAGACCAGAACCTGGAACTATAAATCTCCGAAAGCCTACATCTTGGGAGTTTCAACCAATCTTGCTGGCCACAGGATTCTGGAGGATTCTTAGGAGTGTAGCCCTGTTTTTTCTAAACTTTGGGAAAGAAAACAGCAGTAGACTTGTCCAAAAAAAGAAAAGAAGATGGTTTTCTTGGTCTTCTAGGCCACGGCTAGCTCAACAAATTCTTGTCAAAGGAATTCCTAGTCAATGATAACCCCTAATACGCTAGCAAAAGTGTACCTGTTCCTTTCTCTCATGTCTTTTCCCCATTACCTTGTCTCCTTGTTTCAATGTCCGCAGTTGCAGCCGGCCGATCGCTTTTTTGGCATCTGCTTTCAGGCGTCTCTGTAAGACATAAGCACCAAATCAATACAGGACTTGGTCTCCCATGAAGAACTACAGACAACAGGTGGAACGCAATTCATTAACCAACAAGAGAGGCTTTTTCTTTAGGATAAAAAAATAGAACAGTTTTTTTAACAGAACCCACCAGATGATTTATAAGAAAAGATACTATAAAAGTGACCCAGTTAAGGTGGAATCGGGTGTCAAACAGGGATGTGTTATTGCCCCAACTCTATTCTCCATCTTCATCACTATGAGACTTCACCTTGTTGATGGGAAACTTCCCACCGGAGTGGAAATCATCCATCGGACAGATGGCAAGCTGTTTAACCTCAGCAAACTGAACAACATCTGTTATAGAACTCCAGTATGCTGATGACAATGTCGTCTGTGCGCATTCAGAAGAAGATCTACAAGCCACTCTAAACACCTTTGCAGAAGCATACGAGAAGCTCGGCCTGTCACTGAACATTGAGAAAACCAAGGTACTGTTCCAGCAGTCACCAGCCAATCCCTCTCCAATGCCAGTAATACAGCTTAATGGTGTAACATTAGAAAATGTCGATCATTTCCGCTCCCTTGGCAGTCACCTCTCCACCAAAGTCAACATCGACACCGAAATACAACACCGCCTGAGCTCTGAGAGTGCAGCATTTTCCCAAATGAAGCAGAGAGTGTTTGAGGACCGGGACATCCGTAGGGAGACCAAGGGGCTTGTCTATAAAGCTAGTCCCCTCCCAACCCTGCTCTATGCGTGTGAGACGTGGACTGTGTACAGACGCCACATGCAACTCCTGGAATGATTCCATCAGCGCTGCCTCCGGAAAATCCTGCAAATCTCTTGGGAAGACAAGCGGACAAATGTCAGCGTGCTGGAAGAAGAAGCAAAGACCTCCAGCATTGAAGCGATGGTCCTCTGCCATCAACTCTGCTGGGCTGGCTACGTTGTCCGGATGCCTGACCACCGTCTCCCAAAGCAGTTGCTCTACTCTGAACTTAAGAACAGAAAACGGAATGTTGGTGGGCAGGAAAAGAGATTGAAAGATGGGCTCAAAGCCAACCTTAAAATCTCTGGCATAGACACTGAGAACTGGGAAGCCCTGGGCCTTGAGCGCTCCAGCTGGAGGTTAGCTGTGACCAGCAGTGCTGCAGAATTCGAGGAGGCACGAGTGGAGGGTGAAAGAGAGAAACATGCCAGGAGGAAGGCGCGTCAAGCCAACACCGACCGGGACTGTCTTCCACCTGGAAACCAATGCCTTCACTGTGGGAGAAGATGCGGGTCAAGAAGAGGGCTCCACAGCCACCTACAAACCCACAAAAATAGTCATGAAGGAAGACTGTGACTATGTGAGAGGAAGTAATGTGAGTAATGTGAAGTAATGTGAGAGGAAGCCACAGGGAGGAGGGAGCAAGCTTGTTTTCTGCTTCCTTGGAGACTAGGACGCAATGGAACAATGGCTTCAAACTACAAGAAAGAAGATTCCATCTGAACATGAGGAAGAACTTCCTGACTGTGAGAGCCGTTCAGAAGTGGAACTCTCTGCCCAGAGTGAGTGTGGTGGAGGCTCCTTCTTTGGAAGCTTTTAAACAGAAGCTGGATGGCCATCTGTCAGGGGTGATTTGAATGCAACATTCCTACTTCTTGGCAGAATGGGGTTGGACTGGATTGCCCAGGAGGTCTTTTCCAACTCTATGATTCTATGATTCTATGAAAGGAGATCAGTCAAAACAGGAGAGCCGAACAGTGGCTTTGGCGTTCTGCCAGGCTCTGAGAGAAAAAGATAATAAATAAAGATAATAAATTCTCAGCGTCTGACGTCTCTTCCAAATCTTTGATTCTATGACTCATAAAATGTTTAACTTGCATGGTCATGGGCTTAAATCTCCTATATTTTTGCTGTTTCAATTAAAGGCTCCACTTAGGCTTGCTTTCGGCTCTTATATAAAAGATTCTTCTACCGAAACAGCCTTCCAGTAGAATGCGAAATAATGGAAACTGTCTCTCATTTATTTTGAGATTAATTTATCATGGAGACACGATAAGCCTGAAAGATTCACACCCTTGTAAGAATCTCTAAATACTGATGAGACATTATGAATATATTCTGCACAAATACAACTCATTTAGCACCACAGAATTAATTCAGCTTGGATGGTAAATAAGGAAGAGAAAGCCTGTAATTATGTACTGGATGAACTTGAACTAGGCCGACTTCAAGTTAATATCTCCCAAAGAGCTGAGTCAATTTACACTGGGGAAAACACTACAGAGAGGCATTATCTCAGTCATCCAATAAGTATGAGCTCAGGAAGTCAGAGCCATCCCCTTGTTCCCAGGAATTCTTACAAATACGTTCAACAAACATATTGAAAAATTATTATTATTATTATTAACTTTATTTGTACCCCGCTAGCATCTCCCGGAGGACTCGATGCGGCTTACACAGGCCGAAGCCTCAAAACACAATACAATAGAGAACGTAACATCACAATGACAAAGCAAATCAAACAATGAGCAAAATAACATAACTCCACAATAACTAAGCAAATCAAACAATAAGCAAAATAACGACAATGGCAGTACATCAAGACATTATTAAAACCTGGTTCGGCCGGCGCACTGGGGTACAAGGGTTAAAAGTGCTGAAATGGCAGGAGGCACGTAAGGTTAAAAGTGCGGTGTGCAGCGACAATTAGTTATGCTAAGGTGCTACTAGGACTTGGGGTGGGGATTCCTAGTCTGGGAAGGCACAACGGAACAGCCAAGTTTTTAAATTCCTTCTGAAAATGGCTAGAGTGGGGGCCTGTCTGAGATCTTTTGGGAGGGCGTTCCAAAGTCGGGGGGCCGCCACAGAAAAGGCCCTGTCCCGTGTCCCCACCAAGCGCGCTTGCGACGTGGGTGGGATCACGAGCAGGGCCTCTCCAGATGACCGTAACGAGCGTGTGGGTTCGTAGATGGTGATGCGGTCACGCAGGTAGGGTGGTCCCAAACCGTTTAGGGCTTTGTAGGTAAGCACCTGCACCTTGAATTGGGCTCGGAAAATAAATGGCAGCCAATGGAGCTCCTTAAACAGAGGGGTAGACCTCTCTTGATAATGAGCCCCGGTTAGCATCCTGGCTGCTGCCCGCTGGACCAATTGAAGTTTCCGAGCCGTCTTCAAGGGCAGCCCCACGTAGAGCGCATTGCAGTAATCCATTCTAGAGGTGACCAAGGCATGGACCACCCCAGCCAGATCAGCCTTCACGAGGTATGGTCGCAGTTGGCGCACAAGTCTCAGTTGCGCAAAGGCCCTCCCGGATACCGCCGACACCTGAGCCTCAAGTGTAAGCGAAGAATCCAAGAGGACGCCCAAACTGCGGACCTGTGGCTTCAGGGGGAGTGTAACCCCGTCCAACACAGGTAGCCACCCTATACCCCGGTCCGGTTTACGATCGACCAGGAGGACCTCTGTCTTGTCGGGATTGATCTTCAGCTTGTTCTTCCTCATCCAGATCGACACAGCGGCCAGGCACTCACCTAGCACCTGAGAAGCCTCCTTGGAATTAGGTGGAAAAGAGTAGTAGAGTTGTGTGTCATCCGCGTAGAGATGGCACCCAACTCCAAAACCCCGGATGACCTCTCCCAGCGGTTTCATGTAGATGTTAAAAAGCATGGGAGACAAAATAGAGCCTTGCGGGACCCCACAGGTCAAAGGCCAGGGGTCAGAGCAGGCGTCTCCCAGCTTCACCATCTGAGTTCGTCCCTCCAGGAAGGACTGGAGCCATGACAGAACCGTGCCCCCAAGGCCCATCCCGGAGAGACGACCCAGAAGGATACCATGATCGATGGTATCGAAAGCCGCTGAGATGTCCAAGAGAACCAGCAGGGTCACACTCCCCCTGTCCAGCTCTCTGCGGAGGTCATCCACCAAGGCGACCAAGGCTGTCTCGGTGCCATGACCAGGCCAGGAAAAATCCATCAAAGAATTCTGGTTGTGTGTGTGACTGTTTGTAGAATATCTTCATTGATTTTGTATGTATTTATTGATCTTGCAACGGCATTCGACACAGTGAATCGCAGCGCTCTCTGGACCATCCTCCAAAAAATCGGGTGCCCTAACAAATTTGTGAACATTATTATTATTATTATTATTATTATTATTATTATTATTATTATTATTATTTACAGTATTTGTATACCGCTTTTCTCACCCTGAGGAGGATTCAAAGCGGCTCCTCCATGATGACATGATGGCAACAGTCTTGGACAGCAGTGGCTCCCAAAGTGACCCACTTAAGGTGGATTCAGGTGTCAAACAGGGATGTGTTATTGCCCCAACCTTATTCTCCATCTTTATCACTATGATACTCATCTTGTTGATGGGAAGCTTCCCACCGGAGTGGAAATCATCCATCGGACAGATAGCAAGCTATTTAACCTCAGCAGACTGAAAGCCAAAACCAAGGTTACAACAACATGTTATAGAACTCCAGTATGCTGATGATAACGTCGTCTGTGCGCATTCAGAAGAAGACCTACAAGTCACTCTAAACACCTTTGCAGAAGCATACGAGAAGCTCAGCCTGTAACTAAACATCGAGAAAACTGAAGTGCTCTTCCAGCAGTCACCGGCCAATCCCTCTCCAATGCCAGCAATACAGCTTAATGGTGTAACATTAGAAAATGTTGATAATTTCTGCTACTTTGGCAGCCACCTCTCCACAAAAGTCAACATTGATACTGAAATTCAACACCACCTGAGCTCCACAAGTGCAGTATTTTTCCAGGACATCCATAGGGAGATCAAGTTGCTTGTTTATAAAGCTATTGTCCTTCCAACCCTGTTATACTCTGGAACTCGCTCCCCAAGGACATCAGACATGTCCCAACTCTGGCAGTCTTTAAGAGGAGCCTGAAAACGTGGTTGTTCTAGTGTGCCTTCCCAGAATAAGGAACCCTAAGCAACATGTCCCTAATAGCACTACCAAGGCAATACTAAGGTCATAACAACATCTGTTATAGAACTCCAATATGCTGATGATAACGTCATCTGTGCGCATTTAGAAGAAGACCTACAAGCCACTCTCAACACCTTTGCAGAAGCATATGAGAAGCTCGGCCTGAACATCGAGAAAACCAAAGTGCTCTTCCAGCAGTCACCGGCCAATCCCTCTCCAATGCCAGAAATACAACTTAGAAAATTAGAAAATGTTGATCATTTCTGCTACTTTGGCAGCCACCTCTCCACAATAGTCAACATTGATACTGAAATTCAACGCCGGCTGAGCTCTGTGAGTGCAGCATTTTTCCAAATGAAGCAGAGAGTGTTTGAGGATCGGGACATCCATAGGGATACCAAGGTACTTGTCTATAAAGCTATTGTCCTCCCAGCCCTGCTATATGCCTGCGAAACGTGGACTGTCTACAGACATCACATGCAACTCCTGGAACGATTCCATCAGCGCTGCCTCCGGAAAATCCTGCAAATCTCTTGGGAAGACAAGCGGACAAATGTCAGCATGCTGGAAGAAGCAAAGACCACCAGCATTGAAGCAATGCTCCTCCGCCATCAACTCCGCTGGACAGGCCACGTTGTCCAGATGCCTGACCACCGTCTCCCAAAGCAGTTGCTCTACTCCGAACAGAACAGAAAACGGAATGTTGGTGGGCAGGAAAAGAGATTGAAAGATGGCTCAAAGCCAACCTTAAAAACTCTAGCACAGACATAGAGAACTGGGAAGACCTCCAGTTGGAGGTCAGCTGTGACCAGCAGTGCTGCAGAATTTGAAGAGGCACGAATGGAGGACGAAAGAGAGAAACGTTCCAAGAGGAAGGTGCCTCAAGCCAACCCCGACCGGGACCGCCTTCTACCTGGAAACCAATGCCCTCACTGTGGGAGAAGATGCAGAGCAAGAAATAGGGCTCCACAGCCACCTATGAATCCACAAGGTAACCCATCATGGAAGACCATCTTACTCGTCCAACGAAGGATTGCCTGAGTAAGTAAGTAAGTAGTAGTAGTAGTGGCCAGGAAGGGGCTGGTTGACTGGTTTGTGTTGATTATTAATGCATCGTTAGATTATTAATGCACCTTCCACCTGGAAACCGATGCCCTCACTGCGGGAGAAGATGCAGATCAAGTGTAGTATCCACCACCAGGATACTACACTTGGAGGAGCATCATCCTCAGACTTAAATGAAGTAAGTAAGTGAAGTGAAGTGAAGAATATCTTCACTGATTTGGTATGTATCTGGCTTCAGCAAAAGACAGGAACGTGCTATGAAAAAAAAAATTCAGTATCATAACAAAACCATTTTAAAAAGACTGTATGGAAAACATCACTCACGTTCAAAAATGTGGGCATTAGTTAAGTTTGCCCAACAAGTGGCTTATTTAAGCATGCTAGATTGCCCCTTCCTGCATGAATGGCATGCCCGGGAGGGAAACACAATTACTGTAATGGAAAAAGTGGAGCTGACTGGACAGGATATTTTTAAAAAGCAAAGGAAAAAAAGCAAAGAAATTTTCTCCTCTGCAGCCTCTCATTATGATAATGTTAGGGTTGGATAAGAAACTATGCAAAGAAGAATTAACAGCAGCAGCTAATGCAAACATTTACATTTCAATGACTAAAGGTGAGAGCAACAGCAGGAAGGTGCAGAGGTTTCAGCATTAGACTGAAATTATGATGTGTCTGATTCCACAGCAAGCTGGCTTCAGGAAAGGCAAAAGCTGCACATTGCAAGTGCTGAACCTGACTCAGCATATAGAAGATGGCTTTGAAAGGCAGCAGATCACAGGAGCGGTCTTCATAGACCTGTCAGTGGCTTATGAGACTGTGAACCACCACTGCCTCCTCCTGAGAAAAATGTATAATCTCACAAAGGATTACCACCTCACCCGCCTCATAGGAAATCTGCTACAAAACAGGAGCTTTTTTGTTGAGTTCCAGGGCCAGAGAAGCAGATGGCGGAAACAGAAGAACGGCCTGCCTCAGGGGAGCGTGCTTGCTCCATCCATGTTCAACATCTACACAAATGACCAGCCACTGCCAGAAGGGACAGAGAGTTTCATCTATGCTGATGATCGTGCCATCACTGCTCAAACAGGGAGCTTTGAGATGGTTGAACAGAAGCTCTCCGAAGTTCTAGGTGCTCTTACTGCCTGTTACAGGGAAAACCAGCTGATCCCCAACCCATCTAAAACACAGACATGTGCTTTTCATCTCAAGAACAGACAAGCATCCCGAGCTCTGAAGATTATTACCTGGGAAATAAAGACCGTAATGATCCAAAAAGCTACAGACCAATCTCCCTGCTGTGCCACCTCTACAAAGTTCTGGAGAGACTTATTTTGCATAGAATTACGGAAAAAATAGACCCCTGTCTGATCCCACAGCAAGCTGGCTTCAGGAAAGGCAAAAGCTGCACATGGCAAGTGCTGAACCTGACTCAGCACATAGAAGAAGATGGCTTTGGAAGGCAGTAGATCACAGGAGCCGTCTTCATAGACCGGTCCGCAGCCTATGATACTGTGAACCACCACTGCCTCCTCCTGAGAAGAATGTATAATATCACAAAGGATTACCACCTCACTATATCAGTGGGACCACCAATTCTAAACACGCATCACCGACCAATAGTTTGCCAACTGTTCCCAACAATAATGCCTCAGGAAGTTCGATTTAAATGAAGATTCAACTTCACAAAGGCAGATTGGACTAAATTCTCAGACATGTTAGATGACATGATCATATCGGTCACGTCAATCCCTGAGAAATACGAGCATTTTATTGAAATCGTGAAAACCTGCTCACGGGCCTCGATACCGAGAGGCTGCAGAGCCAACTACCTTCAGGGCATTACTCCTGAAACAGCTGCCTTGTTGGAAAACTATTACAGGCTCCACAACGAAGACTCATTTACAACGAAAACCCTTCAGGCAGCACAGAGCATTGTGTCCTCCATCTCTGAAGCCAAGAAAGAACAGTGGATCAAGCTGATCACAGAGGTCGACATGGGCAGGAGCAGCCAGAAGGCGTGGAGGCTGCTGAGACGGCTGAGCAACGACCCCTCATAAACTAATACCCATGCCAACAGAAAGGCAGATCAGATAGCACACCAACTCTTGAAGAATGGGAAACCCAAACTTACCACCAAAGTAGGAAAGAAACCAATAGCCAGACAACAAGGGATTGAGAACAACAACCTCCATGAACCCTTTACATCTACTGAGTTGGACATGGCTCTCAATAAATGTAAAAATGGCAAAGCAGCTGGCCTGGAAGATCTACGGATGGAACAGATCAAGAACTTTGGCCCAAAAGCAAGGCACTGGCTGCTGGAGCTGATGAACAACTCCACTGCATCCTGTCAGATCCCCAAAATCTGGAGGAAAGCAATAGTCATCGCAAAAAAGCTACAGACCAATCTCCCTGTTGTGCCACCTCTACAAAGTTCTGGAGAGACTTATTTTGCATAGAATTATGGAAAAAATAGAACCATGTCTGATCCCACAGCAAGCTGGCTTCAGGAAAGGCAAAAGCTGAACATCGTAAGTGCTGAACCTGATTCAGCACACAGAAGACAGCTTTGAAAGGCAGCAGATCATAGGAGCTGTCTTCATAGACTTGTCAGCAGCCTATGATACTGTGAACCACCACCGCCTCCTCCTGAAAAAAATATATAATATCATAAAGGACGACCACCTCACCCGCCTCATAGGAAACTTGCTACAAAACAGGAGCTTTTTTGTTGAGTTTCAGGGCCAGAGAAGCAGATGGCGGAAACAGAAGAACGGCCTGCCTCAGGGGAGCGTGCTTGTTCCATCCATGTTCAACATCTACACAAATGACCAGCCACTGCCAGAAGGGACAGAGAGCTTCATCTATGCTGATGATCGTGCCATTACTGCTCAAGCTGATTTCTCTGGTTGAAGTAGTCTGACTGCATAGGGAAGCTGATGAGGAAACACAACATACAAACTATCTACATACCCACCAAGAAAATCCAACAAACGCTATGTTCAGCAAAGGACAAGAGGGATCCTCTTGCTTCTGCAGGAGTCTACCGTGTACCAAGTCTACATAGGGACCACAAAACGCAGCATTGGCCAAACACGAATCAAGGAACATGAAAGGCACTGCAGACTACTTCAGCCAGAGAAATCAGCCATAGCAGAGCACCTGAGGAACCAACCTGGACACAGCATTTTATCTGAGAACACAGAAATGCTCGACCACTCTCACAACCACCATGTCAGTCTACACAGAGAAGCCATTGAAATTCACAAGAAGCATGTGGACAATTTCAACAGGAAGGAGGAAACCATGAAAATGAACAAAATCTGGCTACCAGTATTAAAAAAAACCTCTAAAATTGCAACAGCACAACAACAGAGAGGAAACAAACAAGGACATCTAATTACCTCTCAACAAAAGTTTGCCCCAGGCGCAGTCAGGCCATTGAAGGTGGTCAGTTGAAACATTCACACCTAGCTCCAGCAGACAAGAGTCCTTTGTCTCACCCTGGTCATTCCACAGATATATAAACCCTTTTGCCTAGTTCCAAAAGACCTCACTACCTCTGAGGATGCTTGCCAAAGTGCAGGCGAAACGTCAGGAGAGTATGCCTCTAGACCAGGGGTCCACAAACTTTTTAAACAGAGGGCCAGGTCACAGCTCCTCAAACTGTTGGAGGGCCAGATTATAATTTGAAAAAAACATGAATGAATTCCTATGCATACCACATATCTTATTTGTAGCGCAACAATCACTTAAACCAATACAATAATTAAAATGAAGAACAATTTTAACAAATATAAACTTATTAGTATCTTAATGGGAAGTGTGGGCCTGCTTTTGGCTCATGAGATAGGATTGTTGTTGTTGTCGTTGTGTGCTTTCAAGCCATTTCAGACTTAGGTTGACCCTGAGCGAGGGCCGGGTAAATGACCTTGGAGGGCCGCATCTGGCCCCCGGGCCTTAGTTTGAGGACCCCTGCTCTAGGCCATACAGCCCGAAAAAACCTACAACAACCCATAGTAATAATAATTGCACCATTCCTCCAGAAGTCTCAAGGTTGAGCATACAGCTACTCCCACCTATCTTAACAACTACACTGTGGGAGAGAGAAGACTAACAAATAGTAATTTATTAAAAAATCAATCAGCTGGATTTCCGAAGACCAAACAGGATTCTTGCCCAATAGACAAATAAAGGACAATACCCGCATAATTATAGACACCATAGAGTACTATGAAAAACATAATGAGAAACAGCTCGCCCTTTTATTTATTGACGCCGAAAAGGCGTTCAATAAAATTAATTGGGATTATTTAAAACTTCTACTAAAAGAAATTGACATTGGCTACAACTTTTACAACGCAATAGAGGCAATATATACAAGGCAAGAAGCTACTCTAATTATAAACGGGCAAGAATCAAATACTCCCATCCAAATTTGCCAAGGCACACGCCAAGGGTGCCCACTCTCGCCACTGTTGTTCATATTAATAATGGATACTTTAATTAAAAACATAAACGAAGATCCAAAGCTACAGGGAATAAGAATCAAGAAACACCAATTCAAACTCAGAGTATATGCTGACGACGTGGTTTGCATCGTAGAGGACCCGCTGGTAAGTATAAACGATTGGATAAGGAAAATTGAAACCTTTGGAAATCTGGCCGGATTCAAATTGAACATGCACAAAACTAAAATGTTAGTCAAAAACATGGACAAAAAATCTAAAGACATATTGCAAGACAAATCTGGAATAAAAATCGAAAATAAAATAAAATATTTAGGCGTCACCATAACGCCAAGTAACATCAATTTAATAAAAAATAACTATGAAGCCTTATGGAAAAATATTAAAGCAGATTTGGAAAAATGGAAACACCAAAATATCTCCATGCTAGGCAGAATTGCCACCATAAAAATGAATATTCTTCCCAAAATTCTATTTCTTTTTCAATCGTTACCGATTATTAGGAATGACTTCCTCTTCAAAAAATGGAAGTCAGATATTATCAAAAAATCAATCAGCAAAGATCTTGGTTGATCAGGAATGTTTAGAACAATCAATATTAGTTTATCGCTAGCAACTATTTCACACGCGAGCTCTCTTCTTTCTCCACTCGCTCCTTTGCTGCCAACCTGTAAGGCCTGAAATGACACAGTTCAATAAACTATGACATGCTGGCAAGTCCAGCAGATGCCTGTTCTTTGGAAGGAAGATATTGATTATTTTGCCACATATTTGCAAAGTAAACCCCTGGACAGTGTGTTTGTATAGCTGTAAACAAGAGCAGAGAGAAAGTCGTCACAACACCAGACTGGAAAGGGTACCTGTAAAACAAGGAACCCACCTGTTTCCTGTTGTGTGCTCTTGCCATCCAAAGCCTTCGCGCAGAATAAAATATGAAGTAGCCAACGGTAGCGGCTGTGACAATGAAGAAGGACACCGAAACAAAGAAGATGGAATAGTTGTTCATCCACGGTCCGTGTTTTTTCCCCACTTCGATGAACATCGTCACTTGATAGCCCTGCTCCATCTTACGGAGGATTTCTTTGCCTTTCAGATAACTGATCATAATGGCCACCGTGTTTCCTGTCCCTGTGTGAGAGAACAATCAGAGCATTAGCTTTTCATACCAAAAAAAATCTACAGAGACACTCGCCGGAACACCTCAGCAAGCGAGAGTCCAAAAGTGGCAGGCTTATTTTTTTTTTTTTGCTTTGTTCTGTTAGAAATGTAATATAATCGACTGGTTGCACTGGCACGATAAATAAATACCAAAAAGGAAGGTTAAATATCCTGCTCCTATTTTATCTCATTAGTCTTTTAATTGTCTTACCCTTTACATGTGGCCTGCCCATTGTTATTGTTACTGTGATTGTGTTTATTAGAATGTTATTTTTTATGACTGCCCCTTTTTTCCCTTTTGCTTATGCAATTTTGATTATGTTGTTGTTGTTTATGCTTTGATTTTATTGCTGTAATATGTTGTCCAGGCTTGGTCCCATGTAAGCCACTCCGAGTCCCCACTGGGAAGATGGTGGCAGGGTATAAATATTATTATTATTATTATTATTATTATTATTATTATTATTATTAGATGATGATGATGATGATGATTATTATTATTATTATTATTATTAATCAATTTCCTAATATACTGTATATACTTGAGTATAAGCCTAGTTTTTCAGACCTTTTTTTAGGCTGAAAAAGTCCCCCTTGGCTTATACTCAGGTCAAGGTCATTTATTATCTTACTCTGTTATAATACATAATAAATGTATTATTATTATTATTATCTATATCTATATATATATAAAATGCTCTGTGCATAATGAGTACCTTAAAAACAAAAGAACCAATGAACGAAATCACATCAAATTTGGCAACAAAACCTCTCACTACACAAGGAGTGACCATCACTCAAAAAATTATGATTTTGCCATTTGGGAGTTGTAGTTGCTGGGATTTATAGTTCACCTACAATCAAAGAGCATTCCGAACTCCACCAACGATGGAATTGATCCAAACTTGGCACACAGGCTTCCCATGACCAACAAAAAATATTAGCAGCATTTGGTGGGCATTGACCTTGAGTTTGGGAGTTGTAGTTCACCTACATCCAGAGAGCACCGTGGACTCAAACAATGATGGATCTGGACCAAACTTGGCACAAATATTCCATATGCCCAAATATGATCACAGATGGAGTTTGGGAGAAATACACCTTGACATTTGGGATTTGTAGTTACTGGGATTTATAGTTCACCTATTATTATTATTTATTATTAACTTTATTTGTACCCCGCTAGCATCTCCCGAAGGACTCGATGCGGCTTACAAGGCCAAGGCCTCAATAAAACAACAATGCAACAATACACATAAACCATAAAGCAAATCAAAACATTACGCAATAACAATAAACAGTAAAAACAATACACCGTAGCACAATAAAACTAAAACCTACAATTGAAGAGCATTCTGAGCCCCACCGACAACAGAATTGGGGCGAACTTCCCACACAGAACCCCCATGACCAACAGAAAATGCTCAAGGCCACCCAGTCCAACTCCCTTCACCAGGGCAAGAAAAGGTAATCAAAGCCCTCCTGACAGAGAGCCATCCCGCCATAGAGATAGATAGATATGATTCACACACACACAGATATAGTATCATAGATTTGAAAGGGACCCCTAAAGAAGGACAATTATATGCTGCATGTTCCAGAGTAGGCAAACCAGACAATCTACATCAAGACTGACAAAGAAACAACAAGAAATACTGTTTACCCACAAACATAAAGGCATTACATATATTAGAAACCAACACTTTCTCATTACTTTTTTTTCCAGATCACCAGACTGGGCCACAACAACGCCTGGCAGGGGACGGCTAGTAATAATAATAATAATTTATTTATGCCCCGCCACCATCTCCCCAAAGGGACTCGGAGAGGCTTACATGAGGCCAAGCCCAACAACACATCAGTAAAAACAGCAAAGCAGTAAGCAAATAAAACAATACAATTAATATAACTTACATATAGACAATAACACGCAGCGATTTAAAAACCTATGGCCGGGCCAGGTGTAATAGTTAAAATTTTAAAAAATAAACGCTGGGCATGAACAAAACTCTTGTTTGATGATCCACCGCAACTGAGTTTATGGAGCGGTGCCAACAATATTATACAAATCATTGCAACACAGCATTCATTTGGCATGTTAATTGATCTTATCGACAGTGAATCAGTATGTAACACCTGCATCAGCTGTGAAATATGTAGTCTCATTATAAAAATACAGTAAATAAATGAATGGGAAGGACAAGAGACCTCTTCCAGAAAATTAGAAACATTGGAGGTAAATTTCAGGCAAAAATTGGTATGATAAGAAACAAAGATGGCAGGGACCTAACAGAAGCTGAAGAGATCAAGAGAAGCTGGCGAGACTATACAGAAGATCTGTAGAGGAAGGATAATAATATTGAGGATAGTTTTGACGGTGTGGTGAATGAATTAGAACCAGACATCCTGAGGAGTGAGGTGGAATGGGCCTTAAAAACAAAGATGGCAGGGACCTAACAGAAGCTGAAGAGATCAAGAAAAGGTGGCGAGACTATACAGAAGATCTGTATAGGAAGGATAACAATATCGAGGATAGTTTTGACGGTGTGGTGAATGAATTAGAACCAGACATCCTGAGGAGTGAGGTTGAATGGGACTTAAGAAGCATTGCTAACAACAAGGCAGCAGGAGACAATGGGATCCCAGCTGAACTGTTTAAAATCTTAAAAGATGATGCTGTCAAAGTGATGCATGCCATATGCCAGCAAATATGGAAAACACAAGAATGGCCATCAGACTGGAAAAAATCAACTTACATCCTCATACCAAAAAAGGGAAATGTGAAAGACTGCTCAAATTTCCGTACAGTGGCCCTTATTTCTCATCATGCCAGTAAGGGAATGCTCAAGATCCTGCAAGGAAGACTCCAGCAATACATGGAGCGAGAGTTGCCAGATGTTCAAGCTGGGTTCAGAAAAGGCAGAGGAACGAGAGACCAGATTGCCAATATCCGCTGGAGAATGGAGAAAGGCAGGGAGTTTCAGAAAAACATCTATTTCTGCTTCATTGACTCTTCTAAAGCCTTTGACTGTGTGGATCATAATAAATTGTGGCAAGTTCTTGGTGGGATGGGCATCCCAAGCCCCCTTCCCTCTCTCCTGAGGAATCTGTACAAGGAGCAACAGTCAGAACTGACCACGGAACAGGAGACGGGTTCCAGATTGGGAAAGGCGTCCGGCAAGGCTGCATACTCTCACCCAACCTATTCCACTTGTATGCAGAACACATCATGCGAGGATGTGCAGGGCTTGATGAATGCAAAGCTGAGGTGAAAATTGCTGGAAGAAACATGAACAACTTCAGATATGCAGATGACACCACTCTGATGGCCAAAAGCGAGGAGGAGCCGAGAAGCCTTCTAATCAAGGTGGAAGAAGAAAGTGCAAAAGCTGGGTTGCAGCTAAACATCAAAAGAACCAAGATGATGGCAACAAGAATGATTGACAACCAGGAAATAGAGGGAGAAAATGTGGAGGCCGTGACAGACTTTGTATTTCTCGGTGCAAAGATGACTGCAGATGCAGACTGTGGCCAGGAAGTCAGGAGACGCTTCCTTCTTGGGAGGAGAGCAATGTCCAGTCTCGATAAAATAGTAAAGAGTAGAGACATCAGACTGGCAACAAAGATCCATTGCCTAGTCCAAGCCATGGTTTTCCCTGTAGTCACCTACGGATGTGAGAGCTGGACCTTCGGGAAGGCTGAGCGAAGGAAGAGAGATGCTTTTGAGCTGTGGTGTTGGAGGAAAGTGCTGAGAGTGCCTTGGACTGCGAGAAGATCCAACCAGTCCATCCTCCAGGAAAGAAAGCCCGGCTGCTCACTGGAGGGAAGGAGACGAGAGACAAAGCTGAAGTCCTTTGGCCACATCATGAGGAGACAGCAAAGCCTAGAGAAGGGAATGATGCTGGGGAAAGTGGAAGGCAAAAGGAAGAGGGGCCGACCAAGGGCAAGAGGGATGGATGGCATCCTTGAAGTGACTGGACTGACCTTGAAGGAGCTGGGGGTGGTGACAGCCGACAGGGAGCTCTGGCGTGGGCTGGTCCATGAGGTCACGAAGAGTCGGAGACGACTGAATGAATGAACAACAACAAATAAATGGAAAATAGGTGCAGTGTGTTCATATATTGTAAGGGTTTGTAACAAACTGTACTTTGTTGTTGTTGTTGTTGTTTTAACATTCCTTGCCTTTTTATTTCATTGCTATATTATTGGATTTTGCCATATTTAACTGTACTTAAATAACTGTTTGAGCATCGTTGGGTGCAAATTGAAGCTTCTAATAAAAATAAATATATGTAACTGAATCCAGTCCTCCAACACGATTATCAACTTGCAGTTTAAAAAATCTTCGAGGCAGACGTAACGACACCCGATATAAAAACAGGCAACCTCTCCGAGGGAAGTGAGACGGGACCTCTAATTAAATCCAACAACATCCGCTTTTGCATTTAACCTATATTTAGGATAAAGGGAAGATGCAGAAAAACTCAAACAGAACAAAGTGATGCAGTCTCACAGCCTATAATAAGATAGAGAAGGCACCTGGAAAACAACCAGTGTGTCAATGTATTGTCGAAGGCTTTCATGGCTGGAATCACTGGGTTGTTGTAGGTTTTTTTCGGGTTGTATGGCCATATCTGTGGAATGACCAGGGTGGGACAAAGGACTCTTGTCTGCTGGAGCTAGGTGTGAATGTTTCAACTGACCACCTTGATTAGCATACAATGGCCTGAATGTGCCTGGAGCAAACTTTTGTTGAGAGATTATTAGATGTCCTTGTTTGTTTCCTCTCTGTGGTTGTGCCTCCCTATCAGCTTCCCTCTGCGGTCAGTGGTTCCCTTGATGTCTGGCAAGAACACTTTTCCTCTGAGTGGATCTTCGTCTTTATTCTCGTGGCTTGTTCCCAGTCCTGCAGCTCCTCTGATATCTGACATGGAGTATCCATTGGCCTGTAGAGCCCCGTTGAGGTGGTTCAGTTCATCTTGAAGGAGGTGGGGTTCGCATAGGGAAGCTGATAAGGAAACACAACATACAAACTATCTCCAGACCCACCAAGAAAATCCAACAAATGCTGTGTTCAGCAAAGAACAAGAGGGATCCTCTCACTTCTGCAGGAGTCTACTGTGTACCATGCAGATGTGGACAAAAAGTCTACATAGGGACCACCAAACGCAGCATTGCCCAAACACGAATGAAGGAACATGGAAGGCACTGCAGACTCCTTCAACCAGAGAAGTCAGCCATAGCAGAGCACCTGAGGAACCAACCTGGACACAGCATTTTATTTGAGAACACAGAAATGCTGGACCACTCTCACAACCACCATGTCAGGCTACACAGAGAAGCCATTGAAATACACAAGAAGCATGTGGACAATTTCAACAGAAAGGAGGAAACCATGAAAATAAACAAAATCTGGCTACCAGTATTTAAAAACAACTCTAAAATTGCAACAGCACAAAACAGAGAGGAAACAAACAAGGACATCTAATCACCTCTCAACGTAAGTTTGCTCTAGGCACTGTCAGGCCATCAAATGCTAATCAAGGTGGTCAGTTGAAACATTGACACCTAGCTCCAGCAGATAAGAGTCATTTCTCCCACCCTGGTCATTCCACAGACATATAAACCCTTTTCCCTACTTCCAACAGGCCTCACTACCTCTGAGGATGCTTGCCATAGATGCAGGCGAAACGTCAGGAGAGAATGCCTCTAGACCATGGCCATATAGCCTGAAAATACCTACAACAACCCAGTGATTCTGGCCATGAAAGCCTTCGACAATACAATGTGAGATGTGCTTGGATGTCAACCATTACTTCTGGTTTTATTCCATAATGGTTGGAAGCAACAGTATTTTGGTACAGGAGGATAGACAATAACAAGATGGGCAAAGTTATCCATTGTTTTTCTACACTTGTTCGTTTTCTCTACAGTTAAAATTAAGGTTTCTGGTGGCTACCAATAATCAGAAGACTGAACACTTGATTCCTAGAAACTTTTGTGCTATTTCCATATATTAGTAGCATAGGGATTTCCTAAAAACCTAACTTTTGAAACTGTACTCTTATTCGTGCCTTATACCAACAAATGACTGTATATATTCGCGTATAAGCCTAGGATAATAGTGTTCGTGTAGTCTTTGGTTGGGATCCATCATTATTTGAGTCCACAGTGCTCTCTGGATGTAGGTGAACTACAACTCCCAAACTCAAGGTCAATGCCCACCAAACCCTTCTAGTGTTTTCCGTTAGTCATGGGAATCCTGTGTGTCACCTTTGGTTCAATTCCATCATTGGTGGAGTTCAGAATGCTCTTTGATTGTAAGTGAACTATAAATCCCAGCAGCTACAACTCCCAAATGACAAAATCATAATTTTTCGAGTGATGGTCACTCCTTGTGTTGTGTGACGTTTTGTTGCTAAATTTGGTGTGATTTCGTTCATTGGTTCTTTTGTTTTTAAGGAACTCATTATGCGCAGAGCATTTATATATATATAGATTGCAGAAATGACAAGCGATCTATCACATAGTATGAAACAGAACGCTTTTCAAATGGCGCCATGCACAAAATATGCACCAATCTTTCAAGAGAAAAGGCCCACTTATCTAAATAAGGTATGGACAAAATAGATCGAGGTATCAAAGTGCACTTCCCCACAAGTGTATTGACCCTGTTCAACTGACTCCGGGTTCTCACTTAGCAGAGGATCAGATGACAAACGGATAACTTTACCAGTAGTTCAAAGTCTAGTTCCGCCTAAAGCATTTCAGACAGACATGTTATATAGACTGCGTGCAATCAGTAAGGCCCTCGATATACGCAATTTGGCCATTATTCTTGCTGTACTAGAAACTTGTTCAGTGCATAAACACTACCATTAATGTGAACTCAGTCTCAGGGAACCCTCCCCTCTCAAACAAACAAAGAAAAAAGACTACTACTGCAGATTGCAAAAGCTTTGCTTTTGACCTTGAGAGGTCTGTAAATGGAAAAAGTTGAAGATTAAGAGCTCTTTTGTGTCCTGACCCTTTCATAGAATCACAGAATCCTAGAATCAAAGAGTTGGAAGAGACCTCATGGGCCATCCAGTCCAACCCCCTGCCAAGAAGCAGGAATATTGCATTCAAATCACCCCTGACAGATGGCCATCCAGCCTCTGTTTAAAAGCTTCCAAAGAAGGAGCCTCCACCACACTCCGGGGCAGAGAGTTCCACTGCTGAACGGCTCTCACAGCCAGGAAGTTCTTCCTAATGTTCAGATGGAATCTCCTCTCTTGTAGTTTGAAGCCATTGTTCCGCGTCCTAGTCTCCAAGGAAGCAGAAAACAAGCTTGCTCCCTCCTCCTCCCTGTGGCTTCCTCTCACATATTTATACATGGCTATCATATCTCCTCTCAGCCTTCTCTTCTTCAGGCTAAACATGCCCAGTTCCCTAAGCTGCTCCTCATAGGGCTTGTTCTCCAGACCCTTGATCATTTTAGTCACCCTCCTCTGGACACTTTCCAGCTTGTCAATATCTCTCTTGAATTGTGGTGCCCAGAATTGGACACAATATTCCAGATGTGGTCTAACCAAAGCAGAATAGAGGGGTAGCATTACTTCCCTGGACCTAGACACTATGCTCCTCTTGATGCAGGACAAAATCCCATTGGCTTTTTTTGCCGCCACATCACATTGTTGGCTCATGTTTAACTTGTTGTCCACGAGGACTCCAAGATCTTTTTCACACTTACTGCTCTCGAGCCAGGCGTCCCCCATTCTGTATCTTTGCATTTCATTTTTTCTGCCAAAGTGGAGATTGCAAAGGCTTTGCTTCTGACCTTGAGAGGTCTGTAAATGGAAAGAGTTGAAGATTAAGAACTCCTTTGTGTCCTGACCCTTTAACATTGTAGTAGCTGCCTTTAGAAACAAGGGACAGTTGGAAAGCTGTCCCTATTTTCAAACAAGGTGTTCCTGTCCCCAGGCAGACTCTTTTCCTGTTTTGACCATCTCTCTCTGCAAAGATGATAGGTTCACCTCTGCTAGGTATGTTTCCCTCAAGGGGACGATCGTCACAGTTAACAAGCTTCTGATTCTGAAATAAAGTATTTCGCAACCACTTCTACAAGCGGCTTTCTATGCCACCTCTGTTTAGTTTTGTAGAATGGAAACAAGGGTTTTCCCCTCCACTTTCCATAGAAGAGGAAATATGGCACAAAATATTTCCTCTTCTATGGTGCTGCTACACTGGCAAATGCATTTCTACAAATGTACTGTTTCCTAAAAGTATTCAAACAGAATGAACATCAGAAACAGTAAAATCAGGCAGTTTTGAGTCCTAGACATCCCTTGACACAAATAGTCAATATGCCCAAATGTGAACACTGGTGGAGTTTGGGGAAAATAGACCTTGACATTTAGGAGTTGTCGTTGGGGGGATTTATAGTTCAGCTACCATCAAAGAGCACTCTGAATCCAGCCGACAATTGATCTGCACCAAACTTGGCACATTACCTACATAGCCAATACTGAATACTAGTTCTGTTGTTGAATTCTGGGAATTGTAGTTCACCAACACCAAAAAGGAAAAAAAGGACAGACGAAGAGATCTTCAGACTTTTTTTCCAAAAGGGTTCCCAAGATCATTAGAAATATGTGTTTCCTGATAGTCTTTGGCAACCCCTCTGAAACACCCCTCACGACCCCCAAAGATCCCGACCCCCAGGTTGGGAAACACTGCTTTAAATGACAAAATCAACTACTACTCTTTTCCACCTAACTCCAAGGAGTGCCTGACCACTGTGGCTGTCTGGATGAGGAAGAAAAGACTGAAGATCAATCCTGACAAGACAGAGGTCCTCCTGGTCGATCGTAAACCAGACCAGGGTATAGGGTGGCAACCTGTGCTGGATGGGGTTGCACTCCCCCTGGATTCTTCTCTTACGTTTGAGGCTCAGGCGTCGGTGGTGGCCGGGAGGGCCTTTGCACAATTAAGACTCGTGCACCAACTGCGACTGTACCTCGGGAAGGCGGATCTGGCCAAAGTGGTCCACACCTTAGTCACCTCTAGACTGGACTACTGCAATGCACTCTATGTGGGGCTGCCCTTGAAAATGGCCCGGAAATTCCAGATGGTCCAACGGGCGGCAGCCAGGTTGTTAACTGGGGCTTCTTACAAGGAGCGGTCAACCCTCCTGTTCAAGGAGCTCCACTGGCTGCCATTCATTTACCGGACCCAATTCAAGGTGCAGGTTCTTACCTACAAAGCCCTGAACGGTTTGGGACCCGTCTACCTGCGTGACCGCATCTCTGTATACGAACCCACACGATCCCTTTGATCATCTGGAGAGGCCCTGCTCTCGATCCCACCAGCCTCGCAGGCACGATTGGTGGGGACGAGAGAGAGGGCCTTTTCAGTGGTGGCCCCTCGACTCTGGAACTCTCTCTCTAAAGATATCAGACAGGCCCCAACTCTGGCAGTCTTTAGGAGGTTGTTCCAGTGTGCTTTCCCGGAATAATGATCCCATAGCACTTTGTCCTCCAAGCACTTTATATTTTTTAGGTCTGCTCGTATGCTCTTCCACAAACGCCACTATCACCTTTTCGTCCATGTCCCAGCATTATTCCCAATTTTAACTTTACATTTGGCCTTCCCCTGTTTCTAATTGTGTGTTGTCTTATTGCTAATGTTGTATATTTTATTGTCTATGATTTTATTTTAATTGCTTGTACTGTTGTTGTTATTATTATTATTGCTTGTACTGTTGTATTCGGGCTCGGCCTCATGTAAGCCGCACCGAGTCCCCTGGGGAGATGGTAGCGGGGTATAAATAAAGTATTATTATTATTATTATTATTATTATTATTGTTATCATCATCATCATGGTGGCTTTTAGTTACGAGCAATACAGCATGTGTGTATAGTGATATTCCCCCTCAAAAATATTGAAGTCCAATTATTATCAGCTATTGGGAGAAAGGACCCTTTGAGATATGGGTACAGCAGTCTAACAATGTCGAGAAATAGGAATTTACTGTAGAATTCCATTTGCTGCTTCTTATAACTATCTAGACTTTATTCTCTTTCTCTGATATCAAATTCACCATGGCAGATACTTGGTGAGCATTTTCTGTTACCTAAGAACTATCAGTTAAACTTTTTGAGAAACTATTATTTATTTATTTATTTATTTACATCACTTATATCCCGCCCATATCAGCCCGCAGGCGACTCAGGGCGGTCTACATATCGGCATAATTCGATGCCATCAATACAATACAAAAGCAAAAACAGTTAAGTGCAATTATTCCAAAAAGCTAGTGCAATGACAATTTAAAAAGAACTATATCCTCTCATTCCAATCCTCGTCCATTTCATCGTCTTGGCCGTTCCTGGGTCATTCTCCATCTCAGGCTTGACTCAGGGGTTCCGAATGCCTGCTCGAAGAGCCAGGTTTTCACTCTCTTACGAAAGGTCAGGAGGGAGGGGGCTGATCTAATATCCCTAGGCAAGGAGCTCCACAGCCGAGGGGCCACCACAGAGAAGGCCCTGTCCCTCGTCCCCGCCAAGCGTGCTTGCGAAGCAAACGGGATTGAGAGCAGGGCCTCCTCAGATGATCTTAACTTCCTGGAGGGTTCGTAGGAAGAGATGCGTTCGGATAGGTAGGCTGGGCCAGAACCGTTTAGGGCTTTATAGGCTAAAGCCAGCACTTTGAATTGGGCCCGGTAGCAAACTGGCAGCCAGTGGAGCTGGCGCAGCAGAGGAGTTGTGTGCTCCTGTTAGCAACCTGGCTGCTGCACGCTGGACCATTTGAAGCTTCCAGGCAGTCTTCAAAGGCAACCCCACGTAGAGCGCGTTGCAGTAATCTATGCGGGATGTAACCAGAGCGTGGACTACCGTGGCCAAGTCAGACTTCCCAAGGTACGGGCGCAGCTGGCGCACAAGTTTTAGTTGTGCAAATGCTCTCCTGGTCACCGCCGAAACCTGGGGTTCGAGGCTCAGCGATGAATCCAGGATCACACCCAAGCTGCGAACCTGCATCTTCAGGGGGAGTGTAACCCCGTCCAACACAAACTACCATATACTCGAGTATAAGCCGACCCGAATATAAGCCGAGGCACCTAATTTTACCACAAAGAACTGGGAAAACGTATTGACTCGAGTATAAGCCGAGGGTGGGAAATGCAGCCACTACAGGTAAATTTCAAAATAAAAAAATACCAATAAAATTACATTAATTGAGGCTGTTCCAACGTGCCTTCTCAGATTAGGAACCCCACTACCAAAGCCCAGAAGCACTTTAGTAGAGTTAAGATCACCCTCACCGCACACTGCACTTATATTCTAATCCCATATCCCTCCGACACTTCAGCACTTTTAATCCTGTACCCTACTCCTGGATGCCACAGCACTGCTGCCAATTAGCTTCTGAGCACAATTCAAAGTGCTGGTGTTGACCTATAAAGCCCTAAACGACTCCGGCCCTGTTTACCTCTCCGAACGTATTCTCCCCTATGAACCATCAAGATTATTAAGATCGTCTGGAGAGGCCCTGCTCTCGGTCCCACCAGCCTCGCAAGCGCGCCTGGTGGGGACGAGGGACAGGGCCTTCTCGGTGGTGGCCCCGCGACTCTGGAACTCTCTCCCTCTGGAGGCCAGAACTGCCCCATCCATCCTAACATTTAGGAAACGGGTGAAGACGTGGCTGTGGAGTCAGGCCTTCGATGAATGAGACAACACCATAGGACCCTGGATGGAAGTTGAGGTAGATCAATAATAATAATAATAATAATCAGGAGGTGAAATGTTTTTTTAAATATTTACATAAAACTGTAATTTGAGATAAGACTGCCCAACTCTGATTAAATCATTACATATCTTCAATGTAAATGTACTTACGTATCCTTCCAACAATAATAAAGAGAGTAAAATAATAAATATAATAATAATAATAATAAAGTAAAATAATAGAAATGCAATAATAACAGTAATAATAGAGTAGAATAATAAATGCAATAATACAGTAAAATAATAAATGCAATAATAGAGTAAAATAATAAATGCAATAATAATAAAGTAAAATAATAAATGTAGTAATAATAATAGGGTAAAATACTGTAAATGTAATAATAATAAAGAGAGTAAAATAATACATGAAATAAAAATAATGCTAATAACAGAGTAAAATAATAAATAACCTTTGACTCGAGTAAAGGGCTGAAAAACTAGGCTTATACTCGAGAATATACAGTATATTGATTGAAATTGGCTAAAATGTTACCTACAATTTTATGACAGGCAAGAGAAGTGACAAAAACCCACAAAGAATTCCACAGTAAGCATTCCACAGACCTCCTTGAAGACTGAAAGTAAAAAACAGGGAAACCAGCAAGATATTCTGCAAGATCGATAGTTTGCAAACAAGCGCTAACTAGTCAGAGCAGGTACTCGGGTAGCACTGATACTCTTCTATCTCAAGGTGTATGCAAACAGTGTGTAATGAAGTTAACACTGGAGTTGCAATCCTTTGCAGTTGTGTGTGCCCTCAAGCCAACTATTGATCTAATGGCAGTGTTTCTCAACCTTCCTAATGCATTTCCTCATGTTGTGGTGACCCCCAACCATCACATTACTTTGCTACTTCATAACTGTAATTTTGCTCCTGTTAATTGTAATGCAATTATCTGATAAGCAGGATGTATTTCCATTCACTGGACCAAATTTGGCACAAATACCCCATGTACCCAAATTTGAATAGTGGTAGGGTTGAGGGGGTTTGAGTGATTGTGTCATTTGGAAGTTGTAGTTGCTGGGATGTTCATTTGTGGGATGAACAGAACTCAAAAACCACTGGACGAATTGACACCAAATTTGGACACAATACACCTAACAACCCAATGTATGTCCTTCACTAAAAAAAATGATTTTGTCATTTGGGAGTTGTAGTTGCTGGGATTTATAGTTCACCTACAATCAAAGAGCATTCTGAACTCCACCAACGATGGAATTGAACCAAACTTGGCACACAAAACTACCATGGCCAACAGAAAACACTAGAAGGGTTTGGTGGGCATTGACCTTGAGTTTGGAGTTGTAGTTCACCTATATTCAGAGAGCACTGTGGACTCAAACAAGGATGGATCTGGACCAAACTTGACATGAATACTCAATATGCCCAAATGTGAACACTGGTGGAGTTTGGGGGAAATTGATTTTGTCATTTGGGAGTTGTAGTTGCTGGGATTTATAGTTCACCTACAATCAACGAGCATTCTGAACCCTGCCAATGATGGAATGGAACCAAACTTGGCACACAAAACTACCATGGCCAACAGAAAGCACTAGAAGGGTATGGTGAGCATTGACCTTGAGTTTGGAGTTGTAGTTCACTTATATTCAGAGAGCACTGTGGACTCAAACAAGGATGGACCTGGACCAAACTTGACATGAATACTCAATATGTCCAAATGTGAACACTGGTGGAGTTTGGGGAAAATAGACCTTGACATTTGGAAGTTGTAGTTGCTGGGATTTATAGTTCACCTACAATCAACGAGCATTCTGAACCCTGCCAATGATGGAATTGAACCAAACTTGGCACACAAAACTACCATGGCTAACAGAAAACACTAGAAGGATTTGGTGGGCATTGACCTTGATTTTGGAGTTGTAGTTCACCTATATTCAGAGAGCACTGTGGACTCAAACAAGGATGGATCTGGAGCAAACTTGGCATGAATACTCAATATACCCAAACACTGGTGGAATTTGGGGGAAATAGACCTTGACATTTGGAAGTTGTAGTTGCTGGGATTTATAGTTCACCTACAATCAACGAGCATTCTGAACCCTGCCAATGATGGAATGGAACCAAACTTGGCACACAAAACTACCATGGCCAACAGAAAACACTAGAAGGATATGGTGGGAATTGACCTTGAGTTTGGAGTTGTAGTTCACCTATATTCAGAGAGCACTGTGGACTCAAACAAGGATGGATCTGGACCAAACTTGGCATGAATACTCAATATGCCCAAACACTGGTGGAGTTTAAGGCAAAATAGACCTTGACATTTGGGAGTTGTAGTTGCTGGGATTTATAGTTCACCTACAATCAAAGAGCATTCTGAACTCCAGCAATGATGGAATTGAACCAAACTTGGCACACAAAACGACCATGGCCAACAGAAAACACTAGAAGGGTTTGGTGGGCATTGACCTTGAGTTTGGAGTTGTAGTTCACCTATATTAAGAGAAAAAAACAAAAAACAGGCAACCAAAAACAGTTATTGGATTTGGGGGTGGTTTTTTTGTTTGTTTTTTGCAGCAGCCCTGAGATGCTTTCAGCTATACACTACGGCTAGATAATTTTAATTTTTTATTATTAGTAGTAGCAGTAAACATGTAGAAGACATTCACTAGATAGTGGGGAAGTTTTATGACAGAGATAAGAAACTTTCAGTCTGCTATCCAGATGTGATCAGCAAGGTCATCGATGCAACTCACAATCTACTTCTATCTTATCAGCATTGTACTTTAAACATTGGGCACACAACTACACTTTGGATTGCAGGCAGTAAAACAGTTTTATGTAAGCAGGCTGTGGTTTTCAGGAAGGAAATCTGTTGCAGCAAAGTATAGCTACCAAGTGTGTTGACCATCTTCGAAGGGGAGGGGGTTGGGGGGGGCTTTGTATCCACACAGCTTTGCGAGAGAATACAAACATCTCATTATATACAGTGGTGTAGTAAAATTGTGTCCCTTATATAAAACTGCAAAATTAAGGCTTTGTTGTTAGATTCCCCCCCCCCCCCCCCCCAATATTTCTGAATCAGTGGAAACTGTAAAGTGAGTTGCTGTGAGTTTTCCAGGCTGTATGGCAATGTTCCAGAAGCATTCTCTCCTGACATTTCACCCACATCTATGGTAGAGATTGTGAGGTCTGTTGGAAACTTACTTAAACTAGACAAGTGAGGTTTATATTTATTTATATTTATTTATTTACAAAGGGGACTCAAAGCGGCTTACAATATATATTTTCATACAATATATTATATTATTAGCAGAGTACAATATCAGTATTATATATTACTACATTGCACTATACCATTATATTGTACTATTATTAGTAATATTACATGTAATGTAAATATATGATTATAATATTGTATTATTATTATTACTAGTATTATATTGTATTACATTATAATATTATTATTACCTATCTATATATATAAAAATGCTCTGTGCATAATGAGTACCTTAAAAACAAAAGAACCAATGAACGAAATCACAACGAATTTGGCAACAAAACATCTCACTACACAAGGAGTGACCATCACTCAAAAAATTATGATTTTGTCATTTGGGAGCTATAATTGTTGGAACTTATAGTTCACCTATAATCAAAGAGCATTCTGAACTCCACCAACGATGGAATTGAACCAAACTTGGCACACAGAACTCCCATGACCGACAGAAAATACTGGAAGGGTTTGGTGGGCATTGACCTTGAGTTTGGGAGTTGTAGTTCACCTGCATCCAGAGAGCACTGTGGACTCAAACAATGAGTAATCTGGACCAAACTTGGCACAAGCACTCAATACGCCCAAATATGAACACAGATGGAGTTTGGGGGAAATAGACCTTGACATTTGGGAGTTGTAGTTGCTGGGATTTATAGTTCACCTACAATCAAAGAGCATTCTGAACTCCACCAATGATGAAATTCAACCAAACATGGCATACAGGACTTCCATGACCAACAGAACACACTGGAAGGGTTTGGTGGGCATTGACCTTGAGTTTGGAAGTTGTAGTTCACCTACATCCAGAGAGCATTGTGGACTCAATGTTATTATTACCTATCTATGGTAACAATGATGGATCTGGACCAAACTTGACACAAAAATTCCATATACCTAAATATGAACACAGATGGAGTTTGGAGGAAATAGATCTTGACATCTGGGATTTGTAGTTACTGGGATTTATAGTTCACTACAATTAAAGAGTATTCTGAAACCCACAAACGACAGAAATGGGGCAACCTTCCCACTCAGAACCCCCATGACCAACAGAAAATACTTAAGGCCATCCAGTCCAACTCTCTTCATCAGGGCAAGAAAATGTAATCAGAGCCCTCCTGACAGAGAGCCATCCAGTCATAAATATAGATAGATAGATAGATATGATTCTCTCTCACACACACACACAGATATAGTATCATAGATTTGAAAGAGACCCTTAAAGAAGGACTATGATATCCTGCATATTCCAGAGTAGGCAAACCAGACACTCTCCACATCAACACTGGCAAAGAAACAACAAGAAATACTGTTTACTCACAAGCAGAAAGGAAACCAACACTATATTAGAAACCAACACTTTCTCATTACTTTATTTTCCAGATCACCAGACCGGGCCACAGCAACGCGTGGCAGGGGACAGCTAGTAGTCAATAAAACAGAAATAGATGTTTTTCTGAAACTCCCTGATTTTCTCCATTATCCAGCGGATATTGGCAATCTGGTCTCTCATTCCTCTACCTTTTCTAAACTCAGCTTGTACATCTGGCAACTCTCGCTCCATGTCTTGCTGGAGTCTTCCTTGCGGGATCTTGAGCATTACCTTCCTCGCATGAGAAATAAGGGCCACTGGAGCGAAGTTTCACATAGCTAACCACTGGGAAATATGGGAGTGATGGTGCAGCTTCGCTGGGACCGCTGTATGCTCCCCACCCTTGATGTGAAAGGAAGGATCAAGAACCTGGGCTGCAATGTCATCAGAAAAGAATGTGGTTCTCTGCCTCCACCTTACTTTGCAGTCTTTTCATACATTTCAATGATGAATGAATATGGGAGTCAATCTTGGCATAAATAAAGAACAGCAGGAGGATGCGAAGACCAAACACAACACAGCCCTTTAAACAGGGAGTTGCTGAATAGGATTCACTAGTATTATAGGCAGTCCCCAAATTACAAACAAGTTCTGTAGGTTTGTTCTTAAGTTGAATTTGTAAGTAAGTAAGTACCGTATATACTTGAGTGTAAGTTGACCTGAATATAAGCCGAGGGACCTAATTTTACCACAAAAAACTGGGAAAATGTATTCACTTGAGTATAAGCCAATGGTGCGAAATGTAGCTGCTACTGGTAATCGTCAGGTTAAATGTTTCTGAGTATTTACACAAAACTGTAATTTAAGATAACTCTAATTAAACCATTATTCCAACCTCCTTCAATGTAAATGTGCTTACCTATTACCTATAATGATAGAATAAAATAATAAATGGAATAACATGTAATAAAAAAAATAATAGAGTAAATAATCAAAATTTAATAATAGTAACAGTAATAGTAATAATAATAATATATTATATAATATAATAATATAATGATAATATAATAATGTAATATAAGGTAAAGGTAAAGGTAGTCCCCTGACATTAAGTCCAGTCGTGTCCGACTCTGGGGTGTGGTGCTAATCTCCATTTCTAAGCCGAAGAGCCAGCGTTGTCCATAGACACCTCCAAGGTCATGTGGCCGGCATGACTGCATGGAGCGCCGTTACCTTCCTGCCGGAGCGGTACCTATTGATCTACTCACATTTGCATGTTTTCGAACTGCTAGGTTGGCAGAAGCTAGGGCTGACAGCGGAAGCTCACGCCGCTCCCCGGAATCGAACCTGCGACCTTTTGATCAACAAGCTCAGCAGCTCAGTGCTTTAACCCACTGAGCCACCGGGGGCTCCAATGTAATATAATATAAAATATAATAATATAAAAATAATAATATAGTATAATAATACAATATAATATATATTATATATAATATAATATAAAATATATAATATAATATATATAATAATATAATAATATATAATAATATAGTAGTAGCAATAATAATAAAGTAATAAATGTAATAATAACAATAATAGAGTAAAATAATAAATGCAATAATAATAAAGTAAAATAATGTAAATGTAATAATAATAGAGTAAAATAATAAATGTATTAAAAATAATACTAATAGCAGAGTAAAATAACAAATAACCTTGACTCGAGTATAAGCCAAAGGGATTTTTTTCAGCCTAAAAAAGGAGCTGAAAAACTAGGCTTATACTCGAGTATATACAGTACATTTTCAGGTGGAACTCCAGAGAGCACTATGAACCCAAACGCCGATGGATCTGGACCAAACTTGGCACACATACCTAATATGCCGAAATTTGATTACTGGAGGGGTTTGGGGGGAACTGACCTTCCTTTCTGGGAGTTGTAGTTCACTCACAACCAGAGACCTCCACTGATGATGGACCTGGAACTTGGAACACAGAACCGCCACGACTAACTCAACCTACTGGAGGGGATTGAGAGGACTGACTTCCCCAGAGTGGGAGTTGTAGTTTACCCTACAGCCAGAGACCATATTGAACCCTACCCAGGATATATCTAGAGCAGCGCTTCTCAACCTAGGGGTTGAGACCCCTAGGGGGTCGCAAGGGGGTCTCAAAGGGGTTGCCAAAGATGGTGGCGGGGTATAAATAAAGTTGATTATTATTATTATTATTTTCTGTTAGTCATGGGAGTTCTGTCTAGTTGTGACCAACTCTGAGTGTTGGTGCTCATCTCCATTTCTAAGCCGAAGATCTAGCGTTGTCAGTAGACACCTCCAAGGTCATGTGGCCAGCATGACTGCTGTTACCTTCCCGCCAGAGCGGTACATATTGTTCTACTCACATTTATATGTTTTCGAACTGCTAGGTTGGCAGAAGCTGGGGCTAGCAGCAGGAGTTCATGCTGCTCCCAGATTCGAACCTGTGACCTTTCCGTCAACAAGTTCAGCAGCTCAGTGTTTTAACCCACTGCACCACCGGGGGCTCCACAGTGCTCTCTGGTGGTAGGTGAACTACAACTCCAAAACTCAAGGTCAATGCCCACCAAACCCTTCCAGTGTTTTCTGTTGGTCATGGGAGTTCTGTGTGCCAGGTTTGGTTCAATTCCATCGTTGGTGGAGTTCAGAATGCCCTTTAATTGCAGGTGAACTATAAATCCCAGCAACTACAACTCCCAAATGACAAAATCAATCCCCCCGCCAACCCCACCAGTATTCAAATTTCTGTCAAATTTGGTCCATTGAATGAAAATACACCCTGCACTTCAGATATTTACATGACGATTCCTAACAGTAGCAAAACGACAGTTACGAAGTAGCAACGAAAATAACGTTGTGGTTGGGGATCACCACAACATGAGGAACTGTATCAAGGGGTTGTGGCATGAGGAAGGTTGAGAAACACTGCTCTATAGTCTCAGGCTTGAGTGGCATCAGTCCAGTTTGGAATGCCCTTTGATTGTAGGTGAACTATAAATCCCAGCAAGTACAACTCCCAAATGTTAAGGTCTATTTCCCCAAACTCCACCAGTGTTTACATTTGGACATATTGAGTATCAGTGCCAAGTTTGTTCCAGATCTATCATTGTTGAAGTCCACAGTACTCTCTAGATGTAGGCGAACAACAACTCAATGTCAATGCCCACCAAACTACAACTCAATGTCAATGCCCTCCAAACTACAACTCAACGTCAACGCCCACCAAACTACAACTCAATGTCAATGCCCACCAAACAACAACTCAATGTCAATGCCCTCCAAACTACAACTCAACGTCAATGCCCACCAAACTACAACTCAATGTCAATGCCCACCAAACTACAACTCAATGTCAATGCCCACCAAACAACAACTCAATGTCAATGCCCACCAAACAACTCAATGTCAATGCCCACCAAACTACAACTCAATGTCAATGCCCACCAAACTACAACTCAATGTCAATGCCCACCATACTACAACTCAATGTCAATGCCCACCAAACAGCAACTCAATGTCAATGCCCACCAAACAACAACTCAATGTCAATGCCCTCCAAACTACAACTCAACGTCAACGCCCACCAAACTACAACTCAATGTCAATGCCCACCAAACAACAACTCAATGTCAATGCCCTCCAAACTACAACTCAACGTCAATGCCCACCAAACTACAACTCAATGTCAATGCCCACCAAACTACAACTCAATGTCAATGCCCACCATACTACAACTCAATGTCAATGCCCACCAAACAGCAACTCAATGTCAATGCCCACCAAACAACAACTCAATGTCAATGCCCTCCAAACTACAACTCAACGTCAACGCCCACCAAACTACAACTCAATGTCAATGCCCACCAAACAACAACTCAATGTCAATGCCCTCCAAACTACAACTCAACGTCAATGCCCACCAAACTACAACTCAATGTCAATGCCCACCAAACTACAACTCAATGTCAATGCCCACCATACTACAACTCAATGTCAATGCCCACCAAACAGCAACTCAATGTCAATGCCCACCAAACAGCAACTCAATGTCAATGCCCACCAAACAGCAACTCAATGTCAATGCCCACCATACTACAACTCAACGTCAATGCCCACCATACTACAACTCAACGTCAATGCCCACCATACTACAACTCAACGTCAATGCCCACCATACTACAACTCAACGTCAATGCCTACCATACTACAACTCAACGTCAATGCCTACCATACTACAACTCAATGCCAATGCCCTCCAAACTACAACTCAACGTCAACGCCCACCATACTACAACTCAATGTCAATGCCCACCAAACAACAACTCAATGTCAATGCCCTCCAAACTACAACTCAACGTCAATGCCCACCAAACTACAACTCAATGTCAATGCCCACCAAACTACAACTCAATGTCAATGCCCACCATACTACAACTCAATGTCAATGCCCACCAAACAGCAACTCAATGTCAATGCCCACCAAACAGCAACTCAATGTCAATGCCCACCAAACTACAACTCAATGTCAATGCCCACCATACTACAACTCAACGTCAATGCCCACCATACTACAACTCAACGTCAATGCCCACCATACTACAACTCAACGTCAATGCCCACCATACTACAACTCAACGTCAATGCCTACCATACTACAACTCAACGTCAATGCCCACCATCCTACAACTCAATGCCAATGCCCACCATACTACAACTCAATGCCAATGCCCACCATACTACAACTCAATGTCAATGCCCACCAAACTACAACTCAATGTCAATGCGCACCATACTACAACTCAACGTCAATGCCCACCATACTACAACTCAACGTCAATGCCCACCATACTACAACTCAACGTCAATGCCCACCATACTACAACTCAATGTCAATGCCCACCAAACAGCAACTCAATGTCAATGCTCACCATACTACAACTCAACGTCAATGCCCACCATACTACAACTCAACGTCAATGCCCACCATACTACAACTCAACGTCAATGCCCACCATACTACAACTCAACGTCAATGCCCACCATACTACAACTCAACGTCAATGCCCACCATACTACAACTCAACATCAATGCCCACCATACTACAACTCAATGTCAATGCCCACCATACTACAACTCAATGTCAATGGCTACCAAACAACAACTCAATGTCATGCCTACCAAACTACAACTCAACGTCAATGCCCACCAAACCTGCCCAGTATTTTCTGTTGGTCATGGGAATTCTATGTGCCAAGTTTGGTTCAATTCCATTGTTGGTGGAGTTCACAGTGCTCTTTAATTGCAGGTGAACTATAAATCCCCGCAACGACAATTCCCAAATGTCAAGATCTGTTTTCCCTAAACCCCACCAGTGTTCACATTTCAGCATATTGAGTATCAGTGCCAAATTTGTTCCAGATCTATCATTGTTGAAGGTCACAGTCCTCTCTGGATGTAGGTGAACTACAACTCCAAAACTCAAAGTCAGTGCCGACCAAAACCTTCCAGTATTTAGTGTTGGACATGGGATTTCTGTGTGCTATGTTTGGTTAAATTCCATCATTGGTAGAGTTCAGAATACTCTTTTATTGTAGGTGAACTATAAATCCCAGCAACTACAACCCCCAAAATACAAAATCAACCCCCCCCCAATCAACTAAATCCAACCCAACCCATGGGGTCTCTTCCAACTCTAGGATTCTAACCAACTTTAAAAGCCAACCTTAAAAACTGGCAGGGACACCAAGAACGAACTGGAAAACCCTGGCCCTTGATTAGTCTAACTGGAGGTCAGCTGTGACCAACAGTGCTGTGGCATTCTGAGAGGAACAAATGGAGATTCCATCTGAACATGAGGAAGAACTTCCTGACTGTGAGAGCCGTTCAGCAGTGGAACTCTCCGCCCCGGGGTTGGTAGAGGCTCCTTCTTTGGAGGCTTTGATGCAGAGGCTGGGATGGCCATCTGTCAGGGGTGCTTTGAATGGAATTTTCCTGCTTCTTGGCAGAATGGGGTTGGACTGGATGGCCCAGGAGGTCTCTTCCAACTCTAGGATTCTAAGATGGTCAGCTGAAACATTCCCACCTAGTTCCAGCAGACAAGAGGCCTTTGTCCCACCCTGGTTATTCCACAGATATATACACCCAATTTTCCTAGCTCCAACAGACTCAAAGCCAACCTTAAAAACTGTGGCAGAGACACACCAAGAGAGAACTGGAAAGGTTTAACTGGAGGTCAGCTGTGACCAGCAGTGCTGTGGCATTCAGAGAGGAACAAATGAAGGGCGGAAGGGTACTTTCCAACTCTAGGATTCTAAGATGGGCTCAAAGCCAACCTTAAAAACTGTGACAGAGACACACCGAGAGAGAACTGGAAAGCCCTGGCCCTTGAGAGGTCTAACTGGAGGTCAGCTGTGACCAGCAGTGCTGTTGCATTGAGAGAGGACTCACCCTAAAAACTGTGGCAGGGACGCCAAGAGAGAACTGGAAAACCCTGGCCTTTGAGAGGTTTAACTGGAGGTCAGCTGTGACCAACAGTGCTGTGGCATTCTGAGAGGAACAAATGGAGATTCCATCTGAACATGAGGAAGAACGTCCTGACTGTGAGAGCTGTTCAGCAGTGGAACTCTCTGCCCCGGAGTGTGGTGGAGGCTCCTTCTTTGGAAGCTTTTAAACAGAGGCTGGATGGCCATCTGTCGGGGGTGATTTGAATGCAATATTCCTGCTTCTTGGCAGAATGGGGGTGGACTGGATGATGGCCCAGGAGGTCTCTTCCAACTCTAGGATTTTAAGATGGTCAGTTGAAACATTCCCATCTAGCTCCAGCAGACAAGAGTCCTTTGTCCCACCCTGGTCATTCCACAGATATATAAACCCAATTTTCCTAGTTTCAACAGACTCAAAGCCAACCTTAAAAACTGTGGCAGAGACACACCGAGAGAGAACTGGAAAGCCCTGGCGCTTGAGAACTCTCACTGGAGGTCAGCTGTGACCAGCAGTGCTGTGGCATTGAGAGAGGAACAAATGGAGAGGTGTAACTGGGGGTCAACTGTGACCATCAGTGCTGTGGCATTCAGAGAGGAACAAATGGAGAGCTCTAACTGGGTGTCAGCTGTGACCAGCAGTGCTGTGGCACCGAGAGAGAACTGTATAAACGCCCTGTACCTTGAGAGGTCTAAGTGGAGGTCAGCTGTGGCATTGAGAGTGCTGTGGCATTGAGAGAGGAACAAAGGGAGAGGTCTAACTGGAGGTCAGCTGTGGCATTGAGAGTGCTGTGGCATTCTGAGAGGAACAAATTGAGAGGTCTAAGTGGAGGTCAGCTGTGACCAGCAGTGCTATGGCATTCTGAGGAACAAATGGGGAGGTCTAACTGGAGGTCAGCTGTGGCATTGAGAGAGGAACAAATGGAGGGGTCTAACTGGGGGTCAGCTGTGACCAACAGTGCTGTGGCACCGAGAGAGAACTGGAAACCCTTTAAGTTCTAACTGGAGTTCAGCTGTGACCATCAGTGCTGTGGCATTCAGAGAGGAACAAAGGGAGAGCTCCAACCGGAGTTCAGCTGCGACCATGAGTGCTGCGGCATTGAGAGAGAGGACTCACCCGGGTGGATCATGACCTGGACCTCGTTGCCTTGCCCCCCGGGGGCGTTGAAGACGACGACGGCGCGGGCCCCGCGGAGGGCGGCGGCCAGGATCTTGTGGCTGAAGGTGCACCCCCCTCCGCGGCGGACCAGGGCCAGCCAGGGCCCTTCCGGAGTGGCCCCCGAGTGGGAGGGGGAGGAGGGGGAGGCGGTGAAGTTGACGCGCTCCCCGCAGGCCTCGCGCGCGGCCTCCTCGGGCGCCGCCACCCGGCCCCAGGCGCCCCTCAGCGGGGAGTCCTGCCCGAACAGGCCGCTCTCGCCCGCGCTCCACCCGCTCTCGTTCCCGGACCCCGCACGCGACCACGACACGTTCAGCCACGCCGACCACGCCGTCGAGGAGCCCGCCAAACGGGGAAGGCCCACAAGAAGCAACGACAGCGCCCACAACGACGCCGCCATCGCCGAGTTTACCTCAGGAAAGGCGGGATGGGCAACTGCGCATGCGCCGAGGGAACAAGAGCAACCCTCGCGGACGCCTCTGCCTCCCGAACTGCTTCCCCGGTCGGACCGACAGGGGGAAACTACGGAGGGGCGGGGCTTGGAGGGAAGACACGCCCCTTACTAAAAGATTCCGCCACAGACAAGTCAGACGGGAGAGAGGCGGGGCTTATAAGGAAGCCACGCCCCTCCACAGGCAAGGGAGAGAGTGGTGGGAGGCGGGGCTTGGAGGAAGCCACGCCCCTCATAAACAACGAACCGCCTCAGATAAGGGAGAATGGAGGGAGGCGGGGTTTGGAGGGAAGCCACGCCCCTATTTAAAACGGCACAGCCACTGATAAGGGAGAGATTTTGAGGGAGGCGGGGCTTGGAGGAAGCCACGCCCCTCATAAAAACGAACCGCCACAGATAAGGGAGAATGGAGGGAGGCGGGGTTTGGAGGGAAGCCACGCCCCTATTTAAAACGGCACAGCCACAGATAAGGAAGAGAATAGAGGGAGGCGTGGCTTCCTCCAAGCCCCGCCTCCCTCCATTCTCTCCCTTATCTGTGGCGGAATGTTTTAAATGTTCCAAGCCCCGCCTCTATTTAAAACACTCCGCCAAAGATAAGGGAGAGAATGGAGGGAGGCGGGGCTTGGAGGAAGCCACGCCTCTATTTAAAACGCACCGACACAGTTAAGGGAGCTGAGGGAGGCGGGGCTTGGAGGGAAGCCACGCCTCTCATGTTCACAGACAAGGGAGACTAGAGAGGCGGGGCTTGGAGGAAGCCACGCCCCTATTTAAAAACACACCACCAAAGGGAGCGAATTGAGGGAGGTGGAGCTTACAGGAAGCCACGCCCCTATTTAAAAACGCACCTCCACAGATAAGGGAGAGAATGTAGGGAGGCGGGGCTTGAGAGAAAGCCACGCCCCTATTTAAAAACACACCTCCACAGACAAGGGAGCGAATGGAGGGAGGCGTGTCTTCCTCCAAGCTCCGCCTCCCTCCATTCTCTCCCTTATCTGTGGCGGTGTGTTTTAAATAGAGGCGTGTCTTCCTCCAAGCCCCGCCTCTATTTAAAAACACACAGCCACTGATAAGGGAGAGATTTGGAGGGAGGCGGGGCTTGGAGGAAGCCACGCCTCTCGTATTCGCAGACAAGGGAGAGACTAGAGAGGCGGGGCTTAAGAGCTAGCCACGCCCCTCCTTAAAGGCACCGCCACAGATAAGAGTGTGATACACACCCACCCACATATATAGATACATACACATATACATATATAAATATACACACATATAGACATATATAGCTCTATACACACACATTAGTACATACATATATACACATATACATATAGCTCTTTATATACCCATTCATACACACACACACAGACATCTCTATATACACACATCCATATATATTTCATAAACACATATACAACATATACACATTCATACATGCTTATAAATACACACACATATACATATATATACATATGTATATACCCATATATAAATATATACACATGCATATACCTATATACACATTCATATATACTTTCATAAACACATATGCATATACAGATTCATCCATAAATACACACACACATATATACATATATATATACATATATACATATATACAGATACATATATCTCTATATACACACATTTATATATACTTTCATAAATATATATGCATATACACATTCATATAAATACACACACACACACACACATATATATATACACACATATAAATATATACATATATATATATATATATATATATATATATATATACACACCCATTCATATATACATACACACTCCATATATGCATATATGCTTTAGAACGCATGCACAAAACCATGTATACACAAATAAACACACACACAAAACACATATACACAGATTGGACTACAGCAATGTGTGGCAGGGGATGGCTAGTATATATATATTTATTTATTTATATTTATATACACACACACATGCATACACACACACATATACACATACATGCGACACACATCCATATATAATTTCATAAACACATATACAACATATACACATTCATACATACATATAAATATACACACATATACATATATATATACACACACACACATATGTATATACCCATATATAAATATATACACATGCATATATCTGTATATACACATTCATATATACTTTCATAAACACATATGCATATACACATTCATACATATATATAAATACACACACACATATATACACATACATATATCTATATACACCCATTCATATATACATACATATACACACTCCATATATGCATATATACCTTAGAACGCATGCGCAAAACCACACATATACACAAATAAACACACAAACACAACACATATACACAGATTGGGCCACAGCAATGTGTGGCAGGGGATGGCTAGTATTTATATATATTTATATTTATATATACACACACACATGCATACACACACTCATATACACATACATACTTACAGACACACCAATTTTGGAAGCATTGAAAGGCACATAAATACTGTTGAATGAATGCAGTTGTGGCTGAATGCGAGTCTCCAGCCCTCTTTGGCAGAGAAGTCCTTATGAAACTACAGCTCCCAAGATTCTATGAGATGGACACACTGCAGTTAAAACTGTCGTCGAACCGCATTAATTCCCGCAGTGTAGATGCACCCATTGTAAACACAATGGGAGCAACTACAGTGCGGAATTAATTCGTTCCAAATTCCGTTCCCAATATCGGGGCCTATATTGTTGTGACTTTTCTGCATAGCCAAAAAAGCATTTTTTACAAGACACAAAACACAATGTTATTGCCAAAGGACCTCACAACTTCTGAGGATGCTTGCCATCGATGCAGGCGAAACGTCAGGAGAGAATGCTTCTAGAACATGGCCATATAGAACGAAAAACTTACAACAACCCAGACATTGCCTTTGCTTCCTGGGTATTTTGCACATGCCTGTTGCCTTTGATCTTGGAACCACCCCGAGAGCGCTCCCAAAGGGCAGGAGATCATTGTTTCCCCGATCCTGGTCGGTATTATTCCAAATCTGACCGATAGCCAAACAATGCTGATATCGGAGCTGGAACTTGGATAATCCGGCGGCTCTAGATTGCGAGACGTTGAATGACCCTCCTGTGTACAAAGAGATGGACGTCCACTCTCGTTTAAGCCTCGGAGGCAACAGAGTCCCAATCCTCCCCATTCTTCAAAGGCTGGAAAGTCTGATTGTTTGGCGAAATCAAAGAAACAGGGCGAGGAAATTCCGACATTATATTATCTACCAGGGGACAGCAAACAGGAGCTCCAATTTTGGGGGGCCAACAAGCTTTCCTTCCAGTGACCAGATCTAGAAAATCCTTCAGCAAACACCTTGCCTTGAATTGCACTCCCAAGAGGAGGATGATGGTGATGATGATGAATGGAGAAACGCCCCTCCTCTCTGTTTATACCTTTCGAAACGTTTTGAGCGTGGAAAAACCAACACAGGTTATTTTTGGTACAAAGGTGCGGGCTGACGTTGACCAGCAATGGCAACCCATTGGGCCTTATTTCCTTTTCATTACGAAGAGGAAAACAGACTGGACTTCGATGACCAAAATAGTTGGGGCTTTGCCTAATTTGAAACCGCTTTAACTGCCATGGCTGATGGGAGTTGTATTTGGATGAGGCTGAGAAGGCGAAAGGCCCTTGTAAAACTATAGCACAGCCGGTCAATCACCACCAAAAAGTTGCCAGCTTGAAGCCCTAGGTCGGCATGAGCACCCAACTGTCAGCCCAGCTCACTGTTTACCTAAGTTCGAAAACATCTTAGAGATGTAAGGAGAGAAATTGTTGCTGTTGTTGTTCATTCGGTCAGTTGTTTCCGATTCTTTGTGACCTCCTGGACCAGCCCACGCCGGAGCTCCCTGTCGGTCGTCACCACCCCCAGCTCCTTCAAGATCAAGCCAGTCCCTTCAAGGATGCCATTTATCCATCTTGCCCTTGGTTGGCCCCTCTTCCTCTTCCAAGCAACACATTGGTCTCCTTGTTGTTCATTCGTTCAGTCGTTTCTGATTCTGTGACTTCATGGACCAGCCCACGCCGGAGCTCCCTGTCGCCCGGCACCACCCCCAGTTCCTTCAAGGTCAAGCCAATCCCTTCAAGGATAACATCCATCCATCTTGCCCTTGGTCAGCCCCTCTTCGTCTTCCAAGCAACACGTTGGTCTCCTTATTGTTGTTAATTCGTTCAGTCATTTCCGACTCTTCATGACCAAATGGACCAGCCCACGCCAGAGCTCCCGGTTGGCTGTCACCACCCCCAGCTCAAGCCAATCCCTTCAAGGATGCCATCCATCCATCTTGCCCTTGGGCGGCCCCTCTTCCTCTTCCAAGCAACACATTGTTCTCCTTGTTGTTCATGCGTTCAGTCATTTCCGACTCTTCGTGACCTCCTGGACCAGCCCACGCCAGAGCTCCCTGTCGGCCGTCACCACCCCCAGCTCCTTCAAGGTCAGTCCAGTCCCTTCAAGGATGCCATCCATCCATCTTGCCCTTGGTTGGCCCCTCTTCCTCTTCCAAGCAACACATTGGTCTCCTTGTTGTTCATTCGTTCAGTCGTTTCTGATTCTGTGACTTCATGGACCAGCCCACGCCGGAGCTCCCTGTCGCCCGGCACCACCCCCAGTTCCTTCAAGGTCAAGCCAATCCCTTCAAGGATAACATCCATCCATCTTGCCCTTGGTCAGCCCCTCTTCCTCTTCCAAGCAACACGTTGGTCTCCTTATTGTTGTTAATTCGTTCAGTCATTTCCGACTCTTCATGACCAAATGGACCAGCCCACGCCAGAGCTCCCGGTTGGCTGTCACCACCCCCAGCTCAAGCCAATCCCTTCAAGGATGCCATCCATCCATCTTGCCCTTGGTCGGCCCCTCTTCTTCTTCCAAGCAACACATTGGTCTCCTTGTTGTTGTTCATTTGTTCAATTGTTTCCAACTCTTCATGACCTCATGGACCAGTCCACGCCAGAGCTCCCTGTTGGCCGTCACCACCCCCAGCTCAAGCCAATCCCTTCAAGGATGCCATCCATCCATCTTGTCCTTGGGCAGCCCCTCTTCCTCTTCCAAGCAACTCATTGTTCTCCTTGTTGTTCATGCGTTCAGTCATTTCCGACTCTTCATGACCTCCTGGACCAGCCCACGCCAGAGCTCCCTGTTGGCCGTCACCACCCCCAGCTCAAGCCAATCCCTTCAAGGATGCCATCCATCCATCCATCTGGCCCTTGGTCAGCCCCTCTTCTTCTTCCAAGCAACACATTGGTCTCCTTGTTCTTGTTCATTCGTTCAGTTGTTTCTGACTCTTCGTGACCTCATGGACCAGCCCACGCCAGAGCTCCCTGTCGGCCATCACCACCCCCAGCTCAAGCCAATCCCTTCAAGGATGCCATCCATCCATCTTGCCCTTGGGCGGCCCCTCTTCCTCTTCCAAGCAACACATTGGTCTCCTTGTTGTTCATTCGTTCAGTCGTTTCTGACTCTGTGACCTCCTGGACCAGCCCACACCAGAGCTTCCTGTTGGCTGTCACCACCCCCAGCTCCTTCAAGATCAAGCCAGTCCCTTCAAGGATGCCATCTCTCCACATTGCCCTTGGTCGGCCCCTCTTCCAAGCAACACATTGGTCTCCTTGTTGTTGTTCATTCGTTCAGTCGTTTCCGACTCTTCATGACCTCATGGACCAGCCCACACCAGAGCTCCCTGTCGGCCGTCACCACCCCCAGCTCCTTCAAGGTCAAGCCAGTCACTTCAAGGATGCCATCCATCCACATTGCCCTTGGTCGGCCCCTCTTCCTCTTCCAAGCAACACATTGGTCTCCTTGTTGTTGTCCATTCGTTCAGTCATTTCCGACTCTTCATGACCTCCTGGACCATCCCACGCCAGAGCTCCCTGTCGGCCGTCACCACTCCCAGCTCCTTCAAGATCAAGCCAGTCCCTTGAAGGATGCCATCCATCCATCTTGCCCTTGATCGTCACCTCTTCCAAGCAACACATTGGTCTCCTTGTTGTTGTTCATTCCGAGTTCGAAGGAGTGTGAGAATAGCTAACAAGAGGGAGGCCAGAGACCAAAGAAACGCCTCTTGCAAAGAATATTAAGCGGTGTATTTGAGACCAAACTTTTGTCAGAGCAACTTTTCATTCAACTAAGAAGCTGGCCTTTGTCTGGATTATCTTCTTGTGTTCATGGTTTCAGGACTTTGTCATGTTCTCTTGGGTTTTGCTTTGCTGGTGCCTTTTTGGATTAAGCTCCAAGTGATATGCGATATTGATCGTTTGAAACATTAAGAACTTTTGACTTTTTATTTTTAATAAACTATAAAGACTTCTGGTTGTGTGCAGTTTGGTGTTTTCCGCAAGGTGAATCTACTCTGAGGTGCAACACGCAATGAAATGTTATTGAGGGACACCTGTTCAACCTCACGACCTTTGTCTTGTGGGATTCCACAGGGTTCAATACTGTCTCCCATGCTGTTTAACATCTACATGAAGCCGCTGGGAGAGATCATCCGGAGTTTCGGGGTGCGATGTCATCTGTACGCGGATGATGTCCAACTCCGTCACTCCTTCCCACCTGCTACTAAGGAGGCTGTCCGAGTCCTGGCCGCTGTGACGGTCTGGATGAGGGCGAACAAATTGAAATTGAATCCAGACAAGACAGAGGTCCTACTGGTCAGTCGCAAGGCCGAACAGGGCATAGGGTTACAGCCTGTGCTGGATGGAAGGGGTCACACTCCCCCTGAAGATGCAGGTTCGCAGCTTGGGTGTGATCCTGGATTCATCGCTGAGCCTGGAACCCCAGGTCTTGGCGGTGACCAGGGGAGCATTTGCACAGCTTAGGCTCGTGCGCCAGCTGCGCCCGTACCTCAGGAAGTCTGACTTGGCCACGGTAGTCCACGCTCTGGTTACATCTCGTTTAGACCACTGCAATGCTCTCTACGTGGGGTTGCCCTTGAAGACGGCCCGGAAGCTCCAACTGGTCCAATGTGCGGCAGCCATGATTCTAACAGGAGCGGGACGCAGGGAGCATACAACCTCCTTGTTGTACCAGCTCCACTGGCTGCCGATTTGCTACCGGGCTCAATTCAAGGTGCTGGCGTTGGCCTATAAAGCCCTAAACGGTTCTGGCCCAAGATACCTATCCGACCGCATCTCGACCTACGAGCCCACCAGGACTTTAAGATCTTCCAGGGAGGCCCTGCTCTCGATCCCGCCTGCTTCTCAAGCACGGCTGGTGGGGACGAGAGATAGGGCCTTCTCGGTGGTGGCTCCCCGGCTGTGGAACACCCTTCCCGTGGACATCAGACTGGCTCCTTCCCTGATGATATTCCACAGGAAATTAAAGACTTGGTTGTTCAAGAAGGCGTTCGAACAAGAAGTGCAATGATTGGTAATGACTATAGGAATGGAACAACGGAAATGATACTGGATTGTGGTTTGGACGATGAGACGACTCGGAATGGCTTTTGCAGTAATGATGATGTTTTGTGATGATGATGTTTTTTGTTAATTGTTGGACTTTGGATATTTTAGATTGTGTTTTGAATTTTGAACCTTGTTCTTTCTATGTTGTACACCGCTGTGAGTCGCCCCCGGGCTGGTGTGTTTCAGTCCAGGCCTGTTACAAATCACGTATGTTTCGGTTCCTCTAAAACTCAAAACAGGAAATGAAGGGAGCCTATTTGTGAAAGGTTGAGAAGCACCGGCCTAGGGCTGATTTGGGATAATCTTCTTGCAATCTCTTTATTACCCTGTCAAATTCATAAGGTGCTTCCTTGACCTCTCCACGAATTTCCAGTTGCCACTGGTTATATCAGGTGCCGTGACCGGATTTAAGGCATCACCTTCGACAGAGCCATTTCCCTTCCTGCAAAATACTCCAATTATACTAATTTCCAGGGAATGTGTAATGATGACATGACAGTCCCGAAGTTTCAAAATCCGTGGAAGGTGGAAGGGCGGGTGCTGCTTGGAGAAGAGGAAATACGGCGTGAATTCCCCGTCGGGTTGAAAGCAGGGTTGCCCTTTGCTTGGACTAAATATAGAAGGAGGTTTGTGTGCCGGAGAAAGGACTTCTCCTCCTCCTGAAACCAACCCCATGGGAGATAACGTTGATCAAACAGGCCTGCTGGGAAAAGAGTTTGCACGGGATTTGTTTGATGTCTGAAGAAGTTAAATAAAGGCTTGGGCTTGTGTAATTTTCCTTCGGAGAAGAAGAGGGTCATCGATTCCAAACACGGGAATTGTCCTTCACGTCCATCCCGATGGTCAGCTAACCATATGATGGATGGTGTGGTCCCAAAAAAGAAGAAGCACCTTTTCGCAACTCTGTGTTGTAATAAAAGATATAACGTTATCCTCATCCAGGGAACTCCTGTAGAGCGGTCAATATGAAATCCCTGATGTAATACAATATTATTATTTATTTATTTATTTATCGTGGAATACATCTCACCACGCTAAAACAGTAGATGTGGCTCTTAATGAGACATGCCGCATTATCACGGGGTGTCTGTGCCCTACACCACTGGAGAAATTACGCTGCTTAACCGGTATTGCACCACCTGACATCCGCCGGAAAGGAGCAGCCAATAGTGAAAGGACCAAGGCAGAGACATCTCCAGCTCATCCCCTGTTTGGGTATCAGCCAGCATGCCAACGACTCAAATCAAGAAATAGTTTTCTAAGATCTACAGAGACACTCGCTGGAACACCTCAGCAAGCGAGAGTCCAAAAGTGGCAGGCCCAAACCCAGCACCTCAATCAATGGCTGATACCAGATGAGAGACTCCCCCCTGGACACACAGAAGACTGGACGACTTGGAAGGCGCTGAACAGACTGCGCTCGGGCACCACGAGATGCAGAGCCAACCTTCAGAAATGGGGCTACAAAGTGGAATCCTCGACATGCGAGTGCGGAGAAGAGCAAACCACTGACCACCTGCTGCAATGCAACCTGAGCCCTGCCACATGCACAATGGAGGACCTCCTTGCGGCCACACCAGAGGCACTCCAAGTGGCCAGATACTGGTCAAATGACATTTAACCAACTACCAAACTCACAAATTTAGTATTTTGTCTGTTTGTTTGCTTTGTTCTGTTAGAAATGTAATGTTATTTGACTGGTTGTCCTGACACGACAAATAAAAAATAAATCCATAGGTTACTACGGGGAATATTTATTTATTTATTTACAATACTTATCGCCCGCCTTTCTCAGCCATACGGCGACTCAAGGCGGGTTACAGATTGCCACAATTCGACATCCATAGGGAGACCAAGGAGCTTGTTTATAATGTTATTATCCTCCAAAGGCTGCTCTATGCCTGCGAAACGTGGACTGTCTACAGACGTCACATGCAACTCCTGGAACGATTCCATCAGCGCTGCCTCCGGAAAATCCTGCAAATCTCTTGGGAAGACAAGCGGACAAATGTCAGCATGCTGGAAGAAGAAGCAAAGACCACCAGCACTGAAGCGATGGTCCTCTGACGTAGACACTGAGAACTGGGAAGCCCTGGCCCTTGAGTGCTCCAGTTGGAGGTCAGCTGTGACCAGCAGTGCTGATGAATTTGAAGAGGCACGGATGGAGGGCGAAAGAGAGAAACGTGCCAAGAGGAAGGCACGGCAAGCCAACCCCGACCGGGACCGCCTTCCACCTGGAAACCAGTGCCCTCACTGTGGGAGAAGATGCAGAGCAAGAATAGGGCTCCACAGTCACCTATGGACCCACCGCCAGGATACTACACTTGGAGGGTTATCATCCTTGGACTACGAGGGATTGCCTAAGTAAGTAAGTAAGTAACTGAGAAGTAAGTAAGAGACTGAGAACTGGGAAGCCTTGGCCCTTGAGCGCTCCAGCTGGAGGTCAGCTGTGACCAGCAGTGCTGTCGAATGTTAAGAGGCACGGATAGAGGGCGAAAGAGAGAAACTTGCCAAGAAGAAGGCACATCAAGCCAACCCTGGTTGGGACTGCCTTCCTACAGACCCCCAGGATACCACTCTTGAAGGACCATCATCCTCAGACTACGAAGGATTGCCTAAGTAAGTAAGTAATGTCCAGACTTGTCCAGATGGAAAGACAGGACAGGACGCGTTGATTCATCCGGGTCTTTACTCAAGTCTGGTGTTGTTTCCGTTTGCTGGGGGTGAATCAGAAGGCCTTCTTTCCCTCCTTTCTGTTCCCCTTTGGGGAGACAATTACACAAGAAGGGAGGCCTGGACTTTCCATGTGACCAAAGAGATGACACAGTTGATGGGACAACTCAGAAGCATCAGGGAAAGGATGACCCCCGGACCAAGGGGCATGCCTAGACTTGCCGCTCTCCCCGCTCTACAACATTCAACTCCTCCTCCAGCCAAAGGCAGGCATGCAATGCAAAGTCAATGAGGCAGAAAAAGAGATTTTTCTGGAGTGCAATCCCCAGTTTGTAGCACTTGACTACCCCGTATTTACTCCTGTAATGCACCATCGTATTTAATGCACATTTTTCAAAAACTTGAAATTAAAAAAAAAAAAGAGAGAGAGAGAGAGAGAGACTAGGACATTGTTTCTCAGCCTCGCTAATGCCATCATGGTGGCCCTCCAGATTATCCGGATAAAAGGACCGGATTAAACACAGTACTCCGAAATCACACGAAAAGGCACAGTATTAACAAAAGCAGTAAAGCCACAGGGAGAAAAGTGTAGTCAGCTGAAGTCCAAAGTCGTAGCAAGAGAGTTCCAAAGTGGTGAAGTCCCAAAGTCCACAGTAGCAGCGTCAAGGTCAAGGAAGAGAGAAATCCACACTCACGAGAACCCAATCCAAGTCGAAAGCACACACGATCGGGAAAGTAACCTGCAGATCCCAAACCAATGCCGAACACGAAACAGGCAGCAACAAGTCCAGACAGTACGCAATGCACGAATGTACCAACACCTTGCCTTCTGCAAAGATCCCTAATTCCCAAACCCATTTTTATCTACACATAATCATCAGAAGACGAACCGACCACCGCTCCAACCGGATTAAACACAGTACTCCGAAATCACACGAAAAGGCACAGTATGCAACTGGTTAACAAAAGCAGTGAAGCCGCAGGGAGAAAAGCGTAGTCAGCTGAAGTCCAAAGTCGTAGCAAGAGAGTTCCAAAGTAGTGAAGTTCCAAAGTCCACTGTAGCAGCGTCAAGGTCAAGGAAGGGAGAAATCCACACTCACAAGAATGCAATCCAAGTCGAAAGCACACACGATCGGGAAAGTCATAGCAAGAGAGTTAAGTCATAGCAAGAGAGTTCCAAAGTAGTCATAAGCAAGTCATAGCAAGAGAGTTCCAAAGTAGTGAAGTTCCAAAGTCCACAGTAGCAGTGTCGTCCTCAAGCCGGTCCAAGGTTAAGGAAGGGAGAAATCCACACTCACGGGAATCCAATCCAAGTCAAAAGCACACACGATCGGGAAAGTAACCTGCAGATCCCAAACCAATGCCGAACACGAAACAGGCAGCGACAAGTCCAGACAGTACCCAATGCACGATCTTACCAACACCTTGCCTTCTGCAAAGATCCCTCATTTCCAAACCCATTTTTATCTACACATCCTCATCAGAAGACGAACTGACCACCGCCCCATGATTAAGTCATAGCAAGAGAGTTCCAAAGTAGTGAAGCTCCAAAGTCCACAGTAGCAGCGTCGTCGTCAAGCCGGTCCAAGGTCAAGGAAGGGAGAAATCCACACTCACAAGAATCCAATCCAAGTTGAAAGCACACATGATCAGGAACAGTTACCTGCAGATCCCAAACCAATGCCGAACACAAAACAGGCAGCGACAAGTCCAGACAGTACCCAATACACGATTGTACCAACACCTTGCCTTCTGCAAAGATCCCTCATTCCCAAACCCATCTTTATCTACACATCCTCATCAGAAGACGAACTGACCACCGCCCCATGATTATCTCTTGCAACTGCTCCCAACTCTTCACGTGAAGTCCTTCGCCCAACCATCCATCTTCTCCATCTCCTATCAAGACTTAGATCTCCCCAAGACTCAGTTGGACTCCCCGATTGCCAGTCTTCACTCCCAGAAAATCCCATAAATGTATCACTAGATGTTGGCTCCGCACAAACAACTTGCACTTCCTTTACCTTAGTCCAATCCACAGGTTCATCCCCGTCTTCCCCACTTTGTGACCCATCATCCCCAGAGAATTCCTCAAATGAATCCCGTGATTATATCCCGGAATCTCTTTCTTTGCCACTCTTCATCCGATTCCTGTGAACACTGGTGGTTTGGGGAAAATAGACTTTGATGTTTGGGGGTTGTAGTTGCTCGGATTTATAGTTCACCTACAATCAGAGAGCTTTCTGAACTCTGATTTTGATAGTCATTGACCTTGAGTTTGGGAGCTGTAATTCGCCTACATCCAGAGAGGACTGTGGACTCAAACAATGATGGATCTGGACCAAACTTTGTATGGATACCCAAACTACCCAAATGTGAACACTGGTGGAGTGTGAGGAAAATAGACTTTGATGTTTGGGGGTTGTAGTTGCTGGGATTTATAGTTCACCTACAATCAGAGAGCATTCTGAACTCCACCAAGGATGGAATTGAACCAAACATGGCGCACAGGACTCCCATGACCAACAGCAAATACTGGAAGGGTTTGGTAGTCATTGACCTTGAGTTTGGGAGTTGTAGTTCGCCTACATCCAGAGAGCATTGTGGACTCAAACAATGATGGATTTGGACCAAACTTTGTATGGATACCCAAACTACCCAAATGTGAACACTGGTGGAGTGTGGGGAAAATAGACTTTGACGTTTGGGGGTTGTAGTTGCTGGGATTTATAGTTCACCTACAATCAGAGAGCATTCTGAACTCCACCAAGGATGGAATTGAACCAAACTAGGCACACAGAACTCCTATGACGAACAGAAAATATTGGAAGGGTTTGGTAGTCATTGACCTTGAGTTTGGGAGTTTCAGTTCGCCTACATCCAGAGAGCACCGTGGACTCAAACAATGATGGATCTGGACCAAACTTGGCACGGATACTCAAATTGCCCAAATGTGAGCACTGGTGGAGTGTGGGGAAAATTGACCGTGACATTTGGGAGTTGTAGTTGCTGGGATGTATAGTTCACCTACAATCAGAGAGCATTCTGAACTCTGATTTTGATAGTCATTGACCTTGAGTTCTGGAGCTGTAGTTCGCCTACATCCTGAGAGGACTGTGGACTCAAACAATGATGGATCTGAACCAAACTTGGTATGGATATTCAAATTGCCCAAATGTGAACACTGGTGGAGTGTGGGGAAAATTGACCGTGACATTTGGGAGTTGTAGTTGCTGGGATTTATTTATAGAGACTAACAGAGTAAAAAGAGGCCTTTGACTTGCCCAAGTTAGCGAAGTTACGTTGGCACAAGGATAAAAATATTGCAATGGCCAAGTGAATCATAATGTGTCATCTATGACGAAAGCAGAATGTGCCGCCTGAGGCAGGTCATCCCGGGAGCTCTCTCCAAGTCTGTCAGGGAATTCCAGAAGTTGTAGTTCCAAAATAACACAGAATGCGACAAGTCTTTGTCGGTCCCTGGATTCAAGAAAGCATGGCTTTCCAAGGAAGTACTATTAGTATTTATATTCCAAAGGAGGCTCAAAAGTGGTTAACACAAAGGGAGCAGTGTCTCGTCGAAGGCTTTCATGGCCGGAATCACTAGGTTGTCATAGGTTTTTTCGGGCTATATGGTCATACTCCAGAGGCATTCCCTCCTGACGTTTTGCCTGCATCTATGACCAGAGGCGGCCCTAAGTAATTTTCAACGGTAAGCAAACAGTATTTTGACCCCCCCCCAACCAATCATTGATATATATTTTCTGTTCATCGTGGGAGTTCTGTGTGCCATATTTGGTTCAATTCCATCATTGGTGGAGTTCAGAATGCTCTTTGATTGTAGGTGAACTATACATCCCAGTAACTACACTTGCCGCACTTGCTCCCTTGCCTGGCCCGCTTTGGGTCCGGAGGTGTGCCTGAAGTTCCCGGCGTGTGCACCAAAAGTCACCTCTTCTCCTGACTTTCTCCTCAGCCATTGGGACCAAGAGAGAGAGAGAGAGAGAGAGAGAGGTGGAGATGCCCACCTTTCCTGAAGGTAGGAGCACAAACAAAGGAGGGAGCGGAGGTGGGAGATACCTCCATCCGGAGGGGCTCTCTCTCTCTCTCTCTCTTGGTCCCAATGGCTGAAGAGAAAGTCAGGAGAAGAGGCGACTTTTGGTGCACACGCTGGGGTCTTCAGACACGCCTCCGGACCCAAAGCGGGCCAGACATGACAGCTCCACCCCTTGGCCCACCCACAGATTGGGGAGGGGAGAGGAGGCGGGTGGAGTGCCGGGGGATCGGGAAAGGGAGCCGGTCATGGGGAAGGGATCAAACGCGGAGAACGATTGAGTGCCGGCTCTGCTCGTGCACCCGGTGGCCGGGTGGAGCAGGAACGAGAGGGGCGAGGCGAAGCTCAAGGGCCCGGCCCCTTTGGGAAGAGGATCGCCCGGCAGCGAGGCAAGAAAGCCGAGGCTCCCCCCGGACTGCTAGGGCTGTTGTGAGCTGAGGGGGGGGGGGCTCCTCAAGTGGCGGTCGAGGGGCATTTACAGAGGCGCCTCTGCGCCCCTGGCAAAAAAAAGTGTTCTGTGACCGCTTACTTCGCGTAATGGACGAGCCACCCCTGTCCTCATGTTCAGATGGAATCTCCTCCTTCCAAAAAAAAGGAGCCTCCACCACACTCTGGGGCAGAGAGTTCCACTGCTGAACGGCTCTCACAAGAAGTTCTTCCTTATGTTCAGATGGAATCTCCTCTCTTGTAGTTTGAAGCCATTGTTCCATTGTGTCCTAGTCTCCAGGGAAGCAGAAAACAAGCTTGCTCCCTCCTCCTCCCTGTGGCTTCCTCTCACATATTTATACATGGCTATCATATCTCCTCTCAGCTTTCTCTTCTTCAGGCCAAACATGCCCAGCTCCTTAAGCCGCTCCTCATAGGGCTTGTTTTCCAGACCCTTGATCATTTTAGTCGCCCTCCTCTGGACACATTCCAGCTTAGAGTCGATATCTCTCTTGAATTGTGGTGCCCAGAATTGGAGACAATATTCCAGGTGTGGTTTAACCAAAGTGGAATAGAGCATGGGGAGCACGACTTCCCTCGATCTAGACACGAGGCTCCTCTTGATGCAGGACAAAATTCCATTGGCTTTTTTTGCCGCCACATCACATTCCTGGCTCATGTTCCCCTTCCTCCCCACGAGGACTCCAAGATCTTTTCCACACGTCCTGCTCTCGAGCCAGGCCTCATCGTCCCCCATTCTGTCTCTTTGCATTTCGTTCTTCCTGCCTAAGTGGAGTCTCTTGCATTTGTCACTGTTGAACTTCATTATGTTAGTTTTGGCCCATCATCTCTCGAATCTAAACTAATTCTCTCCTGACGTTTCGCCTGCATCCATGGCAAGCATCCTCAGAGGTAGTGAGGTCTGTTGGAACTAGGAAAATGAGTTTATATATCTGTGGAATGACCAGGGTGGGGGCAGAGAACTCTTGTCTGATGGAGCTAGGTGGGAATGTTTCAACTGGCCACCTTGATTAGCATTTGATGGCCTGGCAGTGCCTGGGGCAACCTTTTGTTGAGAGGTGATTAGATGTCCCTGATTGTTTCTAGTCTGTTGTTTGGCTGTTGTAATTTAAGAGGTTTTTTTAATATTGATAGTATTAAACTTAAGTCCAGAGGCGAAAGGTCCATTTATTCAGGCTGAGTGTGGAACCGACTGGTCCTAAGCGGAGTGCAATCCGAGAAGAGACCTCTCGTGCCCTTTCCAATATTTCCACATGGCTCTCGTGTCCTCTTCTCTCCGGCTTTGGCGATTGCTGCCGAAGGGATTCTGGAGAGCAAATGAGTAACTTCCCCAAACCCTGGTTCTAGTCAAACCGGATCTCCTTCCACCACTCGCCTCCTCTTGTGCCATCCGGTTTAAACAGCCCAAGATCCCTGCTCTGAGTTGAAAACTGAAGAATACAGCCCAAATTTGGCCACAAGACATTTACTAACTCGAAAAAACTGATTTTGTCATTTGGGAGTTGTAGTTACTGGGATTTATAGTTTACCTACCATCAAGTTCACCTACAATCCAAGAGCATTCTGAAATCCACCAATGATGGAATTGAACCAAACGTAGCACATAGGACCAACAGAAACACTAGAAGAGTTCAGTGGGCATTGACCTTGAGTTTGGGAGTTATAGTTCACCTACATCCAGAGAACACTATGGATCCAAACTTGGCACAAATACTCAATATGCCCAAATGTGAACACCGGTGGAGTTTGGGGGAAATAAACTTGACATTTGGGAGTTGTAGTCGCAGGGATGTATAGTCCACTTACAATTAAAGAGCATTCTGAACTCCACCAAAGATGGAATTGAACCAAACTTGGCACACAGTTCTCCCATAACCAACAGAAAGTACTAGAAGGGGATCTGGACTAAACTTGGCACGCATACCTGATATACCCAAATTGGAATAGTCTTGGGTTTGGAGAGGAATTGGCCTGGACATTTTGGAGTTGTAGGTGCTGGGATTTATAGTTCTCCTGCAATCGATGAGCACTCTGAACTCCACCAAAGCCACATCAATGGATCTGGACTAAACTTGGCACACAGATCCAATATGTCAAAATTTGATTACTGGAGGAGTTTGGAAGGAACTGGCCTTCCTTTCTGGGAGTTGTAGTTCACCCACAACCAAAGAAATGGTGACTTCCACCGATGATAGTCCTGGACTAAATTTGGCACATAGAACCCCCATGACTAACTCAACCTACTGAAGGGTTTTGAGGGGATTGGCTCACCATAGTGGGAATTATAGTTTACCCTGCAGCCAGAGAGAGATACTGAACTCTACCAAGGATGCATCTAGAGCAGTGGTTCTCAACTTTCCTAACGCCGCAACACTAGAAGAGTTCAGGGGGCATTGACCTTAAGTTTGGGAGTTATAGTTCACCTACATCCAGAGAACACTGTGGACTCAAACAATGATGGGTCTGGACCAAACTTGGCATGAATATTCCATATGCCCAAATATGAACACAGATGGAGTTTGGGGGAAATAGACCTTGACACTTGGGAGTTGTAGTTACTGGGATTTATAGTTCACCTACAATCAAGTACACCTACAATCAAGTTCACCTACAATCCAAGAGCATTCTGAAATCCACCAATGATGAAACTGAACCAAACGTGGCACATAGGACCAACAGAAACACTAGAAGAGTTCAGTGGGCATTGACCTTGATTTTGGGAGTTATAGTTCACCTACATCCAGAGAACACTGTGGACTCAAACAATGATGGATCTGGACCAAACTTGGCACGAATATTCCATATGCCCAAATATGAACAGAGATGGAGTTTGGGGGAAATAGACCTTGACACTTGGGAGTTGTAGTTACTGGGATTTATAGTTCACCTACAATCAAGTTCACCTACAATCCAAGAGCATTCTGAAATCCACCAATGATGGAATTGAACCAAACGTGGCATTTGGGAGTTGTCATTTGGGAGTTGTCATTTGGGAGTTGTTATTGGGATTTATAGTTTACCTACAATCAAAGAGCATTCTGAACCCCACAAAAGACAGAATGGGACCAAACGTCTCACACAGAACCCCCATGACCAACAGAAAATACGTAAGGCCTCTGTTTAAAAGCCTCCAAGGAAGGAGCCTGCACTGGACTCCGAAGCAGTGAGTTCTACTGTTGAACAGCTCTTATTGTTTTACTGTCTTCCTAATAATAGAATCATATAATTGGAAGAGACCACCTGGGCCATCTAGTCCAACCCCCTGCCACACAGGAAAAGCACAATCAAAGCACCCCCGACAGATGGCCATCCAGGCTCTGTTTAAAAGTCTCCAAGGAAGGATGCTCCTTGCGGCAGAGAGTTCCACAGCTGAACAGCAATTCTTACAGTCAGGAAGTTCTGTTTGGAAAACTTTCCGGTGTTTTGAACCTGTGCCTAGTCCTAGTCTCCAGGGCAAGGAAAACAAGCCTGATGACAGCCTTTAACTATATGTTGACTCAACATCCAGCACTGGACTCAACGAGCGTTCTCGGTTTGGAACGAACCGACCACTTCCAGAGCCGTGTCCTTGGGCAGTCTGTACTTTGCTCGCTCAGATTTTCTCTTCGCCTGCCACAAAAACAGCCAATATTTGCACTGCTGCTGCTGTTCACATGGCAGGGAGGGGCCCCTCACCAAACAGCCCTTTGCCCAGCGCCAGGGAAGAATGCCATTCAGGTGCATCCGTGGAGGAAGGAGACCGAGACTCAAAAAACCACGGCATTCAAGTTTGGTCTAAAGCAGTGATTGTAGGTGGACTATACATCCCTGCAACTACAACTCCTAAATGTCAAGTTTACTTCCCCCAAACTCCACAGCAATTAAAACAGTTATAACAGTTAAAACAATCAATTACATATCACAGTCAATAAAGCCAAACTCATGCTCAACGTTCGCCAGCTCAGAATCCATAAATTCATTCCACATTGTCCATTCCTATCAGTCGTCGTTGTCCTTTATTTATCTGCCAGATTGCCCAAACGCCTGCTCCCACATCCATGTTTTTAATTTCCTTCTAAAGGAAAGGAGGAATGCCGATGATCTGATTTCCCTGGGGAGTGAATTCCACAGGTGAGGGGCCACCACCGAGAAGGCCCTGCTCCTCGTCCCCGCCAACCTCACTTGTGATAGAGGTGAGACCAAGAGCAGGGCCTCCCCAGAAGATCATAAACTCCGAGGCGGGACGTAGAGGGAGATACGTTCGGACAAGTACACTGGGCCGGAGCCGTATAGGGTTTTGTAGGTCAAAAACCAGCACTTTGAATTGTGCTCGGAACTGGATTGGCAGCCAGTGGAACTGACATAGCAGAGGGGTGGTATGCTCCCTGTATGACGCTCCGGGGAGCAATCTGGCTGCCGCTCGTTGGACCAGTTGAAGTTTCCGAACAGTCTTCAAGGGCAACCCCACGTAGAGTGCGTTGCAGTAATCTAATCGGGATGTAACAAGAGCGTGGACCACTGTGGCCAGATCCGACTTCCCAAGGTACGGGCGCAACTGGTGCACAAGTTTTAATTGTGCAAAAGCTCTCCCGGCCACCGCCGAGACCTGGGCTTCCAGGCGCAGCGATGAGTCCAGGATCACTCCCAAGCTGCGAACCTGCATCTTCAGGGGGAGTGTCACCCCATCCAGTACAGGCTGTAACCCTATACCCTGTTCGGCCTTACGACTGACCAGGAGGACCTCTGTCTTGTCTGGATTCAATTTCAATGTGTTAGCTCTCATCCAGTCCGACACAGCAGTGAAGCACGGGTTCAAGGTCTGGACAGCCTCCTTGGTGACAGGTGAGAAGGAGTGACAGATCTGGACATCATCTGCGTAGAGGTAACACCTTAGTCCGAAACTCTGGATGATCTCTCCCAGCGGCTTCATGTAGATGTTAAATAACATCGGGGACAAGATTGAGCCCTGTGGGACTCCACACGACTACGGTTGTGGGGCTGAACAGGTGTCACCCAATAACACCTTCTGGGACCATCCCTCAAGAAAGGGACGGTCCCCCCGAGACCCATTCCTGCGAGGTGTCCCAGAAGGAGACCGTGGTCAACGGTATCGAAGGCCGCAGAGATGTCCAGCAGAACTAACAGGGACACACTCCCCCTGTCCAGCTCCTGGCGAAGATCATCTACCAAGGTGACCAAGGCTGTCTCAGTCCACATTTTGGCATATTGAGTATTCATGTCAAGTTTGATCCAAATCCATCATTGTTTGAGTCCACAGTGCTCTTTGAATGCAGATGAACTACAACTCCAAAACTCAAGGTCAAAGCCCACCAAACCCTTCCAATATTTTATGTTGGTCATGGGAGTTCTGTGTGCCAAATTTGGCCCAATTCCATCATTGATGGAGTTCAGAATGCTCTTTGGTTGTAGGCCGGGGCGACTCAACCCATTACACAAAAGTTAGCATTTGCAGTATAGTTGATTTTGCCCAGGGTGTGCTCTTGAGGCGCTCTGGGGGGAAAATAGACCTTGACACTTGGGAGTTGTAGTTACTGGGATGTATAGTTCACCTACAATCAAAGAGCATTCTGAACTCCACCAATGATGGAACGGAACCAAATATGGCACACAGAACTCCCACAATTTGTTCACATTTGGGTGTATTGAATCTTCGTGCCAAGATCCATCATTGTTTGAGTCCACAGTGATCTCTGGATGTAGGTGAACTACAACTCCAAAATTCAAGGTCAAAGCCCACCAAACCCTTCCAATATTTTATGTTGGTCATGGGAGTTCTGTGTGCCACATTTGACCCAATTTCATCGTTGATGGAGTTCAGAATGCTCTTTGGTTGTAGGCCGGGGTGGCTCAACCCTTACGCAAAGTAAGCATTTCCGGTATACTTGATTTTGCCCAGGGGCGCTCTTGAGGCGCTCTTGGGGGAAAATAGACCTTGACATATACGAGTTGTAGTTACTGGGATGTATAGTTCACCTACAATCAAAGAGCATTCTGAACTCCACCAATGATGGAACTGAACCAAATATGGCACACAGAACTCCCACGATTTGTTCACATTTGGGTGTATTGAATCTTCGTGTCAAGATCCATCATTGTTTGAGTCCACAGTGATCTGTGGATGTAGGTGAACTACAACTCCAAAATTCAAGGTCATAGAATTATAGAATCATAGAATCATAGAATCAAAGAGTTGGAAGAGACCTCCTGGGCCATTATCCAGTCCAACCCCATTCTGCCAAGAAGCAGGAATATTGCATTCAAAAGCACCCCTGACAGAGGGCCATCCAGCCTCTGTTTAATGCCACCAAACCCAAATACTGGAAGGTCAATGCCATCAAACCCTTCCAGTATTTTCCGTTGGTCATGTGAGTTCTGTGTGCCAAGTTTGGTTCAATTCCAACGTTGGTGGAGTTCGGAATACTCTGATTGTAAGTGAACTATAAATCCCAGCAACTACAACTCCCAAATGACAAAATCCATGCCCCCCCAACCCCACCAGTATTCACATTTGGGCGTATCGGGTATTTGTGCCAAATTTGGTCCAGTGAATCAAAATACATCCTGCATATTTATTTATTATTATTTATGTATTGACTTTGCTTCTATACGGCTGTATCTCAAGCCCGAAGGCGACTCACGGCGGTTCACAAACAGTCAAAACAGTAGAAACAGCAGTGGTTCCATGCAACATATAACAATTGACTTAACACATTATCCATAAATTACCAATAAGCCATTACAATGCACAATTATTACGAAAAACAACCGTTCCCAATCTTCTCATCATCCAAGCGTAGTCCAGGTTCGTCGTCCATTGTTCCATTCCTATGTGCCATTACCAGATTGCACTAAATTACTCAAACGCCTGCACAAACAGCCAGGTCTTCACCTTTTTGTGGAATACCATTAGAGATGGTGCTAGTCTAATGTCCGTAGGAAGGGCGTTCCACAGCCGAGGAGCCACCACCGAGAAGGCCCTATCTCTCGTCCCCGCCAGCCGAGCTTGAGAAGCAGGCGGGATCGAGAGCAGGGTCTCCCCGGAAGATCTCAAAGTCCTGGTGGGTTCATAGGCAGAGATGCGGTCAGATAGGTAGCTTGGGCCGGAACCGTTTAGGGCTTTAAAGGCCAACGCCAGCACTTTGAATTCAGCCCGGTAGCAGATCGGTAGCCAGTGGAGTTGGCGCAACAGGGGGGTTGTATGCTCCCTGCGCTCCGCTCCTGTTAAAATTATGGCTGCCGAGCGTTGGACTAGTTGGAGCTTCCGAGCCGTCTTCAAAGGCAACCCCACGTAGAGAGCGTTACAGTAGTCTAAACGGGATGTAACCAGAGCGTGGACTACCGTGGCCAAGTCAGACTTCCCAATGTACGGGCGCAGCTGGCGCACAAGCCTGAGCTGTGCAAATGTTCCCCTGGTCACCGCCGAAATCTGGGTTTCCAGGCTCAGCGATGAGTCCAGGGTCACACCCAAGCTGCGAACCTGCGTCTTCAGGGGGAGTGTGACCCCGCCAACACAGGCTGTAACCCTATGCCTTGTTCGGCCTTGCGACTGACCAGGAGGACCTCTGTCTTGTCTAGATTCAATTTCAATTTGTTCGCCCTCATCCAGACCGTCACAGCGGCCAAGCACCGGTTCAGGACCTGGACAGCCTCCTTAGTAGCAGGTGGAAAGATATTCATTAATATCTTTAAGATATTCATTAATATCGGCATGTCTCATTAATATCAGATATTGATATTAGCAAAATGATAGCTATGAAGTTGCAATGAAAATAATCTTATGTTTGGGGGTCACCACAACAAGAGAAACTGTATTAAGGCACTGCAGCATGAGGAAGGTTGAGAAACACGGGTCTAGCGGAAGGACATTCCATGATTGTATTGGATCAGCTCTTTTCCTCGCTGGGAATCTAACTGCACTTTGCAACACAGACCACGGGGATGTTATGATTATTTTTTTCTTTGGCGTGATATTAGCTAATCTCTAGGCATTTAAGTCGTTGACGTGCTGGCTGATACCCAAACAAGAGATGAGCTGGAGATGTCTCTGCTTTGGTCCTTTCACTATTGGCTGCTACTTCCCGGTGGAAGTCAGGTGGTGCAACACCGGCTAAGCAGTGTGATTTCTCCAGATACCCTGTGATAATGCGGCATGTCTCATTCAGAGCCACATCCACTGTTTTAGCGTGGTGAGATGTGTTCCACACTGGGCATGCATACTCAGCAGCACAGCGCAAGGGCAGATGTCTTCACTGTGTCTGGTTGTGATCCCCAGGTTGTGCCAGTCAGCTTTCGTATGATATTGTTTCTAGCGCCCACTTTTTGCTTGATGTTCAGGCAGTGCTTCTTGTAGGTCAGGGCATGGTCCATAGTGACTCCCAGGTATTTGGGTGTGCACAAGGGCGGATGTCTTCACTGTGTCTGGTTGTGACCCCCAGGTTGTGCCAGTCAGCTTTCGTATGATATTGTTTCTAGCGCCCACTTTTTGTTTGATGTTCAGGCAGTGCGTTTTGTAGGTCAGAGCATGGTCCATAGTGACTCCCAGGTATTTGGGTGTGCACAAGGGCGGATGTCTTCACTGTGTCTGGTTGTGATCCCCAGGTTGTGCCAGTCAGCTTTCGTATGATATTGTTTTTAGCACCCACTTTTTGTTTGATGTTCAGGCAGTGCGTTTTGTAGGTCAGAGCATGGTCCATAGTGACTCCCAGGTATTTGGGTGTGCACAAGGGCGGATGTCTTCACTGTGTCTGGTTGTGACCCCCAGGTTGTGCCAGTCAGCTTTCGTATGATATTGTTTCTAGCGCCCACTTTTTGTTTGATGTTCAGGCAGTGCGTTTTGTAGGTCAGAGCATGGTCCATAGTGACTCCCAGGTATTTGGGTGTGCACAAGGGCGGATGTCTTCACTGTGTCTGGTTGTGACCCCCAGGTTGTGCCAGTCAGCTTTCGTATGATATTGTTTCTAGCGCCCACTTTTTGCTTGATGTTCAGGCAGTGCTTCTTGTAGGTCAGGGCACGGTCCAGGGTGACTCCCAGGTATTTGGGTGCGCTGCAATGCTCCAGTGGGATTCCTTCCCAGGTAATCATCCTCAGAGCTCGGGATGCTTGTCTGTTCTTAAGGTGAAAGGCACATCTCAGCCTATGAGCCCACGAGGGCCTTGAGATCGTCTGGGGAGGCCCTTCTCTCGATCCCGCCTGCCTCACAGGCACGGCTGGCAGGGACGAGAGAGAGGGCCTTCTCGGTGGTGGCCCCCCGGCTGTGGAACACTCTCCCTGTAGACATCAGGCAGGCGCCCTCCCTTATGTCTTTCCGTAAGAGCCTAAAGACATGGCTATTTGAGAAGGCATTTAACTAAGTGCTAAAATAACCGGCAATGACGACTGGAACGGAATACGGATTACGAGATTGGTTATGATTCTACGATGAGACGGAGCGGATTGTTTAGTGTCATTATATTGTTGTTGAATTGTTGATATGTTGATATTTCGTTATTGTTTTTGTAAAATGCCTTTTATATGTTGTACACCGCCGTGAGTCGCCCTAGGGCTGAGAACGGCGGTCAAGAAATGCAGCAAATAAATAAATAAATAAATAAATGTCTGTGTTAAATCTGACTTAAATCAAGACATAGTTTTCTAAGATCTACAGAGACACTCGCTGGAACACCTCAGCAAGCGAGAGTCCAAAAGTGGCAGGCTCAAACTCGGCACCTCAATCCGTGGGTGATACCAGATGAGAGACTCCCCCCTGGGTGACTTGGAAGGCACTGAACAGACTTCGCTCTGGCACCACGAGATGCAGAGCCAACCTCAAGAAATGGGGCCACCAAGTGGAATCCACGACATGCGAGTGCGGAGAAGAGCAAACCACTGACCACCTGCTGCAATGCAACCTGAGCATTGCACCACCAGACATCCGCCGGGAAGTAGCAGCCAATAGTGAAAGGACCCAGGCAGAGACATCTCCAGCTCATCCCTTGTTTGGGTATCAGCCAGCACGTCAACGACTTAAATCAAGAAATAGTTGTTTAAGATCTACAGAGACACTCACTGGAACACCTCAGCAAGCGAGAGTCCAAAAGTGGCAGGCTCAAACTCAGCACCTCAATCCATGGGTGATACCATATGAGAGACTCCCCCCTGGGCGACTTGGAAGGCACTGAACAGACTTCGCTCTGGCACCACGAGATGCAGAGCCAACCTCAAGAAATGGGGCCACCAAGTGGAATCCACGACATGCGAGTGCGGAGAAGAGCAAACCACTGACCACCTGCTGCAATGCAACCTGAGCATTGCACCACCTGACATCTGCCGGGAAGTAGCAGCCAATAGTGAAAGGACCAAGGCAGAGACATCTCCAGCTCATCCCTTGTTTGGGTATCAGCCAGCACGTCAACGACTTAAATCAAGAAATAGTTGTTTAAGATCTACAGAGACACTCACTGGAACACCTCAGCAAGCCAGAGTCCAAAAGCGGCAGGCTCAAACCCAGAACCTCAATCAATGGCTGATCCCAAATGAGAGACTCCCCCCTGGGCACACAGAAGATTGGGCGGCGTGGAAGGCGCTGAGCAGACTGCGCTCTGGCACCACGAGATGCAGAACCAACCTCAAGAAATGGGGCCACCAAGTTGAGTCCACGACATGCGAGTGTGGAGAAGAGCAAACCACTGACCACCTGCTGCAATGCACCCTGAGCCCTTCTTCCACATGATGCACAAGGGAGGACCTTCTTGCGGCAACATCGGAGGCACTCCACGGGGCCAGATACTGGTCAAAGGACATCTAATCAACTACCAAACTCACAAATTTTGTGTTTTGTCTGTTTGTTTGTTTTGTTCTGTTAGAAATGTAATACAATTGACTGGTTGCCCTGACACGACAAATAGCTAATCTGTAGGGATGGCTGAAGGGAAGGTAGTAAAAAAACACAGGGAGCATCCACACCCAACAATGTACAGGTCTCAGAGCCAGGAAGACGGCTTTCAGGGCGTCACCGCAACGTTTCCATTCCACCTTCGAAAAGAAAGATAGAGACGGGGAGGCAGGCCGGCCTTTCAACCCTTGCACTGAGGCAAGAACCTATTTCAGGTGGGTCATGGAAAGGGCCGAGATAAGGAATGCGTCCAAGATTGCACACCAGCCTCTCCTTGGCACTCCCGGTATCCCAAGAGTCAGCGTTTGGATTCAGAAGAGCACGTGTTTCAGTCTCATAAACACTCAATGCTCCCAGGTGGAAAATGTTCTGCGTGTACGAGGTTTGACTGAAAAGTAATGCCTCCACCTTCGTAACTCCTCAACAGATGGCAGGACTGGTATGCGGCAGGTACTGGCTTGTTCAGTAGACTCTCCTCTACAGTTCCATTTTGGCAGGAAGCCTTAGCATCGAACTATTATGTTGTTAAAGTGCAAAGTATGGAACCCCGCGCAGACGGTCGGTCAATGCGACTTAAGCACTGTATGCAGCAGGTACTGGCTTGTTCAGTAGACTCTCCTCTACAGTTCCATTTTGACGGGAAGCCTTAGCATTGAACTATTATGTTGTTAAAGTGCGAAGTATGGAACCCTGCGCAGACGGTCGGTCAATGCGACTTAAGCACTGTATGCAGCAGGTACTGGCTTGTTCAGTAGACTCTCCTCTACAGTTCCATTTTGGCGAGAAGCCTTAGCGTTGAACTGTTATGTTGTTAAAGTGCGAAGTATGGGATCCTGCACAGACGGTCAGTCAATGTGACTTAAGCAACATATGTGGCAGGTACTGGCTTGTTCAGTAGACTCTCCTCTACAGTTCCATTTTGGCGAGAAGCCTTAGCGTTGAACTGTTATGTTGTTAAAGTGCGAAGTATGGGATCCTGCACAGACGGTCAGTCAATGTGACTTAAGCAACATATGTGGCAGGTACTGGCTTGTTCATAGAATCATAGAATCATAGAATCAAAGAGTTGGAAGAGACCTCCTGGGCCATCATCCAGTCCAACCCCATTCTGCCAAGAAGCAGGAATATTGCATTCAAATCACCCCTGACAGATGGCCATCCAGCCTCTGTTTAAAAGCCTCCAAAGAAGGTGCCTCCACCACACTCCCTCCGGGGCAGAGAGTTCCACTGCTGAACGGCTCTCACAGTCAGGAAGTTCTTCCTCATGTTCAGATGGAATCTCCTCTCTTGTAGTTTGAAGCCATTGTTCCATTGCGTCCTAGTCTCCAAGGAAGCAGAAAACAAGCTTGCTCCCTCCTCCTCCCTGTGGCTTCCTCTCACATATTTATTCATGGCTATCATGTCTCCTCTCATCCTTCTCTTCTTCAGGCTAAACATGCCCAGTTCCCTAAGCCGCTCCTCATGGGGCTTGTTCTCCAGACTCTTGATCATTTTAGTCGCCCTCCTCTGGACACCTTCCAGCTTGTCAATATCTCTCTTGAAATGTGGTGCCCAGAACGGGACACAATATTCCAGGTAAAGTGGTCTAACCAAAGCAGAATAGAGCATGGGGAGCATGACTTCCCTAGATCTAGACACTCGGCTCCTCTTGATGCAGGACAAAATCCCATTGGCTTTTTTTGCCGCCACATCACATTCCTGGCTCATGTTTAACTTGTTGTCCACGAGGACTCCACGATCTTTTTCACACGTACTGCTCTCAAGCCAGGCATTGTCCCCCATTCTGTATCTTTGCATTTCATTTTATCTTGCATTTGTCCCTGCTGAACTTCATTTTGTTAGTTTTGGCCCATTATCTCTCTAATCTGTCAAGATCATTTTGAATCCTGCTCCTGTCCTCTGGAGTATTGGCTCTCCCTCCCAATTTGGTGTCGTCTGCAAACTTGATGATCCTGCCTTCTAGCCCTTCATCTAAGTCATTAATAAAGATCCTGAACAGGACCGGGCCCAGGACGGAAAACCCTGCGGCACTCCACTTGTCACTTCTTTCCAAGATGAAGAGGAAGCATTAGTGAGCACTCTCTGTGTTCGTCCACTTAACCAATTACAGATCCACCTCACCGTAATTTTGCCTAGCCCACATTTGACTAGTTTCCTTGCCAGAAGGTCATGGGGAACATCCACCGGGAAGTAGCAGCCAATAGTGAAAGGACCAAGGCAGAGACATCTCCAGCTCATCCCTTGTTTGGGTATCAGCCAGCACATCAACAACATAAATCTAGAAATAGTTTTCTTAGATCTACAGAGACACTCACTGGAACACCTCAGCAAGCAAGAGTCCAAAAGTGGCAGACTCAAACCCAGAACCTCAATCCGTTGGTGATACCCAATGAGAGACTCCTCCCTGGGCACACAGAAGACTGGGCGACTTGGAAGGCGCTGAACAGACTGCGCTCTGGCACCACGAGATGCAGAGCCAACCTCCAGAAATGGGGCCACAAAGTGGAGTCCACGACATGCGAGTGCGGAGAAGAGCAAACCACTGACCACCTGCTGCAATGCAACCTGAGCCCTGCCACATGCACGATGGAGGACCTCCTTGCGGCAACACCAGAGTCACTCCAAGTGGCCAGATACTGGTCAAAGGGCATTTAATCAACTACCGAGTTTGCAAAATCTATGGGGTTTTTTTTTTTTGTAATCTGTGTGTTTGTTTTGTTCTGTTAGAAATCTAATACAATGGTGTGGTTGCTGATGACATGATAAATCAAATAAAAATACCAAATGCAACTGAGGGTGAAAAGTTAAGTACTTTAACTGAAAGTCTCCAAACAAATGTGAGACTGCGCATAGCTATGAGGAAGCCAGGAAATGCAGCGACAGTGGAATGCAAAGAAACAGAGCTTGTTTTGGAACTAGAGTGTTCAAGGAAATATCCCCTTGGGCAAGATGCTTCCTATGGAGGGATTATGCAAACCAGAACGTATTTTGGGTCTGATGTGATTCCCGGGGAGGTGGCGGCTATTTAGAAATGGCGAGGAGGGGAAGCGCAGGGAGAGAACGGCAAGAAGCAAAGGAGAACGCCAAGAGGGAAAAGCAGCACTGCTACAAAAGGTAAGAAGGATGAGCAGGTAGGATACGAGTTGTGTGTTCAGTACAGGTAAGCCAGGTCTGTGCAGTTTGTATGATTCACATGCCTTAAAATGGCCCCTTGGGGGCAGTATTGTCATAGGATGGAGATCAAAACAAGAAGGAATCATTTCGCCTGCCAACTTTTTGGGACTTTTTACATTTGTGCAGCAGATCTTTGATATGCTTGACTTGTTTTCTCTCCTTCCTCTGAAGAGGAGGTGCAGACCCTGATATTCTCTTCTGCCAGGATGCTGGGAAACCATGCCATCCAATGGGCCGGAACTTCCCAGATCTTTTGGTTGGACATTTTCCCAACTTAATTCGGGAGGCTCCTGAAAAACAGATGTGGGGGGTTCACCGAAATCTAGATACTGCAAACAGAATGGGGTTGAACCAAATTGCACACCCCATTATAAAGTTCATAGGCAACAGAGTTGATAGCTAAGAGGAGGAAGGGGACTGAGGAAGGGCCTTTAAAAACACCTGTCTCCTGGATGTTGTTTACTACATCTACCTGCCACCTCAGGAGGAGAAGGAGGAAATCCTGCTGCTACTTTCCTCCTCCGGTCCTCAAGCCAGCTAAGAGAAGGAAGGGGACTGAGGAAGAGACTTTAAAACCACCTGTCTCCTGGCTGTTGTTTACTACATCTGCCTGCCACCTCAGGAGGAGAAAGGGGACTGAGGAAGGGACTTTAAAACCACCTGTCTCCTGGCTGTTGTTTACTACATCTGCCTGCCACCTCAGGAGGAGAAAGGGGACTGAGGAAGAGACTTTAAAACCACCTGTCTCCTGGCTGTTGTTTACTACATCTGCCTGCCACCTCAGGAGGAGAAGGAGGACATCCTGCTGCTACTCTCCCCCTCCCAAGCCAGCTAAGAGGAGGAAGGGGACTGAGGAAGAGACTTTAAAAATACCTGTCTCCTGGCTGTCGCTTATTACATCTGCCTGCCACCTCAGGAGGAGAAAGGGGACTGAGAAAGGGACTTAACCACCTGTATCCTGGCCGTTGCTTAATACAGTTGCCTGCCACCTCAGGAGGAGAAGGAGGAAATCCTCCTGCTACTCTCCCCCTCCCAAGCCAGCTAAGAGGAGGAAGGGGACTGAGGGAGAGACTTTAAATACACCCGTATCCTGACCGTTGCTTACTACAGTTGCCTGCCACCTCAGGAGGAGAAGGAGGAAATCCTGCTGCTACTCTCCCCCTCCCAAGCCATCTAAGAGGAGGAAGGGGACTGAGGAAGGGACTTTAAAACACCTGGCTGTCGCTTACTACAGTTGCCTGCCACCTCAGGAGGAGAAGGAGGAAATCCTGCTGCTACTCTCCCCCTCCCAAGCCAGCTAAGAGGAGGAAGGGGACTGAGGAAGAGACTTTTAAACCACCTGTCTCCTGGCTGTTGCTTACTACATCTGCCTCTCACATGTTGCTTACTACATCTGCCTGCCTGTTGCTTACTGGGGAAGAGACTTTAAAAACATCTATCTCCTGGCTGTTGCTTACTACATCTGCCTGCCAACTCAGGAGGAGAAGGAGGAAATCCTGCTGCTACTCTCCCCCTCCCAAGCCAGCTAAGAGGAGGAAGAGGACTGAGGAAGAGACTTTAAAAATACCTGTCCCCTGGCTGTCGCTTACTACATCTGCCTGCCACCTCAGAAGGAGAAAGGGGACTGAGGAAGGGACTTTAAAAACACCTGTCTCCTGGCTGTTGTTTACTACATCTGCCTGCCACCTCAGGAGGAGAAGGAGGAAATCCTGCTGCTACTCTCCCCCTCCCAAGCCAGTTAAGAGGAGGAAGGAGACTGAGGAAGAGACTTTAAGAACACCTGTCTCCTGACTGTTGCTTACTACAGTTGCCTGCCACCTCAGGAGAAGGAGGAAATCCTGCTGCTACCCTCCCCCTCCCAAGCCTGCTAAGAAGAGGAAGGGGACTGAGGAAGAGACTTTAAAAACACCTGTCTCCTGGCTGTTGCTTACTACATCTGCCTGCCACCTCAGGAGGAGAAGGAAGGAAATCCTGCTGCTACTCTCCCCCTCCCAAGCCAGCTAAGAGGAGGAAGGGGACTGAGGAAGAGACTCTAAAAACACCTGTATCCTGGCTGTCGCTTACTACATCTGCCTGCCACCTCAGGAGGAGAAGGAGGAAACCCTGCTGCTACTCTCCCCCTCCCAAGCCAGCTAAGAGGAGGAAGGGGACTGAGGAAGAGACTTTAAAAACACCTGTCTCCTGGCTGTTGCTCACTACATCTGCCTGCCCCCTCAGGAGGAGGAGGAGGAAATCCTGCTGCTACTCTCCCCCTCCAAAGCCAGCCAAGGGGAGGAAGGGGACTGAGGAAGAGACTTTAAAAACACTTGTCTCCTGGCTGTTGCTTACTACATCTGCGTGCCACCTCAGGAGGAGGAAGAGGAAATCCTGCTGCTACTCTCCTCCTCCCAAGCCATCTAAGAGGAAGAAGGGGACTGAGGAAGAGACTTTAAAAGCACGTCTCCTGGCTGTTGCTTATTACATCTGCTTGCCACCTCAGAAGGAAAAAGGGGACCGAGGAAGAGACTTTAAAAACACCTGTCTCCTGGCTGTTGCTTACTACATCTGCCTGCCACCTCAGGAGGAGAAAGGGGACTGAGGAAGAGACTTTAAAAACACCTGTCTCCTGGCTGTTGCTTACTACATCTGCCTGCCACCTCAGGAGGAGAAAGGGGACTGAGGAAGAGACTTTAAAAACACCTGTCTCCTGGCTGTAGCTTATTATTTCTGTTGTGGTTTTATATTGTATTTAATGTTTTATGTGCATTTTGGTATTATGTATATTACTTGTTGCCTGTAAACCGCCTTGAGTCGCCGAAAGGCAGTAAAGAAATACAGTAAATAAATAAATAAACAGTTTAGAATTCTCCATGACACCTGCACAGACATCAAAGCCATAACCATACAGATCATAGTATTTATTGTTGTGGCTGAGCAGAATTCTCATCTGGCCAGCAGACGAGAAGCCATCTCGGTGAAAGGTCATCGCAATGCTTTTATGATGACGAGAGCCTAATGTTTTCATGTTAAATAGGTATTTAGGCCTCTTGCAAACTCTGAGAAAGCGTCAGTTCAACGTAGCTTACTAGCCTGGAAGCTTCATGGAATAACCTTAGCCTGGAAAGCAGTACGCTTGGGATTTCTTGCATTGTGATTCATGGGGCAAATGTTTCATCGCCTGTACCTGGGACTCTGGTTTGAACTTTGCCAATAGAATTGTGTGTCCTGTTTTTATCTGAAGGTCTTTGGAATTATATCCTTCTTTTAACTTTATTCTTTGACTTGGATTTTTTCCTCAATAAACTATAAAACTACAGCTCTTTGTGTGGTGGTGTTTGGAAGCAGGGTGATGCTTACTCTGAGTTGCAACATTTATCACTTCTGTCTATGCTTGTGAAAATTGTTCAGGAAAGCTAAAAGGAAGAAAATCAATTCATTTGAAACGTAGCACGCGAGGGATATCGTACAGATACCACGGACTACCAAAAAAGATAAACAACCGAGAGCTATGAAACCTGACCTTTCACTAGGAGCCAAGATGTCTACAGTGAGGCCGTCGTACTTTGGACCTATTTATGAGATGATAAGGCTCGTTGGAAAAAAAATCCGATAATGCCTGATAAAGCAGAAGGCAATGGGAAGAAAAAGATGACAACACAACAGATGGATCAAACCGAATCAAGGTCGCAATTTTGACTTTTCAAGACAGCTGAGGCTCTTGGGGGTCTCTCAGTCGTAGGGTAGTCCTCAATTGGAGTTAGCGTGATGGTAGACAATAGCAACAAAGACTAAACAACACATCAAAGGCCAATTGTTTTCCATTCTTGGAGCTGTTAAGTCAGCCAACAGATGCTGGGCTAAAGAGATTATCCACTGGCTGGCCACGAATGTTATCCAATTAATTAGAGGCTGATGAAGCAAGAGTTTCCATCACCATTTGAGCGTTGGACTATGACTCTAGGGAACTGAGTTCAGATCCCTCCTTGGCCTGGCTGGCCTTGGGTGAGTCACACTCTCTCGGCCTCAAAGGAAGGCAAAAGACAACCCTCTGACTGTAAGTTAGAATCATAGACTCAAAGAGTTGGAAGAGACCTCCTGGGCCATCATCCAGTCCAACCCCATTCTGCCAAGAAGCAGGAATGTTGCATTCAAACCACCCCTGACAGATGGCCATCCAGCCCCTGTTTAAAAGCTTCCAAAGAAGGAGCCTCCACCACACACCGGGGCAGAGAGTTCCACTGCTGAACGGCTCTCACAGTCAGGAAGATCTTCCTCATGTTCAGATGGAATCTCCTCTCTTGTAGTTTGAAGCCATTGTTCCGCGTCCTCGCCTCCAGGGAAGCAGAAAACAAGCTTGCTCCCTCCTCCCTGTGGCTTCCTCTCACATATTTATACATGGCTATCATATCTCTTCTTCAGGCTAAACATGCCTAGCTCCTTAAGCCGCTCATCATAGGGCTTGTTCTCCAGACCCTTGATCATTTGAGTCGCCCTCCTCGGGACACATTCCAGCTTGTCAATATCTCTCTTGAATTGCGGTGCCCAGAATTGGACACAATATTCCAGGTGTGGTCTGACCAAAGCGGAATAGAGCATGGGGAGCATGACTTCCCTGGATCTAGACACTAGGCTCCTCTTGATGCAGGCCAACATCCCATTGGCTTTTTTTGCCGCCACATCCCATTCCTGGCTCATGTTTAACTTGTTGTCCACAAGGACTCCAAGATCTTTTCCACACGTACTGCTCTCAAGCCGGGCATCATCGTCCCCCATTCTGTCTCTTTGCATTTCGTGCCAAAGTGGAGTATCTTGCATTTGTCACTGTTGAACTTCATTTTGTTAGTTTTGGCCATTCATCTCTCCAATCTGTCAAGATCCCTTTGAATCCTGCTCCTGTCCTCTGGACTATTGGCTATCCCTCCCAATTTGGTGTCGTCTGCAAACTTGATGATCCTGCCTTCTAGCCCTTCATCTCAGTCATTAATAAAGATCCTGATCAGGACCGGGCCCAGGGGGGAACCCTGCGGATGGCACTCCACTCGTCACTTCTTTCCAGGATGAAGAGGAGGAAGCCTTGGGGAGAATCACCCTCTGGGTTTGTCCACTTAACCAATTCCAGATCCACCTCACCGTAGTTTTGCCTCGTTTCCTTGCCAGAAGGTCATGGGGGACCTTGTCGAAGAAGGCCTTCCTGACATCCAGACACGTTCCATCCACGGCATCATTCCCTGCATCTACCCAGCTTGTAAGTTAGATATGGCTTGAAGGCACACAACCACAGAGCAATAGTATCTGTGCATTGAAAAGAAGGCAGCCAATTCAGTTATGCACAACAACAAAAAATCAGCTGTCTCCTATTGCAGTGGTAGATTTGGATTCAGATTTGCTTTTGGAGGGAAGATAGATTGCAGTCATAGCAAGAATGGGCAAACCCAGGCTCGGAGGGAGGATGAAGCCCCTTGGGCTCTCTTCTCAGTTCCTCCTCTCTCACCATCCTATCCTCCTTTCCTTCTCTCTTGCCTACCTCCTTCCTTTCCTCCCTCCCTGATCTCCCCCTTTTCTCCTTCCTTCCCTTCCCTCTCTTCCTTCTTCCCGTTCTTCCTTACCTCCCTCCCTCCCACCCTTTCGGCCTTTCTTCCCTCTTTCGTTCTTCCTTCCTCCCCTTTCCTGCCTCCTTCCCTCTCTTTCTCCTTCCTTCCCTCCTTTTTCTCCTTCCTTCCCTTCCTCCTTCCCTCTTTCTTCTTCCTTCCTTCCCTCTTGTTGTTCCTTCCTTCTCTTTCCTTCCTCCTTCCCTTTCTTCCTTACCTCCCTCCCTCCTTCCGTTCCATCGTCGTCCTTCCTTCCCTCTTTCCTCCCTCCTTCCCTCTTTCTCCTTCCTTCCTTCCCACTTTCCTTCCACCTAACCTCTCTTTCTCCTTCCTTCCTTCCCTCTTTCTCCCTCCTTCCCTTTCTTCCTCCTTCCTTCCCTCTTTCCTCCCTCCTTCCCTATCTCTTTCTCCCTCCTTCCTTCCCGCTCTCTTTCTCCCGCCCTCCTTCCTTCCCTCTTTCCTTCCTTTTCTCTTTCCTCCTTCCTTCTGCTTCCTTTCCTCTTTCCTCCCTCCTTCGCCCTTTCTCCTTCCTTCCCTTTTGTTTCCTTTTCTTTCGTCCCTCCCCTCTCCCCTTCTCTTTCCTTCCTTTCCTTTTCTTCTCCTTCGTTCCCATCTTTCCTTCCTTCTCCTCCCTTCATCCCTTTCCTTCTTTACCTCCCTTTGTCCATCCCTTCCAGCCTGCCTTCCTTCCCTCTTTCCTCCCTCCTTCCCTCTCTTTCTCTTTCCTACCTCCCCTTTCCTCCCTCCTTCCCTCTCTTTCTCCTTCCTTCCTTCCCTTTCCTCCATTCTTCCCTCTCTTTCTCCTTCTTTCCTTCCCTCTTTCCTCCCTCCTTCCCACTCTTTCTCCTTCCTTCTCTTTCCTCCCTCCTTCCCTCTCTCTTTCTCCTTCCCTCTTTCCTCCCTCCTTCCCTTTCTCCTTCCTTCCCTCTTTCTCCTTCCCTTTCTTCCCTCCTTCCCTCTCTTTCTCCCTCCTTCCCTCTCTTTCTCCCTCCTTCCTTCCTCCTTCCCTCTCTTTCTCCCACCCTTCTTACTTCCCTCTTTCCTTCCTTTTCTCTTTCCTCCCTCCTTCTTTGTCCTTCCTTTCCTCTTTCCTCCCTCCTTCCCCCTTTCTCCTTCCTTCCCCTTTGTTTCCATTTCTTTTTTGTCCCTCCCCTCTCCCTTTCTCCTTCCTTCTTTCCTCTCTCCTTCCCTTTTTTTCTCCTTCCTTCCCTTCCCTTCATCCCTTTCCTTCTTTACCTTCCTTTCTCCATCCTTCCTTCCCTTCCAGCCTTCCTTACTTCCCTCTTTCCTCCCTCCTTCCCACTTTCTTTCACCTTCCTTCCTTCCCTTTTCTCTTTCCTTCCTATTCTCTTTCCTATTTTCTCTTTCCTCCCTCCCTTCCCTCTCTCCATTCCCTTCCTTCCTTCTCTTTTTCCTTCCTCCTTTCCCCAAACTCCACCAGTGATCACATTTGGGCATATTGAGCATTTTTGCCAAATTTGGTCCAGATCCATCATTGTTTGAGTCCACAGTGCTCTCTGGATGGAGGTGAACTACAACTCCAAAACACAAGGTCAATGCCCACAAAAGCCTTCCAGTATTTTCTGTTAATCATGGGAGTTCTGTATGCCAAGATGTGGTTCAATTCTATAAAAATGTTCTTTGATTATGATTGAACTATAAATCCCAAGAACTACAACTCCCTAATATCAAGGCCTATTTCCCCCAAACTCCACCACTGTTCACATTTGGGCATATTGAGGATTTGTTGGGTATATTGAGTTTTCGTGCCAAGATTCATCATTGTTTGAGTCCACAGTGATCTCTGGATGTAGGTGAACTACAAATCAAAAACTCAAGGTCAATGCCCACCAAACCTTTCCAGTATTTTCTATTGGTCATGGCAGTTCTGTCTGCCAAATCCGGTTCAGTTCCATTGTTGGTGGAGTTCAGAATGCTCTTGGATTATAGGTGAACTACAAATCCCAGCAACTACCACTCCCACATGTCAAGGTCTATTTTTCACAAACACCACCAGTGTTCACATTTGGCCATATTGAGGATTGGTACCAAGTTTGGTTCAGATCCATCATTGTTTGAGTCCACAGTGCTCGCTGGATGTAGGTGAACTACAACTCCCAAACTCAAGGTCAATGACCACCGAACGCTTCCAGTATTTTCTGTTCATCGTGGGAGTTCTGTGTGCCAAGTTTGGTTCAATTCCATCGTTGGTGGAGTTCAGGATGCTCTTTGATCATGGGTGAACTATAAATTCCAGCAATTACAAGTCCCAAACATCAAGGTCTATTTTCCCCATCTAAGAATCAAAGGAACAGAGTAATTTAGAACTAAGTGTGAAACGAGTTGCCATGAAATTGTGGAAACGAAGCCATCGTGTTCCTAATGAGCTACATCGCATCTCATCTTATGCATTACATCTTATTTATCTTATGTAAGCCTGAGGGCAAATTCACATTATGTAAGCCGCTCTGAGTGGCTTTGTGGCTGAAGAACCCGGTAAAAACGCTCTATTATTATTTAAATGTCAGACTTCCCCAACAAAAACTCCCATGTGAAAACTAGTGGATTCTGGTTAGAAAAGACTCATCATTATTATTCACTAGCCGTCCCCTGACACGCGTTGCTGTGGCCCACGTGGGAGATCTGTGTACCAAGTTTGGTTCAACTCCATCGTTAGTGGGGTTCAGAATGCTCTGTGATTGTAGGTGAACTATAAATCCCAGCAACTACAACTCCCATATGTCAAGATTCCATTTCCCCCAAACTCTACCAGTGTTCACATTTGGACATATTGAGTATTCGTGTAGAGTTTGGTCCAGATCCATCATTGTTTGAGTCCACAGTGATCTCTGAATGTAGGTGAACTACAACTCCCAAACTCAAGGTCAATGCCCACCAAACCCTTCCAGTATTTTCTCTTGGTCATGGGAAAACTATGTGCCAAGTTTGGTTCAATTCCATTGTTGGTGGGATTCACAGTGCTCTTTGATTGTAGGTGGACTATAAATCCCAGCAATAACAACTCCCAAATGTCAAGATTCTATTTTCCCCAATCTCCACCAGTGTTCACATTTGGACATATTGAGTATTTGTGTAGAGTTTGGTCCAGATCCATCATTGTTGGAGTCCACAGCGATCTCTGGATGTAGGTGTTTGAATGGTATTTGATTGTAGGTGAACTATAAATCCCAGCAACGACAACTCCCAAATGTCAAGGTCTATTTTCCCCAAACTCTACTAGTGTTTACATTTGGGCATACTGAGAATTGTTGCCAAGTTTGATCCAGATCCATCATTGAGTCCACAGCAATCTCTGGATGTAGGTGAACTACAACTCCCAAACTCAAGGTCAATGCCCACCAAACCCTTCCAGTACTTCCTGTTGGTTATGGGAGTTCTGTGTACCAAGTTTGGTTCAATTCCATTGTTGGTGGAGTTCACAGTGCTGTTTCATTGTAGGTGAACTATAAATCCCAGCAACTACAACTCCCAAATGTCAAGATTCTATTTCCCCCAAACTCCACTAGTATTCACATTGGACATATTAAGTATTCATGTACAGTTTGGTCCAGATCCATCATTGTTGGAGTCCACAGCGATCTCTGGATGTAGGTGAATTAAAACTAGGGTTTGAATGCTCTTTGATTGTAGGTGAACTATAAATCCCAGCAACGACAACTCCCAAATGTCAAGGTCTATTTTCCCCAAACTCTACTAGTGTTTACATTTGGGCATACTGAGAATCGTTGCCAAGTTTGGTCCAGATCCATCATTGTTTGAGTCCACAGAGATCTCTGGTGAACTACAACTCCCAAACTCAAGGTCAATGCCCACCAAACCCTTCCAGTACTTCCTGTTGGTAATGGGAGAACTGTGTGCCAAGTTTGGTTCAATTCCATCGTTGGTGGGGTTCAGAATGCTCTATGATTGTAGGTGAACTATAAATCCCAGCAACTACAACTCCCAAATGTCAAGATTCTATTTTCCCCAATCTCCACCAGTGTTCACATTTGGACATATTGAGTATTCATGTAGAGTTTGGTCCAGATCCATCATTGTTGGAGTCCACAGCGATCTCTGGATGTAGGTGTTTGAATGCTCTTTGATTGTAGATGAACTATAAATCCCAGCAACTACAACTCCCAAATGTCAAGATTGTATTTTCCCCAAACTCTACCAGTGTTCACATTTGGGCATATTGAGTATTCGTGTAGAGTTTGGTCCAGATCCATCATTGTTTGAGTCCACAGTGCTCTCTGGATGTAGGTGAACTACAACTCCCAAACTCAAGGTCAATGTCCACCAAACCCTACTTTCTGTTGGTTATGGGAGTTTTGTGTACCAAGTTTGGTTCAATTCCATTGTTGGTGGGATTCACAGTGCTCTTTGATTGTAGGTGAACTATAAATCCCAGCAACTACAACTCCCATATGATGAAATCAATTTTTTTGAGTGAAGGACATAGATTGGGTTGTTAGGAGTCTTGTGTCCAAATTTGGTGCCAATTCGTCCAGTGGTTTTTGAGTTGTGCTAATCCCACAAACGAACATTACATTTTTATTTATATAGATGGCTATCATGTCTCCTCTCAGCCTTCTCTTCTTCAAGCTAAACATGCCCAGCTCTTTAAGCCACTCCTCATAGGGCTTGTTATATATATATAGATTTATGTAGCCTTTTTATTATATAGACACACTTCCTAAAGAACTCCATGAGACTTCTGTCCAAATAAATACATATTTAAAAGAGACTGTCAGATGAAAACAAAATATTCGAAATGGCATCAAAGCACTCCCGATAGACAACCTCTGCGGAAAAGCCTCCAGAGAAGGAGACTCCACCACACTCTCCAGGAAGTTCTTCCTGATCTTTTCAGTCGAATCTCTTTCCTTTCCATTTGAACCCATTGCTCTCTTCTTGTGCCCTGGTCTCTAGAGGAGCAGGAAGTCAATTCTCCTCCTTCTCAATGGGACATCCTTTGAAATCCTGAAGCAGGGTTCTCCTGTTCCCTCTCAACCTTCTCTTCTCCCAACTAAACATCCCCCAGGAGGAAAGGAGGAAGGAAAAAGAGAAGGAAGGGAGGAAGAGAAAGGAGGAAGGGAGGAAAGAGAGAAGGAAGAAACGACAAATGGGAAAGAAGGAGAAGGAGAAGGAGAAGGAGAAGGAGAAGGAGAAGGAGATGGATGGAAGGAAGGAAGGAAGGAAGGAAGGAGAAAGAGAGAGGGAGTGGAGGGAGGAAAGAGGGAAGGAAGGAAGGACAAATAAGAAGGAAGAAATGGAGGGAGGGAGGAAGGGAGGAAAGAAGGAAGGAGAAAGAGAGAGGTAGGAGGAAAGGAGAAAGGAAGGAAGGGAGAGGGAGGGAAGGAGGGAGGGAAGGGGGAGAAATGGAAGGAAGGGAAGGGAAGGGAAGGGAAGGGAAGGGAAGGGAAGGGAAGGGAGGAAGGAAGGAAGGAAGGAAGGAAGGAAGGAAGGAAGGAAGGAAGGAAGGAAGGAAGGGAGAAAGAGAGGAAGGAGGGAGGAAAGGGGAAAGGAAGGAAGGAGAGGGAGGGAGGGAAGGAGGGAGGAAAGAGGGAGAGATGGAAGGAAGGAAAGGAAGGAAGGAAGGAAGGAAGGAAGGAAGGAGGGAGGGAGGAAGGGAGAAAGAGAGGAAGGGGGGAGGAAAGGGGAAAGGAAGGAAGGAAGGAGAGGTAGGGAAGGAGGGAGGAAAGAGGGAGAGATGAAAGGAAGGAAGGAAAGGAAGAAAGGAATCATAGAATCCTAGAATCCAAGAGTTAGAAGAGACCTCCTGGGCCATCCAGTCCAACCCCATTCTGCCAAGAAGCAGGAATATTGCATTCAAATCACCCCTGACAGATGGCCATCCAGCCTCTGTTTAAAAGCCTCCAAAGAAGGAGCCTCCACCACACTCCGGAGCAGAGAGTTCCACTGCTGAACGGCTCTCACAGTCAGGAAGTTCTTCCTCATGTTCAGGTGGAATCTCCTCTCTTGTAGTTTGAAACCATTGTTCCATTGCGTCCTAGTCTCTAGGGAAGCAGAAAACAAGCTTGCTCCCTCCTCCTCCCTGTGGCTTCCTCTCACATATTTATACATGGCTATCATGTCTCCTCTCAGCCTTCTCTTCTTCAGGCTAAACATGCCCAGCTCCTTAAGCCGCTGCTCATAGGGCTTGTTCTCCAGGAAGGAAGGAGGGAGGGAGAGAGAAAGAGAGGAAGGAGGGAGGAAAGGGGAAAGGAAGGGAAGGGAAGGAAGGAAGGGAAGGGAAGGGAAGGGAAGGGAAGGGAAGGGAAGGGAAGGGAAGGAAGGAAGGAAGGAAGGAAGGAAGGAAGGAAGGAAGGAGAAGAGAAACGGAAGGGAGAGGAAAAAGGGAAGGAAGGATGAAAAAGAAGGAAAGAGAAAGAGAGAGGGAAGGACGTAGGAAAGAGGGAAGGAAGGAAGGATGGAAGGAAGGAGAAAAAGAGAGGGGAGTGGAGGGAGGAAAGAAGGAAGGAAAGGGAGGGAAGGAAGGAAGGAGTGAGAAAAAGAGGAATGTGGGAGGAAAGGGGAAAGGAAGCAAGAAAGGGGAGGAAGGAAGGAGAAGAGAGAGGGAAGGAGGGAGGAAAGAGGGAAGGAAGGACGAAAAAGGAGGAAAAAAAGAGAGAGGGAAGGACGTAGGAAAGAGGGAGAGAGGGAAGGAAGGAGAGAAGGAGAAAGAGAGAGAGGTGAGGAGGAAGGAAAGAGTGAAGGAAGGAAGGTTCGGATGGTGGGAGAGAGGAGGGCCTGAGAAGAGAGCCCGAGGGGCCGCATCCTTCCCTTGGGCCTGGGCTTGCCCATACCTGTTCTCAACGGAAAATATCGGTTGCTAGGAGCAGCTTGGAGAGTCTTACCGGGGTGTGCCATGGGGACCAGGTAGCTGCTGTTCTTGGAGTTGTAGATGACCACGGCTTGGGCGCCCTGTGCGGCCGCGCGCTGGATCTTCTCTGCGAAGGTGCAGTTGCCCCTTTCGACGAGGGCGATCCAGGGCGACCCCGAGGCGGGGAACTTGGTGTTCCAGAGGCAGGCCTGCAGGCCAGAGGCGTTGGCGGCCACCACGGGCCCGTGAGCGCTGGCCACGGGGGAGTGCACCCCGTACAGGCCGCACTCGCACCTCTCGCTCTCCGTGGAGTCGTTGGCGGCGTTGAAATAGAAGACGCTGACGTTGGCCTTGACGGGGACGGCCTGCCCGGCTCTCAGCACTCCGGCCAGGACCAGGAAGCAGGCGGTGCCGAGCGCTCTCCCCCAATTCATGGCTGGTTTACCGGAGCGGAACATGGGAGGGCATGGACGTGCCTTCACCTGCCCGCTGTTCGTCTGCCGCTTCCGCCCAGGAACTGAAAGGACACTCCCGGGCAGGTAAGCCACACCGCTCCTCCCAGGTACATTACAGCTTGGTTACGCCATCTCCATTTCAGCTTATCTCCAGGGAATAAAAACACACCTGACACTAGAGCGACTGGGCGAAAGGACAGCCACGCAACACCCCAGCCTTATATGCCACAGGTCCTTCCTCTCTCTTTCTCCTTCCTTCCTCCCTCCCTTCTTCCCTCTCTCTTCTCCTTCCTTCCTCCCCTTCCTTCCTTTCCCCTTTCCTCCCTCCTTCCTCTCTCTTTCTCCTTCCTTCCTTCCTTCCCTTTTTCCTCCCTCTCTCTTCTCCTTCCATCCTCCCCTTCCTTCCTTTCCCCTTTCCTCCCTCCTTCCTCTCTCTTTCTCCTTCCTTCCTTCCCTTTTTCCTCCCTCTCTCTTCTCCTTCCATCCTCCCCTTTCTTCCTTCCTTCCCTCTTTCCTCCTTCCTTCCCTCTCTCTTCTCCTCCCTCCCTCCCCTTTCTTCCTTCCTTTCCCCTTTCCTCCCTCCTTCCTCTCTCTTTCTCCTTCCTTCCTTCCCTTTTTCCTCCCTCTCTCTTCTCCTTCCATCCTCCCCTTTCTTCCTTCCTTCCCTTTTTCCTCCCTCTCTCTTCTCCTTCCATCCTCCCCTTTCTTCCTTCCTTCCCTCTTTCCTCCCTCCTTCCTCTCTCTTTCTCCTTCCTTCCTTCCCTTTTTCCTCCCTCTCTCTTCTCCTTCCATCCTCCCCTTTCTTCCTTCCTTCCCTCTTTCCTCCCGCCTTCCCTCTCTCTTCTCCTTCCTCCCTCCTCTTTCTTCCTTCCTTTCCCCTTTCCTCCCTCCTTCCTCTCTCTTTCTCCTTCCTTCCTTCCCTTTTTCCTCCCTCTCTCTTCTCCTTCCATCCTCCCCTTTCTTCCTTCCTTCCCTCTTTCCTCCCTCCTTCCCTCTTCCCCTTCCTCCCTCCCCTTTCTTCCTTCCTTTCCCCTTTCCTCCTTCCTCTTTCCTTCTCCTTCCTTCTTTCGTTCTTTCCTCCCTCCCTCCATTCCTTCCTATTTGTCCTTCCCTCTTTCCTCCCTCCACCCCTCTCTCTTTTTCTCCTTCCTTTCCTCCTTCCCTCTTTCCTATGACCTTCCCTCTTTCTTTCCTACTTTTTCATCCTTTCTTCCTTCCCTCATTCCTCCCTCCCCTTTCCTCCCTCCTTCCTCTTTCTTTCTCCCTCCTTCCCTCCTTCCTTCCTTCCTTCCTTCCTTCCTTCCATCCATCCATCCATCCTTACCTCCCTCCTTCCTTACCTCCCTCTTTCCTCCCTCCTTCCCTCCCACTCCTTCCACACCTTTTTTTCTAAATTTATTACAATGGCTTTCCCCAGCCTGATGTTGGACTACAACTCCCACAGCTGGGAATCATGGGACTTTAAGTCAACACATCCGGAGTATGTGTTGATTTAACTCTGTCTGATACAGAGTTAAGTCAACATTTCCATAACTCTCTACAACAAGCAAGAGAGGATGCATTCAACGAGGCAGAGGACCAGGCTTGAAGCAGATTGACACCTTGCTAACTGCAAGGGCTCAATGTATAATACATTTTTCTCCTCTGACAACTGACAACATAATTATTGTGTTGTAGAGGAGGCCGTGGTGGTTCACAGTCTCATAGGCTGCTGACAGGTCTATGAAGACAGCTCCTGTGATCTGCTGCCTTTCAAAGCCATCTTCTATGTGCTGAGTCAGGTTCAACACTTGCGAGTTTCATCTATGCTGATGATCGTGCCATCACTGCTCAAGCAGGGAGCTTTGAGATGGTTGAACAGAAGCTCTCCAAAGCTCTAGGTGCTCTTACTGCCTATTACAGGGAAAACCAGCTGATCCCTAATCCATCTAAAACACAGACATGTGCCTTTCACCTTAAGAACAGACAAGCATCCCGAGCTCTGAGGATTATTACCTGGGAAGGAAGGAATCCCACGGGAGCATTGCAGCGCACCCAAGTACCTGGGAGGAGTCACTCTGGACCGTGCTCTGACCTACAAGAAGCACTGCCTGAACATCAAGCAAAAAGTGGGCGCTAGAAACAATCTCATACAAAAGCTGACTGGCACAACCTGGGGATCACAACCAGACACAGTGAAGACATCCGCCCTTGCGCTATGCTACTCTGCTGCTGAGTATGCATGCCCAGTGTGGAACACATCTCACCACACTAAAACAGTGGATGTGGCTCTTAATGAGACATGCCGCATTCTCACGGGGTGTCTGTGCCCCACACCACGGGAGAAATTACACTGCTTAGCCGGTATTGCACCACCTGACATCCGCCGGGAAGTAGCAGCCAATAGTGAAAGGACCAAGGCAGAGACATCTCCAGCTCATCCCTTGTTTGGGTATCAGCCAGCACGTCAAGGACTTAAATCTAGAAATAGTTTTCTAAGATCTACAGAGACACTCGCTGGAACACCGCAGCAAGCGAGAGTCCAAAAGTGGCAGGCTCAAACCCAGAATACCAAATGAGAGATTCCCCGCTGGGCACACAGAAGACTGGGTGACTTGGAAGGCGCAGAACAGACTGCGCTCTGGCCCCACGAGATGCAGAGCCAACCTCAAGAAATGGGGCCACAAAGTAGAATCCTCGACATGCGAGTGTGGAGAGGAGCAAACCACTGACCACCTGCTGCAATGCACCCTGAGCCCTGCCACATGCACAAGGGAGGACCTTCTTGTGGCAACACCAGAGGCACTCCAAGGGGACAGATACCGCTCAAATGACATTTAATCAACTACCAAACTCACAATTTTTGTATTTTGCCTGTTTGTTTGCTTTGTTCTGTTAGAAATGTAATATAATTGACTGGCTGCCCTGACACGACAAATAAAAACGAAAATAATGTTCTGGTTGGGGGTCACCACAACATGAGGAACTGTATTCAGGGGTTGCGGCATTAGGAGGGCTGAGAAACACTGCATTAACGTTTCCTTCGCTCTCTCCAACCAGAGATCTAATCTCATATCATGGGGCAACAGTAGCAAAATGACAGTTCTGAAGTGGCAATGAAAATAATGTTCTGGTTGGGGGTCACCACAACATGAGGAACTGTATTAAGGGGTCACAGCATTAGGAGGGTTGAGAACCACTGCATTAACATCTCCTTAGCTCTCTCCAATCAGAGACCTAATCTCATATCACGGGACAACAGTAGCAAAATGACAGTTTTGAAGTAGCAACGAAAATAATGTGATGGTTGGGGGTCAGCACAACATGAGGAACTGTATTCAGGGGTTGCAGCATTAGGAAGGTTGAGAACCACTGCATTAACGTCTCCTTAGCTCTCTCCAACCAGAGATCTAATCTCATATCACGGGACAACAGTAGCAAAATGACAGTTCTGAAGTAGCAACGAAAATAATGTTATGGTTGGGGGTCACCACAACATGAGGAACTGTATTCAGGGGTCGCGGCATTAGGAGGGTTGAGAACCACTGCATTAATGTCTCCTTAGCTCTCTCCAATCAGAGACCTAATCTCATATCACGGGACAACAGGAGCAAAATGACAGTTCTGAAGTAGCAACGAAAATAATGTTATGGTTGAGGGTCACCACAACAGGAGGAACTGTATTAAGGGGTCACAGCATTAGGAGGGTTGAGAACCACTGCATTAACATCTCCTTAGCTCTCTCCAATCAGAGACCTAATCTCATATCACGGGACAACAGTAGCAAAATGACAGTTTTGAAGTAGCAACGAAAATAATGTGATGGTTGGGGGTCAGCACAACATGAGGAACTGTATTCAGGGGTTGCGGCATTAGGAAGGTTGAGAACCACTGCATTAACGTTTCCTTAGCTCTCTCCAACCAGAGATCTAATCTCATATCACGGGACAACAGTAGCAAAATGACAGTTCTGAAGTAGCAACGAAAATAATGTTATGGTTGGGGGTCACCACAACATGAGGAACTGTATTCAGGGGTCGCGGCATTAGGAGGGTTGAGAACCACTGCATTAATGTCTCCTTAGCTCTCTCCAATCAGAGACCTAATCTCATATCACGGGACAACAGGAGCAAAATGACAGTTTTGAAGTAGCAACGAAAATAATGTGATGGTTGGGGGTCAGCACAACATGAGGAACTGTATTCAGGGGTTGCGGCATTAGGAAGGTTGAGAACCACTGCATTAACGTTTCCTTAGCTCTCTCCAACCAGAGATCTAATCTCATATCACGGGACAACAGTAGCAAAATGACAGTTCTGAAGTAGCAACGAAAATAATGTTATGGTTGGGGGTCACCACAACATGAGGAACTGTATTCAGGGGTCGCGGCATTAGGAGGGTTGAGAACCACTGCATTAATGTCTCCTTAGCTCTCTCCAATCAGAGACCTAATCTCATATCACGGGACAACAGTCGCAAAATGACAGTTGTGAAGTAGCAAGGAAAATAATGTGATGGTTGGGGGTCACCACAACAGGAGGAACTGTATTCAGGGGTTGTGGCATGAGGAAAGTTGAGAACCACTGCATTAACGTCTCCTTAGCTCTCTCCAATCAGAGACCTAATCTCATATCACAGGACAACAGTCGCAAAATGACAGTTGTGAAGTAGCAACGAAAATAATGTGATGGTTGGGGGTCACAACATGAGGAACTGCATTAAGGGGTCACGGCGTTATGAGGGTTGAGAACCACTGTGCTAATAATGCAACATGTTTTGCATTATGAACTTTTATTAAAGGAACTCTGGCCCAGAAACACAAAAGGCCATTCTTATTTCTTTTTTGTTATGTTATCATCATAATCTGTAAAATATTTAAACAAGTAAAACAGCACAACAACCTAAACATACACGCAAAATTCAAAAAGTGATACAGAAAAACACAGTATAAAATACCCAATTATGTACACTCTTTTGAATACTGAGATTTATACAAAAATAAACGTAATATTTGTAAGTGCAATGCAGGCGTTGTCTGAAAAATTCCCGGCGCTGAGCTAACCACGAGTTCTGCATCAACTGCAGCTTCGCTTCATTTCCATTTTCTACAGAAGGAGTCAAATGATAAATTCTCATTTGAATGTTTTGCTTGGAAATGGCACATCATATAAAAAAGCAACTGACAACATAATTATTGTGTTGTTGTGTCTTTTCCACGCTGTCGGGCCATGTTCCAGAAGCATTCTCTCCTGACGTTTCGCCTGCATCTCTGGCAGGCATCCTCAGAGGTTGTGAAGTCTGTTGGAAACTTGGAAATTTGGGTGTATATATCCATGGTGGGAGAAAGAACTCTTGTCTGTTGGAGGTAGGTGTGAATGTCGCAATTGGTCACCTTGATTAGCATTTGATGGCCTAGCAGTTTCAAATCCTCCCAACAAAGGATTCCCCTGGTCAATAAGAAGTAATTAGGGTCACCTAATCACCTCCCAACAAAGGATTCCCCATTCAGTAAGAAGCAATCAGTGCCATCTAATCAACTCCCAAGAAAGGATTCCCCTGGAGGTGACTAAGTAATTAGGGTCACCTAATCACCTCCCAACAAAGGATTCCCCTGGGCAGTAAGAAGTAATGAGGGCCACCTAATCACCTCCCAACAAAGGATTCCCCTGGACAGTAAGAAGTAATCAGGGCCACCTAATCACCTCTAAACAAAGGATTCCCCCATACAGTGAGAAGTAATTAGGACCATCTAATCACCTCCCAACAAAGGATTCCCCCAGGCAGTAAAAAGTAATTAGGGTCACCTAATCACCTCCCAACAAAGGATTCCCCTGGGCAGTAAGAAGTAATTAGGGTCACCTAATCACCTCCCAACAAAGGATTCCCCTGGGCAGTAAGAAGTAATTAGGGTCACCTAATCACCTCCCAACAAAGGATTCCCCTGGTCAATAAGAAGTAATTAGGGTCACCTAATCATCTCCCAACAAAGGATTCCCCCATGCAGTAAGAAGCAATCAGTGCCACGTAATCACCTCCCAACAAAGGATTCCCCTGGTCAATAAGAAGTAATCAGGGTCACCTAATCACCTCCCAACAAAGGATTCCCCCATGCAGTAAGAAGCAATCAGTGCCACCTAATCACCTCCCAACAAAGGATTCCCCTGGTCAATAAGAAGTAATTAGGGTCACGTAATCACATACCAAGAAAGGATTCCCCCAAACAGTAAGAAGCCAGACCGTGAAACTGCTAGGCCACTCAATGCTAGTTAAGGTGACCAACTGAAACATTCACACTCGCCTCCAGCAGACAAGAGTTCTTTCTCCCACCCTGGACATTATTCCACAGATATATAAACCCAACTTGCCTAGTTTCCAACATATCTCACAACCTCTGAGGAGGCCTGCCATAGATGTGGGCGAAACTTCAGGAGAGAATGCTTCTGGAACGTGGACAGACAGTCCGGCAAACTCACCGCAACCCAGCGATTCGACAAAGCATAATTATTCTCATGTTTGGCACAGCAAACAAAAGGGCTGGGTAACGGAAAGAAAATACCGCCAGTCATTTCCAGAAATCAGGAGTTCACGGAGAAGGTTCGGAAACCTAACACGTTTCCTTTGTTCCTCTCCCAACTCCTTCCGTTCGTCAGCAAGAAGACGAAAACGGGACAACCTAATTTTAGCTGTTTTTTCTGACCGGCCTCATTTCACTTCAGTGATACAAAAAAAAAAAATCACCCAGAGAATTCACAATTGTGATAAAAGTTAGGAAATACCATCAAGCTCAGATGCCTACCAATTAAGTAACATCGGACGAAGCCAAATTCTTTTTTTCCCCACCTGTGCAAAGATTTATTCACAGAGAACAGCGATTGACCTCTCTTACAACCCAACGCTCACAGAAAGGTGTCATGATTAGCAACTCGGCAATGTACCTTTTTACAGAAACGCACCTTCCTCGGTGCCCATGATCAGGGACTTCCTTTTGCAACGTTGCTGGCTAAGGATCCAAGCTTTCCTCGAAAAAAATATATGCAGCGATACACGCTAATTCCTCTTCAGCGTACAGACGCCGCATCGTTCGTCAGGTATGCTTGGCTTGCTACGTTGACGTCGGTAACGTCGTACACTCTGTTCAGAAAGACCTCAACTTTATCTTCGCCTAAAGAACAGATGTCCAGGATGCAGATGACATGTTGTTTCTCCAGGTCAGCGGTGGCTTTGACAACTACATCTACTGGGCAAAAAACAAGAGAGTGGAATTGGTATCAAAATCTTCTCCCAACAAAGGATTCCCCCAGATGGCAAGAAGTCACACAACCATCTTAGGTTAGGTTTGCCTTAAGGGGGCCTGTTCTAGTCTTGGAGGATGACTTTCTTTTTGTGAGAAGACTGAGGCAAAGAAGGCATTAAGTAGTTCTACCTTTTCCCTATCCCCTGTCAGCATTGCCCCATCTCCTCAAAGAGGCCCTATTGCCTCCTTGTTCTTCCTTTTTCTACTGACATAAGAAAAAGAGCCCTTTTTATTGTTTTTAATGTCCCTGGCAAGCCTGAGCTCGTTTTGTGCTTTAGTCTTGCAAACATTTTCCCTACAGGAGTTGGCTATTTGTTTGAATTCTTCTTTGGTGGTTTCTCCCTTTTCCCACTTCTTGTGCATGTCTCTTTTGTGTCTTAGCACAGTTAGAAGTTCTTTGGACATCCATTCTGGCTTCTTTGCACTTGTCCTATTTTTTCTCTTTGTTGGCACTGTTTGCAATTGCACCTTGAGTATTTCTCTCTTGAAAAACTCCCATCCATTAGCAGAAGTTCAGAAGCACCTCATGCAGGCATGGGCAAACTTCAGCCCTCTGGGTGTTTTGGACTTCAACCATTACTAACAGCTGGTGTTAGGAATTAACTTCGACTCTCATAACAAACTTTATGACTGTCACAAGAGAATCACCAATGCCAACATCATCAACATCATCATCATCAAGAAATTCCTACCTGCAAGCGGAAATATTTCAGAAGGCCCTTCACTGTCGATCCTCTCCTGCTGGGATGAAGTACCACTTGGGTGAGTCAACACTACAGAACTGGATGTGCCTTTTCCACGGCACAAATGGGAGTCTTCAGAACATACGGGAAGGAAAGCCACATCTACAGCAATGTCGTGATTTATCCCTGTGTAAGAGAAAGTTGTCTTTTTTTTAATCCCAAAAAACTTTATCAGTACTTAAAAGTTTGTTATGTTGCGCAAGTTTGCTCTAGAACGTCTCCTTAGCTCTCTCCAATCAGAGACCTAATCTCATATCACGGGACAAGAGTAGCAAAATGACAGTTCTGAAGTAGCAATGAAAATAATGTGATGGTTGGGGGTCACCACAACATGAGGAACTGTATTCAGGGGTTGCGGCATTAGGAGGGTTGAGAACCACTGCATTAACGTCTCCTTAGCTCTCTCCAACCAGAGACCTAATCTCATATCACGGGACAAGAGTAGCAAAATGACAGTTCTGAAGTAGCAACAAAAATAATGTTATGGTTGGGGGTCACCACAACATGAGGAACTGTATTTAGGGGTTGCGGCATTAGAAGGGTTGAGAACCACTGCATTAACGTTTCCTTAGCTCTCTCCACCCAGAGACCTAATCTCATGTCACGGGACATCAGTATCAAAATGACAGTTCTGAAGTAGCAATGAAAATAATGTGATGGTTGGGGGTCACCACAACATGAGGAAATGTATTAGGGGGTTGCAGCATTAGGAAGGTTGAGAACCACTGCATTAACGTCTCCTTAGCTCTCTCCAACCAGAGACCTAATCTCATATCACGGGACAACAGTAGCAAAATGACAGTTCTGACGTAGCAACGAAAATAATGTGATGGTCGGGGGTCTCCACAACATGAGGAACTGTATTCAGGGGTTGCAGCATTAGGAGGGTTGAGAACCACTGCATTAACGTCTCCTTAGCTCTCTCCAACCAGAGACCTAATCTCATATCACGGGACAACAGTAGCAAAATGACAGTTCTGAAGTAGCAATGAAAATAATGTGATGGTTGGGGGTCACCACAACATGAGGAACTGTATTCAGGGGTTGCGGCATTAGGAGGGTTGAGAACCACTGCATTAACGTCTCCTTAGCTCTCTCCAACCAGAGACCTAATCTCATATCACGGGACAAGAGTAGCAAAATGACAGTTCTGAAGTAGCAACAAAAATAATGTTATGGTTGGGGGTCACCACAACATGAGGAACTGTATTTAGGGGTTGCGGCATTAGAAGGGTTGAGAACCACTGCATTAACGTTTCCTTAGCTCTCTCCACCCAGAGACCTAATCTCATGTCACGGGACATCAGTATCAAAATGACAGTTCTGAAGTAGCAATGAAAATAATGTGATGGTTGGGGGTCACCACAACATGAGGAAATGTATTAGGGGGTTGCAGCATTAGGAAGGTTGAGAACCACTGCATTAACGTCTCCTTAGCTCTCTCCAACCAGAGACCTAATCTCATATCACGGGACAACAGTAGCAAAATGACAGTTCTGACGTAGCAACGAAAATAATGTGATGGTCGGGGGTCTCCACAACATGAGGAACTATATTAAGGGGTCGGGGCATTAGGAGGATTGAGAGCCACTGCATTAACGTTTCCTTAGCTCTCTCCAACCAGAGACCTAATCTCATATCACGGGACAACAGTAGCAAAATGACAGTTCTGAAGTGGCAATGAAAATAATGTTATGGTTGGGGGTCTCCACAACATGAGGAATTGTATTAAGGGGTCGCGGCATTAGGAAGGTTGAGAACCACTGCATTAACGTTTCCTTAGCTCTCTCCAACCAGAGACCTAATCTCATATCACGGGACAACAGTAGCAAAATGACAGTTCTGACGTAGCAACGAAAATAATGTGATGGTCGGGGGTCTCCACAACATGAGGAACTATATTAAGGGGTCGGGGCATTAGGAGGATTGAGAGCCACTGCATTAACGTTTCCTTAGCTCTCTCCAACCAGAGACCTAATCTCATATCACGGGACAACAGTAGCAAAATGACAGTTCTGAAGTGGCAATGAAAATAATGTTATGGTTGGGGGTCATCACAACATGAGGAATTGTATTAGGGGGTCGCGGCATTAGGAAGGTTGAGAAACTGCATTCCTCTTACTATCTCGTAACAGTGGCAGCGGCTTAATGAGGTCCAGAGCTCACCACCAGTTGTAGTTGCTGGGATTTATAATTCCCCAGCCAACAAAGAGCATTCCAACAAAAATGGAATGGAAGAAGCTTGGCATACAGAACTCCCATAACCAACAGAAATTACTGGAAAAGATTGGGGTACCTTGGCATTTTGGAGCTGCTGGGATTTATAGTCCTCTCCCATCCAAAAGCATTCTGAACTCATGCAGCCATGCAATGCACTCGAACTTGGCACAGAGAATTCCCATGGTGAACAGAAAATACTGGAGAGGACTGTGGTACATAGACCTTGGCATTTTGGAGCTGCTGGGATTTATAGTCCTCTCCCATCCAAAAGCATTCTGAACTCATGCAGCTATGCAATGCACTCAAACTTGGCACAGAGAATTCCCATGGTGAACAGAAAATACTGGAGAGGACTGTGGTACATAGACCTTGGCATTTTGGAGCTGCTGGGATTTATAGTCCTCTCCCATCCAAAAGCATTCTGAACTCATGCAGCCATGCAATGCACTCGAACTTGGCGCAGAGAATTCCCATGGTGAACAGAAAATACTGGAGAGGACTGTGGTACATAGACCTTGGCATTTTGGAGCTGTTGGGATTTATAGTCCTCTCCCATCCAAAAGCATTCTGAACTCATGCAGCTATGCAATGCACTCAAACTTGGCGCAGAGAATTCCCATGGTGAACAGAAAATACTGGAGAGGACTGTGGTACATAGACCTTGGCATTTTGGAGCTGTTGGGATTTATAGTCCTCTCCCATCCAAAAGCATTCTGAACTCATGCAGCTATGCAATGCACTCAAACTTGGCGCAGAGAATTCCCATGGTGAACAGAAAATACTGGAGAGGACTGTGGTACATAGACCTTGGCATTTTGGAGCTGCTGGGATTTATAGTCCTCTCCCATCCAAAAGCATTCTGAACTCATGCAGCTATGCAATGCACTCGAACTTGGCACAGAGAACTCCCTCCACCCATCCCTCACTCCCTTCTGAGCTGGGAAGGAGGCAAAGGCCAGGCGGTGAAGGCTCCACGGATGGCCAGGCATGAGGACGGCAGGAAGAGGTTTACTCACCTTGCGGCCTAAACAAAGGGTGAATCTTCCCCCGTTCCTTTGCCTCCAAAGCTCCTCCTCCTGACTACCCACATTTCTGTGGGAAGAGCAGGAGGAGGAGCCTGCCAGGAGTGCCATGTGGCTGGCTCCAGGGGTCGGCAGCCATTTTGGAGGGGGCGGGGCCAGCCAAGGCACCTTGGCGACCCCCCGAAAATGGCCTAACGACCCCCCCAGGGGTCGCGACCCCCAGGTTGAGAACCGCTGAGTTAAGACTTCTCCATAAAGAACTGAATTCTACTTTTGGGAGATGGTAGTTGCTTACCAAGAATGGCCACTTCATAGTATTCAAGAGGACAGGCCTTTTCGAAGGTACCCGCTTCTTCCTTTCTCGCACACTCGTTGGGTTTGCATCTGCCGGGCTGAAGATTGTATTGTCGCATAAGGAATTCTTTGTGCGCGTAATTAAATTTGCAAGGGAAGCTTTCTGGGAAAACACTGCTGTAGTTTAAATGTTGTGTTAAGTTGTCTTTTACTGCTGCCCAGAGAGCGCTTTCCCAGGAATTGCGGCACGTTCTCTCAGCTTGAACTCTTCCAGGCACACCGGCTATTTCTTCGCTATCTGCCAATATGAAGAAGAGAATACGGACTTGTTAATATCTCGCTGTCAATAGACTCAGTCTCGCTGAGTTTTGAATATATGTTTGTACAGGAGTTGATTATAAATTGTATGATTTTAACTGTATTTGTGTTTAGATTGGCTGCAGTAATGCTGGAGCGGCCTAAGTCAGAGGAGTCCTCCATGTGCGTTGCCATGGAGACCGATGCAGGAGAGAGGGAAGTGGGAGGAGCTTAGAGGGGAGAGTTTGAAAAAACGACAGTTAAAAATCAGTGGGGGTTTAGGTTTGGAGGTGTGAGCAGTCCGGGTTTAGGTTCAGGAGAGTCAGGAGTTAGGTTCAGAGGAGTGAGGAGTTAGGAGTTGGGAGAAGGAAAGGAAAGGTAGCGGAGTGACTTGTGAAGCAAAGCTTTGAGGCTTTGAAAAGCTGGGTTTGGCTATTGGAAGTTTCTCAGGCTAGTGCAGCCGAATGGTGAAACAGAGCTGGTATTCTTTTAGTCAAAGGAGAGGCTAAAGAATAGTTTACTCAGTATTTGATCTAGGGAGGATCAAACAAGGGAAACATCCCTGTATTGAAACTTTGTCTGAAACAAGTGCTCTACGTCAGAAAGATACTGTGTTACTTGAAAGAATGAACTGTTAAAGTTACAAGTATTATTCCAAGTGCAACAAGGAAAAGTTACATCTTGCAACCACACGCTGTGTACTTAATAAAATTGTTAACTTTTATTTGAAGATTGCCTCAGTTCCGTCTATTCTGGGTGAAAGGTGCCATTTCTCACAATATTAAAACTTACCTCACGTGGTGGCAGAAACGCAGGGAAAAGTAACCAAATAAATCTACCTTCTTCTCTCCAGTCACGCTACAGTATATACAGTGTAATTACTACTAAGTTATTACTTTCTTAATAAAGGAGGAGGTGCAATTGAACAGCCTTCCTTCCAACTTGATAGTAAATTTGGTTCCTAATCGGCAACCTCCATTGCAACTCGGCCAGTTCTTTTTATCAATTGGGAACTGGGGTAAAATCTCCTGAATACTGGTTCCTTTCAAATTGGTAGCAACAATAAATCATCCCTCCGCTCCCTTGCTTCCTTTCAATGTTGAACTAGCTGTACCTGCCACGCATTGCTGTGGCCAACCTTCCCTCCCTCCTTCCTTCGTTCCCTCTTTCCTTCCTTTCCTTTTTGTCTTTCTTTCTCTGCCTCTTTCTTTCCTTCTCTACCTCTTTCTTTCTTTCGCTTTTTGCTTCCATCCTTCCTTCTGTCTTGCCTTCCCTCTTTCTCTTTCTTCCTTCTCTACCTCTTTCCTTCCTTTGCTTTTTGCTTCCATCCTTCCTTCTGTCTTTCCTTCCCCCCTCTTTCACTCCCTTCTCTACCTCTTTCCTTCCCTTTTTGCTGCCATGTTTCTTTCCTTCTTTCTTTCCCTCCCTTTCTCTCCTTCTTTCCCTCCCTCCTTCACTCCCTCTTTCCTTCCTTTCCTTTTTGTCTTTCCTTCTTTCTCTACCTCTTTCTTTCCTTCCCTCTTTTTCTTTTCCTTCCTCTTTCTCTCCTTTCTTCCTTCTCTACCTCTTTCTTTCCTTCGCTTTTTGCTTCCATCCTTACTTCTGTCTTTCCTTCCTCCCTCTTCCTTCCTTCCTTCTCTACCTCTTTCCTTCCTTCGCTTTTTGCTTCCATCCTTTCTTCTGTCTTTTCTTCTTGCCTTCCCTCCCTCTTTCTCTCTCCCTTCTCTACCTCTTTTCTTCCCTTTTTGCTTCCATCCTTCCTTCTGTCTTTCCTTCTTTCCTTCCCTCCCTCTTTTTCTCCCTTTCCCCCTCCTTCACTTCCTCTTTCCTTCCTTTCCTTTTTTCTTTCCTTCTCTCCTTCCATCCTTCTCTACCTCTCTCCTTCCCCCTTTTTCTTTTCCTTCCTTTCTCTCCTTTCTTCCTTCTCTACCTCTTTCCTTCCTTTGCTTTTTGTTTCCATCCTTCCTTCTGTCTTTCCTTCCTTCTGTCTTTTCTTCCTTCTTTGCTTTCATCCTTCTCTCTTTCCTTCCCTCCCTCCTTCACTCCCTCTTTCCTTCCTTTCCTTTTTTCTTTCCTTCTCTCCTTTCATCCTTCTCTACCTCTTTCCTTCCCCTTTTTTTCTTTTCCTTCCTCTTTCTCCCCTTTTCTTCCTTCTCTATCTCTTTCTTTCCTTCGCTTTTTGCTTTTTGGATTGACGCACAAAGAATGTTTTTTGTTTTAGCTTATATTGATCTAAGTTGGGATGTTCTAGGTCATGGTGCTCTAGATGAGAAGGCTCTAGGTTAGAAGGTTCTGAGAAGAGCACTTTCCTTGGCTTATCTTTTCAGACTACCACATGAAAAAAATTCTCAGTTTGAGGTTAGAATGTTATTGGTTAGATTCTAGGCCACTGTGGTCTAGGTTGGTGTGTTCTAGATCAGGATATAGACGAGAAGGTTCTAAGCTAAAAATACACTATCTAGAATTTTATTTTATTTTTTATAGCAAGCAGTTTATTGAAGGTAAAATTTAAATTGAAGAGCAGCTTTCAAGAAAACACTTACTTTGAAAGGACGGTGTGGCTCCTTCCTTCACTCCTTGACTTTCGTTCATTTCAAATGATGTTTCCTTTGAATGTTTTTGTAACCTGAAAAACACCAAGGATATTGTCACGGCCAAGCATGAAAGGACTTGGAGATGTCCTCAATAATCACAAAATGCAGTATATGGAACTCTTAGATTTTGTATTGTCGAAGGCTTTCATGGCCGGAATCACTGGGTTGTTGTAGGTTTTTCCGGGCTATATGGCTATGTTCTGGAGGCAATTTTTCTCCTGACGTTTCGCCTGCATCCATGGCAAGCATCCTCAGAGGTAGTGAGGTCTGTTGGAACAAGGAAAATGGGGTTTATATATCTGTGGAATGACCAGGGTGGGGCAAAGGACTCTTGTCTGCTGGAGCTAGGTGTGAATGTTTCAACTGACCACCTTGATTAGCATATAATGGCCTGACAGTGCCTAGAGTGCTTGTGCACCAGCTGCGCCCGTACCTTGGGAAGTCTGACTTGGCCACGGTAGTCCACGCTCTGGTTACATCCCGTTTAGACTACTGCAACGCTCTCTACGTGGGGTTGCCTTTGAAGACAGCTCAGAAGCTCCAACTAGTTCAACGCTCGGCAGCCATGATTCTAACTGGAGCGGAGCGCAGGGAGCATACAACCCCCCTGTTGCGCCAACTCCACTGGCTACCGATCTGCTACCGGGCTGAATTCAAAGTGCTGGCGTTGGCCTTTAAAGCCCTAAACGGTTCCGGCCCAAGCTACCTATCTGACCGCATCTCTGCCTATGAACCCACCAGGAGTTTGAGATCTTCCGGGGAGACCCTGCTCTCGATCCCGCCTGCTTCTCAAGCTCGGCTGGCGGGGACGAGAGATAGGGACTTCTCGGTGGTGGCTCCTCGGCTGTGGAACGCCCTTCCTACGGACATTAGACTAGCACCATCTCTAATGGTATTCCGCAAAAAGGTGAAGACCTGGCTGTTTGAGCAGGCGTTTGAGTAATTTAGTGCAATCTGGTAATGGAACATAGGAATGGAACAATGGACAACGAACCTGGACTACGCTTGGATGAGGAGAAGATTGGGTATGGTTGTTTTTTGTAATAATTGTGCATTGTAATTGCTTATTGGTAATTTATGGATAATGTGTTAAGTCAATTGTTCTATGTTGTATGGAACCACTGCTGTTTCTACTGTTTTTACTGTTTGTGAACCGCTGTGAGTCGCCTTCGGGCTTGAGATACAGCCGTATAGAAGCAAAGTCAATACATAAATAAATAAATAAATAAATATTAGAGCAAACTTTTGTTGAGAGGTGATTAGATGTCCTTGTTTGTTTCCTCTCTGTTGTTGTGCTGTGTTTGGTGGTCCCTATGGAGACTTGTCCACCATGTCAGACTTCACCATGACACCAGTTGATGAGCTACTGACAACTGGCACTGCTCATTTGTTTCTGCTGGCTTCCTGTTACACGGCAATGATACCAACTTCCCCCAAGAAAATTCCCTGTAAGAACTACGTACCTTGTAACCTTACTTTCTGGATAACCCTCATACAGCGTGAACTTCGAACTTGGAGAGAAACAGAATGAGGATGCTCATCTCTAACCATCACCACAACGCCAGTCGATGAGCTACTGACGACTGGCACTGCTCGTTTGCTTCCGCTGGCTTCCCACGATACCAACTTCCCCCGAGAAAATTCCCTGTAAGAGCTACGTACCTTGTAACCTTACTTTCTGGATAACCCTCATACAGCGTGAACTTCGAACTTGGAGGGAAACAGAATGAGGATGCTCATCTCTAACCATCACCACAACGCCAGTCGATGAGCTACTGACGACTGGCACTGCTCATTTGCTTCCGCATACCAATTTCCCCTGAGAAAATTCCCTGAGAGAGCTACGTGCCTTGTTACCTGACTTTCCGGATAACCCTCGTACATAGAGTAAATGAATGTTTCCTTCCTCTATCCAAATTTCTTCCTCTTCTAACACTCTGAAGTAATTTTATGGGGAAAAAGGAAACCAGAGGAGAGTGCTTACAATTTAATTCAACCATTTCCTCTATCTAACATTCTTACAACTGCTGGAGAGCTGGGAGAGAAAGAGCTAAGAACTTTGCACTTGGAGGGAAACAGAATGAGGATGCTTATCCCTAACCTTCACCACAACGCCAGTCGATGAGCTACTGACGACTGGCACTGCTCGTTTGCTTCCGCTGGCTTCCCATGATACCAACTTCCCCCGAGAAAATTCCCTGTAAGAGCTACGTACCTTGTAACCTTACTTTCTGGATAACCCTCGTACAGCGTGAACTTCGAACTTGGAGGGAAACAGAATGAGGATGCTCATCTCTAACCACCACCACAATGCCAGTCGATGAGCTACTGATGACTGGCACTGCTCGTTTGCTTCTGCATACCAATTTCCCCTGAGAAAATTCCCTGCGAGAGCTACGTGCCTTGTTACCTTACGTTCTGAATAACCCTCGTACATAGAGTAAATGAATGTTTCCTTCCTCTATCCAAATTTCTTCCTCTTCCAGTCTAACACATCTAACACTCTGAAGTAATTTTATGGGGGAAAAGGAAACCAGAGGAGAGTGCTTACGACTTAATTCAACCATTTCCTCTATCTAACATTCTTATAACTGCTGGAGAGCTGGGAGAGAAAGAGCTAAGAACTTTGCACTTGGAGGGAAACGGAATGAGGATGCTCATCCCTAACCTTCACCACAACGCCAGTCGATGAGCTACTGACGACTGTCACTGCTCGTTTGCTTCCGCTGGCTTCCCACGATACCAACTTTCCCCCGAGAAAATTCCCTGTAAGAGCTACGTACCTTGTAACCTTACTTTCTGGATAACCCTCGTACAGCGTGAACTTCGAACTTGGAGGGAAACAGAATGAGGATGCTCATCTCTAACCATCACCACAATGCCAGTCGATGAGCTACTGACGACTGGCACTGCTCGTTTGCTTCTGCATACCAATTTCCCCTGAGAAAATTCCCTGCGAGAGCTACGTCCCTTGTTACCTTACGTTCTGAATAACCCTCGTACATAGAGTAAATGAATGTTTCCTTCCTCTATCCAAATTTCTTCCTCTTCCAGTCTAACACATCTAACACTCTGAAGTAATTTTATGGGGGAAAAGGAAACCAGAGGAGAGTGCTTACGACTTAATTCAACCATTTCCTCTATCTAACATTCTTATAACTGCTGGAGAGCTGGGAGAGAAAGAGCTAAGAACTTTGCACTTGGAGGGAAACGGAAAGAGGATTCTCATCCCTAACCTTCACCACAACGCCAGTCGATGAGCTACTGACGACTGTCACTGCTCGTTTGCTTCCGCTGGCTTCCCACGATACCAACTTTCCCCGAGAAAATTCCCTGTAAGAGCTATGTACCTTGTAACCTTACTTTCTGGATAACCCTCGTACAGCGTGAACTTCGAACTTGGAGGGAAACAGAATGAGGATGCTCATCTCTAACCATCACCACAATGCCAGTCGATGAGCTACTGACGACTGGCACTGCTCGTTTGCTTCTGCATACCAACTTCCCCTGAGAAAACTCCCTGCGAGAGCTACGTGCCTTGTTACCTTACTTTCTGAATAACCCTCATACATAGAGTAAATGGATGTTTCCTTCCTCTATCCAAATTTCTTCCTCTTCCATTTTAACATATCAAACACCCTGAAGTAATTTTACAGGAAAAAGGAAACCAGAGGAGAGTGCTTACGACTTAATTCAACCATTTCCTCTATCTAACATTCTTATAACTGCTGGAGAAAAGAATTGGAGCGGATTGGCAGTGCTGTAGAAGGAGAGATGCTTTCAGAAGTCAATCTACACAAACTGTAAAGTGAACAAAAAGACATTTGGGCATCTGGTTCCTGCTCTTGTCACACCGCCTTTCTCTTGGCCCCGACTGAATCACTGCTTGCGAGAAAAAGCATGTCCTCAACTGTCTTATCATTTACAAAGCAAGGACTGTGTCTTTGCCAGAATCAATATCTATGAGCAACAGAACCATTCCTTGTCAAGAATGGCCTTTCTCCTTCTCTGTTGGAAGCGTGCTTGAAGTGTGATGCCTGGCATTCTGGCAACAGAACAATAATCCAGTGGAAGGAACCATGAAAAATCTCTATGCCAGTGTGCTAGACAAAACTCCATAATGTACTCTTATTCCGTTACGTGCTGGGCTTGTAAATAATTGTCTTTAGAACAGGACGTGCAACCTTTTCCCACCGGGAAGCCAGGGGGCCCAAGGAGAAGTTCTCAGAGGTTTTCCACCACAAATAGTCTTTAGATGGCTTGTGAAGTATAACAAAGTCTTTTATTAATGAACAATCAAACAGAAACTTCTCTTGTCTTCAATAAAGTTAAACAAATGCTTCTAAGCTTTATGCAACTGGTGACTTCCTAATCTGGCCCACGAAGGACAGGCAACTGTCTTCAATAACTTCTTCTTTACTTTAAATGGAGAATCCCCTTTTTAACTTCTCCCAGGATGACTGTAATCTAACCCTTACTGATGTGGGCTCCGCTACCGGGTCGAACTGCGTCTCGAAACACCGAGTGGACCTACCAGTAAAGGCTTAGATGTTCTCCAGATGGAGTTCTTTAGTCTTTAGGGCTGTTTCCCTGGAAATCTTTGGAGACTCTTAAGACTGTTCTCCCCCAGAAAATCCTCAAAGCTTTGGGGAGGCTTCCCTGGAGTTCTCTGGTTTGCTCTTAAGACTGTTTCCTCCCGGAAAGTCTTAAGGGTTGAAGCTTTTGTACAGGAGAAGCTTGCACACGTCCTGTACATTAGCTTTCCTTGCTGAGACTAACTAAAAATGGCTCCCTTCCCTTCCCAATTGCCCTGAGCAAGGGGTGGAACCAAAACTTAACGATGATGGACAGGTGACTTGCCCTATGACTGCAACCAAAGGAAGCCACCTATCTGCAGAGTCCCTGAAACCTAGGACTGCAACCAAACATTTAATACAAAGCAAATAAAGTTGGAGCTCCTGGTACAGCCGTACCAGAACAAACGTTGTTAAGTGTTATTTACACGTGGCCGTCATTCCTAGGAGAAAGTTAGTACACATCGCGTAGGTATTTACATTCTTAGTTTTCCTTCTTTTTAGGGAGACAGGTATCGTATATATTCGAGTATAAGCCGACTTTTCAGCCCTTTTTTAGGCTGAAACAGCCCCCTGAGAAGAAGAATCAGACGATTAGGGTTTGAAAGTGCCCACATTTCTAGAGAGACGAAAGGAGGTCAATGTTGGGGAGTTGTTGGGGATGCCTCACCTTTGGAGGAGGAAGGGGAGCAGGGAAGTGCTCAGGAATTGGAGGGAGAAGAAGAATCAGAGGATGAGGGTTTGAAAGTGCCCACATTTCTAGAGAGACGAGACAGAGCACAGCTAGAATAGCTGCTAGAAACGCTAAGCTAATTGGGAGCCACCCTAGCACCCCCTGCGTGGGAAATTCAGGACTATAAATCAGAGGCAGGAGCAGTCGGCTTTCGCTGGTAAAAAGGGGATTGTTGGGGTTCAGCCTGGGTGTGAACCTGAACCTGATTCTCTGATTGTATTTCCTGATGCTACTGAAAATGTATTTCCTAATGCTAATGAAAATGTTGATTCTGAGGTCAGTGTAGAAGAAATCCCTGCAGGCTTGGAAGGCTTGGAAAGTGAAACTACACATTCTGATGAGAATGTTTCAGAGCCAAGCGGTGATAGCTCTCCAGAGAAGCTAACACCTGGGATCCTTAATGAGGATAGAAGAGGACAGATTTGGAAAAACAGGAGTGAATCGCAGAGTCTGCGAAGGTCAAGCAGATTAAAAGAAAAAGAAACAAGGGCTTCAAAGCCTGGAGGCGTGTCACGAAACAGTTTCCTCGGCTTTAAGTGCCTCCCGCCAGGTTGACTCTGTAGATCAGGCATCGTTTTAGACTGAGGCATTACCTTGGCACATCTCCCGTTTCCCATGGCCTTCATCCCAAGAGGCTTCTAGTGCTCCAAGTACGGTTAGTGGATTGCTAACAGGTTCCAGGATTTTACAGTGTTGCTTTTGGTTTTTGATCTAGTTCATGGAAATTTCTGATTGCTGATTTTTACTGTGGCTTTTTGACTTTGCATTTTCCTTTATCTTGTAACCATTTTTCATCAATAAAAAGGGATTGTTTTTCCTACAGTCAAGTGAGGTGGATGGTTATCTTAGGGTCTCGTTTCCTGCTCTGGGTTGCAACAGGGATTTTCCATTTAAAGTAAAGAAGAAGTTATTGAAGACAGTTGCCTGTCCTTCGTGGGCAAGATTAGGAAGTCACCAGTTGCATAAAGCTTAGAAGCATTTGTTTAGCTTTATTGAAGACAGACTTTGTATTTCTAGGTGCAAAGATTACTGCAGATGCAGACTGTGGCCAGGAAATCAGAAGACGCTTACTTCTTGGGAGGAGAGCAATGTCCAGTCTCGATAAAATAGTCAAGAGTAGAGACATCACACTGGCAACAAAGATCCGCCTAGTCAAAGCCATGGTATTCCCTGTAGTAATCTACGGATGTGAGAGCTGGACCTTAGGGAAGGCTGAGCGAAGGAAGATCGATGCTTTTGAGCTGTGGTGTTGGAGGAAAGTTCTGAGAGTGCCTTGGACTGCGAGAAGATCCAACCAGTCCATCCTCCAGGAAATAAAGCCCGGCTGCTCACTGGAAGGAAGGATACTAGAGGCAAAGTTGAAGTCCTTTGGCCACATCATGAGGAGACAGCAAAGCCTAGAGAAGACAATTATGCTGGGGAAAGTGGAAGGCAAAAGGAAGAGGGGCCGACCAAGGTGGATGGATGGCATCCTTGAAGTGACTGGACTGACCTTGAAGGAGCTGGGGGTGGTGACGGCCGACAGGGAGCTCTGGCGTGGGCTGGTCCATGAGGTCACGAAGAGTCGGAAACGACTGAACGAATGAACAACAACATTGAAGACAAGAGAAGTTTCTATTTGATTGTTCATTAATAAAAGACTTTGTTATACTTCCAAACCATCTAAAGACTATTTGTGGTGGAAAGCCTCTGAGAACTTCTCCTTGGGCTTCCCGCTGGGCAAAAGTTGCACGTCCTGTTCTAAAGGAAATTCTTCATAGGCCCAGCGCGCAACAGAACAACGTTGCTGCAATTTTCCTGATAGGAAACTGCTCTTCCTGAGAGAGAAGACCGGCCGAAACCCGAGCTGCTTGGGTCAAATTCAGCCATATGGCAAATGCATTCGATCAGTGCTTCTGGCTTCACGAGACGAAATGCAGTGCCGCATGTCTGCCTTTTTAGCTGTTTTGCAAAGTGAAGCTGCATATGTTAGAACAGCACTGAAATTCAATAACGAAACCAATTATTTTGGCTAAACATTTTTATCTCCATGGAACAGCTGGGCAAACACGATGCTAAATGACATATCATATTAAGACGAACGACCCTTCACGCTATTTAATCCATTTGTCATTTAAGTGGTGTCGTTTAAGAGCTTCCACCATATATAAGGAGCAGTCAGACTCGTGGAGTGTCTCCAGACGGAAGCCTGGTGTGATCCTTCTTCCCAGACCATGGCCATGTAGCCTGAAAAAACCTACAACAAGGACATCTAATTACCTCTCAACAAAAGATTGCTCTAGGCACTGTCAGGCCATTATATGCTAATCAAGGTGGTCAGTTGAAACATTCACACCTCGCTCCAGCAGACAAGAGTCCTTTGTCTCACCCTGGTCATTCCACAGATATATAAATCCATTTTCCTACTTCCAACAGACCTCACTACCTCTGAGGATGCTTGCCATAGATGCAGGCGAAACGTCAGGAGAGAATGCCTCTAGAACATGGCCATGTAGCCCGAAAAAACCTACAACAAGGACATCTAATTACCTCTCAACAAAAGATTGCTCCAGGCACTGTCAGGACATCCAATGCTAATCAAGGTGGTCAGTTGAAACATTCACCCCTAGCTCCAGCAGACAAGAGTCCTTTGTCTCACCCTGGTCTTTCCACAGATATATAAACCCATTTTCCTACTTCCAACAGACCTCACTACCTCTGAGGATGCTTGCCATAGATGCAGGCGAAACGTCAGGAGAGAATGCCTCTAGACCATGGTCATGTAGCCCGAAAAAACCTACAACAAGGACATCTAATTACCTCTCAACAAAAGATTGCTCCAGGCACTGTCAGGCCATCCAATGCTAATCAAGGTGGTCAGTTGAAACATTCACCCCTAGCTCCAGCAGACAAGAGTCCTTTGTCCCACCCTGGTCATTCCACAGATATATAAATCCATTTTCCTACTTCCAACAGACCTCACTACCTCTGAGGATGCTTGCCACAGATGCAGGCGAAACGTCAGGAGAGAATGCCTCTACACCATGGCCATATAGCCCGAAAAAACCTACAACAAGAACATCTAATTACCTCTCAACAAAAGATTGCTCTAGGCACTGTCAGGCCATTATATGCTAATCAAGGTGGTCAGTTGAAACATCCACACCTAGCTCCAGCAGACAAGAGTCCTTTGTCCCACCCTGGTCATTCCACAGATATATAAATCCATTTTCCTACTTCCAACAGACCTCACTACCTCTGAGGATGCTTGCCATAGATGCAAGCAAAACGTCAGGAGAAAATGCCTCTAGACCATGGCCTTATAGCCCAAAAAAACCTACAACCCATAAACTGATTAGTATTTCAATGGGAAGTGTGGGTCTGCTTTTAGCTGATGAGATAGGATTGTTGTTGTTGTTGTTGTGTGCTTTCAAGTCATTTCAGACTTAGGTTGACCTTGAGTGAGGGCTGGGTAAATGACCATGGAGGGCCGCATCTGGCCCATGGGCCTTAGTTTGATCTAGAGCAAAACACATCGCCATTGATCATTTTTGCTCATGCGCTGTAGTATATATTTGCTTTTTTTGCTTTTTGAAGTCCCTTCAGCTGTGTTTTCCAGTGTTTTTATGAGTGATGGTCACTTGTTGGCCTGAGAGGTGTCTTGGGTCCAAATCCGGTGTCCATTTGTCCAGTGGTTTTTGAGTTATGTTAATCCCACAAACGAACATTACATTTGTATTTATATAGATGTGCTACACTTAATGTGTAGAGACACGTTCCAGAAGCAGCCAGGCTTTGAAGCTGCAAAGCTATTCAATGCGGTTTCCAGTCCGGCTTCCGTGCGGGGCATGGGACAGAGACTGTGCTGGTCTCCATCACGGATGACCTTCGATGCCAGCTTGACCAGGGCGGGTCAGCGCTGCTTGTGTTCTTGGATCTCACAGCAGCATTGGACACAGTCGACCACCATCTTCTGACCCACCGCCTTGCTGTTGCTGGAGTGAGTCAGGGGGAGAGCTTTGAAGTGGCTCCCCTCCTTCCTTCCCAACCGTGGACAGCGAGTGGAGAGGGGAGGCCTGGTCTCTGAGAGGTCCCCTCTCTCTCTCTTGTGGGGTTCCTCCTCAGGGGGCCATTCTCTCCCCTCTCTTGTTTAACATCTCTATGCGACCACTGGAGTGTGGACTGGAGTGTGACCAGTACGCGGATGACACTCAGCTGGTGCTGAGGATGGAAGGCTGACCGGACTCTGTCCCTGATTCCTTCCATCAGTGCCTCATTGAGGCCGTGACTGGATGGCTGCGTGCCAGCAGGTTGAGGGTGAACCCAGCAAAGACGGAGATCCTATGGCTGGGTCAACCGGGCAGTGGGGACATCCAGCTGCCTACCCTGGATGGTGAGGTGCTATGCCCATCCTCATTGGTCAAGAGTCTGGGAGTCCTTTTGGACCCTCTGCTGAGGATGGAGGCCCAGGTCTCTCTCCGCCGTGAGCAGAACCGCCTTCTTTCTTTCACCTGCGGCAGGCTAGACGGCTGGCCCCCTCCCTGTCCAGGGATGACCTGGCTACGGTGGTCCAGGCCATGGTCATCTCAAGACTGGACTACTGTAACGCCTTCTACATTGGCCTTCCTCTGTCGGTGATCTGGAAGCCCAAGTTGGTACAAAATTCAGGTGGGAATCCCGATGAGACGCCACATCACTCCAATCTGACTGCAGCTGCATTGGTTACCCATTGAGCACCGGATCACTTCCAAAGGGATGGGACTCACCTTGAAGGTCTTGCATGGTTTGGGGCCGATGTACCTGAGGGACCGCCTCACCCCCTCCCAACCCCAGAGATCCCTCCGTTCTGAGGACAAGATCTGTTGGAAGTCCCCAGTTTCAAGACCTTGTGTCTAACAGCAACCAGACGCAGAACCTTCACAGCAGTGGCACCATCGCTCTGGAATACTCTGCCACCTGAAGTCTGAGCCTTGCGGGACTTATCAGCTTTCCGCAGGGCATGGAAGACATACCTGTTTCGACAGGCCTTTGATCTTTGATCTTGCTGTTTTAAATTGTTTTTAAATTGTTAGATTTTAGCCTGTTCTTGTCAGCCGCTCCAAGCCCCAGGGGAGTGGCCGCATATACGTTCGAATAATAAATACATAAATAAATAAAATCAAGAATACGTTGGAGCATGCAAGGAATCAGGGAATGTCTGTCAACTGTAAAATAAGATGCATGAACCTGATTGGTCGGGAAATGCCCAGGGAGCTGGCTGAGCCTGGGACTTTTGGATACTGTTACGTTTTTGTTCAGGCTTGAGTTATGCAGGTGCACAGTCAGACAGTTTGAAGAAGAGAGGCAGAGTTGCCGCTGAAGGAATTTATCCACACGGACAATTTTAAATCTCTCATGAAAAGGATATACGTTTGCATAATAAATAAATAAATATAAATAAATAAATACTCAAGATGGCCAGTTGCAACATTCACACTTGCCTCAATCAGACAAGAGTTCTTTCGCTGTCCTCGCCGGTGTTTATGCACAAAGATCTTCAAACAAAGATTAGGACGTGAATCTTTTGAATCTCAACTAATCAAAAGCTTCAGTTCCTCTCCAATCGTGTCTATAAAAATACAATCCCAACAGATGTGCTAATTTGCATATTAATGCTACAACGTGTGGGCTGAAACGAAGAACTGCTTTGGGTACGGCGACTATTAATAAAACATGTTGAGGATTCTGCTATCTTTCCTTCATTGATCCCCACAAAAAAATGGCAGGACACAAATGTTCTTGTTGCAAACAGGATTTACATGTAAAGCAAGGAGATGCCTTTGATTTTAAGTCAATGCATTGAAAGCTGGAAAATGAAAGAGAGCAGGTTTCCTTGCTAATGAGTGGGAGGGAACACCAAAAGCCATTTACCAAGAGAAGACAAACTCCTCATCAACTCTTCTTTCGAGTGCACTTTGCCTTGCACTTTAGCACTTACTATGAAGAAGAAGGGGCGGGGGGACCACAGTCGTGAAATTGAGAAGTTGAGCACTTTGCACTTACATGATTTTCTTGGCTCCTGATCTTGTGCAACAAGGACGCGGCGAAGGTGCGGGAGAAGGCTCTCTTGTCCTTAAAAAGAGGAATAAGCACATTTAACTAACTTTATTTAGTAGGCACTGCTCTGTGCGTAATGAGTACCTTAAAAACAAAAGAACCAATGAACGAAATCACATCATCAAATTTGGCAACAAAACATCCCCCTACACAAGGAGTGACCATCATGATTTTGTCACTTGGGAGTTGTAGTTGCTGGGATTTATAGTTCACCATCCTTACAAAGTTCTGGAGAGACTTATTTTGCATAGAATTACGGAAAAAAATAGACCCGTGTCTGATTCCACAGCAAGCTGGCTTCAGGAAAGGCAAAAGCTGCACATCGCAAGTGCTGAACCTGACTCAGCACATAGGAGATGGCTTTGAAAGGTAGCACATCCCAGGAACCTGTCAGAAGCCTATGAGACTGTGAACCACTGCTGCCTCCTGAGAAAAATGTATAGTATCACAAAGGATTCCCACCTCACCCGCCTCATAGGAAACCTGCTACAAAACAGGAGCTTTTTGGTTGAGTTCCAGCACCAGAGAAGCAGATGGCGGAAACAGAGGAACGGCCTGCCTCAGGGGAGCGTGCTTGCTCCATCCATGCTCAACATCTACACAAAGGACCAGCCATTGCCAGAAGGGACAGAGAGCTTCATCTATGCTGACGATTGTGCCATCACTGCTCAAGCAGGGAGCTTTGAGATGGTAGAACAGAAGCTCTCCGAAGCTCTAGGTGCTCTTCCTGCCTATTACAGGGAAAACCAGCTGATCCCTAATCCATCTAAAACACAGACATGTGCTTTTCATCTCAAGAACAGAGAAGCATCCCAAGCTCTGAGGATTATTACCTGGGAAGGAATCCCACTGGAGCATTGCAACACACCCAAATACCTGGGAGTCACTCTGGACCGCGCTCTGACCTACAAGAAGAATTGCCTGAACATCAAGCAAAAAGTGGGCGCTAGAAACAATATCATACGGAAGCTGACTGGCACAACCTGGGGATCACAACTAGACACAGTGAAGACATCTGCCCTTGCGCTGTGCTACTCTGCTGCTGAGTATGCATGCCCAGTGTGGAACACATTTCACCACACTAAAACAGTGGATGTGGCTCTGAATGAGACATGGAGTGCCTGCGCCCTACACCACTGGAGAAATTACACTGCTTAGCTGGTATTGCACCACCTGACATCTGCCGGGAAGTGGCAGCCAATAGTGAAAGGACCAAGGCAGAGACATCTCCAGCTCATCCCCTGTTTGGGTATCAGCCAGCACGTCAATGACTTAAATCAAGAAATAGTTTTCTTAGATCTACAGAGACACTCGCTGGAACACCCCAGCAAGCGAGAGTCCAAAAGTGGCAGGCTCAAACCCAGAACCTCAATCAATGGCTGATACCAAAGGAAAGACTCCCTGCTGGGCACACAGAAGACGGGGCGACGTGGAAGACACTGAACAGACTGTGCTCTGGCACCACGAGATGCAGAGCCAACCTCAAGAAATGGGCCACAAAGTGGAATCCACGACATGCGAGTGCGTAGAAGAGCAAACCACTGACCACCTGCTGCAATGCACCCTGAGCCCTGCCACATGATGCACCAGGGAGGACCTTCTTGCGGCAACACCAGAGGCACTCCAAGGGGACAGAGACTGGTCAAAGGACATTGAAGCAACTACCATTTTGCAAACTTTGTGGTTTTTTTATCTGTTTGTTTTGTTCTGTTAGAAATGTAATACAATGTTCTGGTTGCGGATGACACGATAAATAAATAGTTCACCTACAATAAAAGAGCGTTCCGAACTCCACCAAGAATGGAATTGAACCAAACTTTGCACACAGTTCTCCCAGAGTAGGCAAACCAGACACTCTCCACATCCACACTGACAAAGAAACAACAAGAAATACTGTTGACCCGCAATCAGAAAGACATGACATAGATTAGAAACCAACACTTTCTCATTACTTCATTTTCCAGATCACCAGACTGGGCCACAGCAACGCCTGGCAGGGGACGGCTAGTAAAAACTAAGAAGTCACCTGAAGTCAAACATGACCCCCCCCCCCCCAAATTAGAGATAGTAACTTATAGTTTTGCTAAGGACAAGGACATCAGTGTGGATAATAGGGGCCAAGCCTTTAATTGCCAATGGGAATGACAGCCCACATCTTCTTGGGAATACGTAATCTTGGGAATATGTAATTTTGCTCTGAAAAGAGTCAACAAGGGCAGGACCATGACTTCAAACGCCAACCCAAGCAGGGAGAAAGATGAGCGTGCCTTGAGAAACCACTTACTCCACAGCTGCCATCTTTCTCTTGGCCTGCTGCCTCCTGGTTTCCACGTGTTCCTGCTGCTGCACACACGAAGAGCTCTGCGCAGAGGTGCTTTTCCCAGTTTGACGATGCCTCGTACTTCCTTCCTTCACGTGGTCACTGTCTGTCACAGAGGTCTGTGAAGATGACGTCTCAATGCTCTGTAGGAATATGAATATAGGGAAATATGACAGAGGCGCATTAAAACAACATGGCGTCGAGAAAGTACATAATAATAATAATAATAATAATAATAATAATAATAATAATAATAATATATTGTCCAATGTGTGATCAGATACAAAAGCCAGCATAGTAATCTTGTTTCCTGTGTACTTACGGATTGGTAATATGGATGATGCAATTGGACCACGATTTTAGTTAGGAGATGTATTGGATTGTGATTTTGTGTAATATTGTGTATTATGTTTTTTATGGTTTTAATTGTATACTGTGCACTGTATATTTTGTTGTAAACCGCGTTGAGTCGCCAATTAGGCTGAGAAACGGCGGTATACAAGGACAGTAAATAAATAAATAAATAAATACTAATCTTGTTGTGTATCTAATAATAATAATCATCATCATCATCATTCGAAAATACATCACACAGTCCTAGACGCTTGGGAAGTGTTCGACTAGTGATTTTGTGAAACGAAATCCAGCATATAGATCTCGTTTGCTGTGACGGAGGGTGACTAAAATGATCAAGGGTCATTTTCTGGTAGACACGGACTATCTAGACCCGGCACAGTCTGGCTTTAGGCCGGGACATGGAACTGAGACAGCCTTGGTCGCCTTGGTAGATGATCTTCGCCGGGAGCTGGACAGGGGGAGAAGTGTGTCCCTGTTAGTTCTGCTGGACCTCTCAACGGCCTTCGATACTGTCAATCAGGGTATCCTTCTGGGGTGCCTCATGGACATGGGACTTGGGGGTACTGCTCTGCAATGGCTCCGATCCTTCCTTGAGGGACAATCCCAGAAGGTGTTACTGGGTGACACCTGTTCGGCCCCACAACCGTTGTCGTGTGGAGTCCCACAGGGTTCGATTCTGTCCCCGATGTTATTTAACATCTACATGAAGCCGCTGGGGGAGATCATTCGCAGTTTCGGAATGAGATGTTATCTCTACGCAGATGATGTCCAGATCTGTCACTCCTTCTCACCTGTCACCAAGGAGGCTGTCCAGACCTTGAATTGCTGCTTGGCCGCTGTGTCTGACTGGATGAGGGCTAACAAATTGAAACTGAATCCAGACAAGACAGAGGTCCTACTGGTAAGGCCATTGAACAGGGCATAGGGATACAGCCTGTGCTGGACGGGGTCACACTCCCCCTGAAGACAATGCAGGTTCGCAGCTTGGGAGTGATCCTGGACTCATCGCTGAGCCTGGAAACCCAGGTCTTGGTGGTGGCCGGAAGAGCTTTTGCACAATTAAAACTTGTGCGCCAGTTGCGCCCGTACCTTGGGAAGTCAGATCTGCCCACGGTGGTCCATGCTCTTGTTACATCCCGAATAGACTACTGCAACGCACTCTACGTGGGGTTGCCCTTGAAGACTGTTGAGAAACTTCAATTAGTCCAGCGGGCGGCAGCCAGATTGCTCACCGGAGCGTCATACAGGGAGCATACCACCCCCCTGTTGTGTCAGCTCCACAAGCTGCCGATCCAATTCCGAGCACAAATCAAAGTGCTGGTTTTGACCTACAAAACCCTATACGGCTCCGGCCCAGTGTATCTGTCCGAACGGACCTCCCTTTATGTCCCACCTCGGAGTCTGAGATCATCTGGGGAGGCCCTGCTCTCGACCCTGCCTCTGTCACAAGTGAGATTGGCGGGGATGAGGAGCAGGGCCTACTCGGTGGTGGCCCCTCACTTGTGGAATTCGCTCCCCGGGGAGATTAGATCGACGACATCACTCCTTTCCTTTAGGAAAAAACTGAAGACATGGATTTGGGACCAGGCATTCGGACAATCGGGCAGATAAAGAAAAGACTTTGACAAGGGACAGGAATTGACTAATGGAATGGATTATGGAACTCTTAAAGACGAACGCTGAGCATGTGAATAGTTTTTATATGATGTGTTATATATTGATTGTTTTAACTGTGATAACTGTTTTAACTATGGTTTTTGTACATTATGTGTAATTTGTATAGGCATCGAATTGTGCCTTTTTGTAAGCCGCCCTGAGTCCCCCCTCGGGGGTAGAGAAGGGCGGGGTAAAAGTACCCGAAATAAATAAATAAATAAATAAGGGTCTGGAGAACAAGCCCTATGAGGAGCGGCTTAAGGAGCTGGGCATGTTTATCCTTCAGAAGAGAAGGCTGAGAGGAGATATGATAGCCTTGTATAAATGTGTGAGAGGAAGCCACAGGGAGGAGGAGGGAGCAAGCCTATTTTCTGCTTCCCTGGAGACTAGGACGCGAAACAATGGCTTCGAACTACAAGAAAGGAGATTCCATCTGAACATGAGGAAGAACAGCTGGCGTATGAGCTTAAATTGTGCGAAGGTCCTCCCAGCTACCGCCGACGCCTGAGCTTCAAACAGCACAGAATCTAGGAGGACACCAAAGCTGCGGACCTGCGATTTCAGGGGGAGTGCAACCCCGTCAAGCACAGGTTTACATCTATCTATCTATCTATCTATCTATATTCCATCCTTCTCACCCCGCAGGGGACTGAGGGCGGATTACAGTGTACACATATATGGCAAACATTCAATGCCAATTTTTGACAAACAAACATATACAGACATACACAGAGGCTATTTAACTTTTTCTGGCCGCCAGGGGAACTGTCGCTTTCCTCGTCCATCTGCGACGCTGATGAAGTACTTCCGCATTCCCCGCATGCTTCCCCGCTGGAATGCTTTGCTGGAGTCTTCTTTGTTGTTGTTCATTCGTTCAGTCGTCTCCGACTCTTCGTGACCTCATGGACCAGCCCCCGCCAGAGCTCCCTGTCGGCCGTCACCACCCCCAGCTCCTTCAAGGGGAGTCTTCTTTATGGCCTCATAAATCAGTTAATTTAGCCTCCCCACAGTTTAAGGTGGTACCTTATTTTCCTACTTGACAGATGCAACTGTCTTTCGGGTTACCAAGGTCGACAACAGGCTACACACAATAGGTTGGAAACCCACTCCAACCTGGGCTGGCTTCGAACTCATGACCTTTTGGTCAGAGTGATCTTAATGCAGCTGACACTCAGCCAGCTGTGCCACAATCCCGGTTGCCACCCTATACCTCAATCCGGCCTACGATTGACCTGGAGGACCTCTGTCTTGTCGGGATTGATCAGGGGCGGCTCGTCCATTATGCAGAGTAAGCGGTCGCAGAACACTTTTGTTTGCCAGGGGTGCAGAAGCGTCTCTGTAAATGCCCCTCGGCCGCCACTTGAGGAGCGGCCCCTCAGCTCACAACAGCCCTAGCAGTCCGGGGGGAGCCTCGGCTTCCTTGCCTCGCTGCCGGGCGATCCTCTTCCCAAAGGGGCCGGGCCGTTGAGCCTCGCCTAGCCCCTCTCGTTCCTGCTCCACCCGGCCACCGGGTGCGCGAGCAGAGCCGGCGCTCAATCGTTCTCCGTGTTCGATCCCTTCCCCATGACCGGCTCCGTTTCCCGATCCCCGGGCACTCCACCCGCCTCCTCTCCTCTCCCCAATCCGCGGGTGGGCCAAGGGGCGGAGCCGTCGCGCCTGGCCCGCTTGGGGTCCGGAGGCGTGTCTGAAGACCCCAGCATGCGCACCAAAAGTCGCCTCTTCTCCTAACTTTCTCTTCAGCCATTGGGACCAAGAGAGAGAGAGAGAGAGAGAGAGCCCCTCTGGCTGGAGGTATCTCCCACCTCCGCTCCCTCCTTTGTTTTTGCGCCTACCTTCAGGAAAGGTGGGCATCTCCACCTCTCTCTCTCTCTCTCTCTCTCTCTTGGGTCATCCAGTCCAATCCCCTTCTGCCATGCAGGAAAAGCACAATCAAAGCCAGGGGCGGCTCGTCCATTACGCGAAGTAAGCGGTCGCAGAGCACTTTTTTTTGCCAGGGGTGCAGAGGCGCCTCTGTAAATGCCCTTCGACCGCCACTTGAGGAGCGCCCCCTTCGCTCACAACAGCCCTCGCAGTCCAGGGGGAGCCTCGGCTTTCTTGCCTCACTGCCGGGCGATCCTCTTCCCAAAGGGGCCGGGCCCTTGAGCCTCGCCTCGCCCCTCTCGTTCCTGCTCCACCCGGCCACTGGGTGCGCAAGCAGAGCCGGTGCTCAATTGTCCCCACGTTCAATCCCTTCCCCATGACCGGCTCCCTTTCTGGATACCCTGGCGCTCCACCCGCCTCCTCTCCTCTCCCCAATCCACGGGTGGGCCAAGGGGCAGAGCCGCCGCGGCTGGCCCGCTTCGGGTTCGGAGACGTGCCTGAAGACCCAGCGTGAACACCAAAAGTCACTTCTTCTCCTGACTTTCTCTTCAGCCATTGGGACCAAGAGAGAGAGAGAGAGAGAGAGAGCCCCTCCGGCTGGAGGTATCTCCCACCTCCGCTCCCTCCTTTGTTTTTGCGCCTACCTTCAGGAAAGGTGGGCATCTCCACCTCTCTCTCTCTCTCTCTCTCTCTCTCTCTCTCTCTCTTGGTCCCAATGGCTGAGGAGAAAGTCGGGAGAAGAGGTGACTTTTGGTGCGCACGCTGGGGTCTTCAGGCACGCCTCTGGACCCAAGGGAGCAAGTGCGGCAAGTGTAGTTATTGGGATGTATAGTTCACCTCCAATCAAAGAGCATTCTGAACTCCACCAATGATGGAATTGAACCAAATATGGCACACAGAACTCCCACGACAAACAGAAAATATATATCAATGATTGGTTGGGGGGGGGCACCAAAATACTGTTTGCTTACCGTTGAAAATTACCTAGGGATTGATCTATAGCTTATTCCCATGGTTTGATCCCACTCAGTGTATGAAGTTCTAAATACGTCAGGCCAAACACTCTTTGAACAGCATTAATAACTTTTAAAAAGTCATTACAACTTTATAAACCCAAGCCATGACTTTCAAGCTCTCAAGGTAAGAACAACAAATTGTTAATCAAGAGACAATGGCTGGATTCAAATGCGTACGATCTCAATTGCAATTATGCGGATGGCATCCTAAGTGCTCGACTATTAATTCTCAAGCACCATACCTGCCCTGGCTCCACTCCGGAGGCCTCTCGAGATGATGCCTCGCTGCAGCTGACGTATCTCACGGCGCTAATGATCCCCTGAAAAGCAAGGCGCTTGTGCTCCCTGTAGTGCAGGCTTTCAATCTCCTTCTCCATTTCGCTGATTGTTGTCAAAATGGATTCAACTGCAAAGAGCAATTCCCGTGATACTTAGTTTTAAAGAAACAATACCACCAAAAAAAAAAGTATGAATATGGGGTTTGTAAGGCAGTTCGGGCCAAGAACTTAACTCTTCGCTGATTGTTTTTAAAACTAGCACACATAAGATGTGAGGCGCTCTCATTTGCACAACATCACAGCAAAGTGGGTGCTAGAAACAATATCATACGAAAGCTGACTGGCACAACCTGGGGATCACAACCAGACACAGTTAAGACATCTGCCCTTGCGCTATGCTACTCTGCTGCTGAGTAGGAATCCCACGGGAGCATTGCAGCGCACTCAAATACCTGGGAGTCACTCTGGACCGTGCTCTTACCTACAAGAAGCACTGCCTGAACATCAAGCAAAAAGTGGGCGCTAGAAACAATATCATACGAAAGCTGACTGGCACAACCTGGGGATCACAACCAGACACAGTGAAGACATCTGCCCTTGCGCTATGTTACTCTGCTGCTGAGTATGTATGCCTAGTGTGGAACTAGGCATACATACTCAGTGTGGAACTAGGCATACATCTCACCACGCTAAAACAGTGGATGTGGCTCTTAATGAGACATGCGGCATTATCACGGGGTGCCTGCGCCCTAAACCACTGGAGAAATTACACTGCTTAGCCGCTATCGCACCACCTGACATCCGCCGGGAAGGAGCACCCAATAGTGAAAGGACCAAGGCAGAGACATCTCCAGCTCATCCCTTTTTGGGTATCAGCCAGCACGTCAACAACTTAAATCTAGAAATAGTTTTCTAAGATCTACAGAGACACTTGCTGGAACACCTCAGCAAGCGAGAGTCCAAAAGTGGAAGGCTCAAAGCCAGAACCTCAATCCAAATGAGAGACTCCCCCGCTGGGCATACAGAAGACTTGGAAGGCGTGCTCTGGCACCACGAGATGCAGAGATAACCTCAAGAAATGGGGCCACTGTTGGGGTTCAACCTGAGTTTGAACTTGAACCTGATTCTCTGTTTGTTCCTCCTGATGCTAATGAAAGTATATTTACTGATGCTAGTGGAAATGTACCTTTTGATGCCAATGCTCCTGAAATTAGTGAGGAAGAATCTGCTGTAGGTTTGGAAAATGCCAATGTTCCTGAAATTAGTGAGGAAGGAACTTCTGTAGATTTGGAAAATGAAAGTACCAGTGTTCATGAGAATGTTTCAGAGGGAGACCTTGAACTTTCCCTCCCTTCTGCACCTGGTAACTTTAATGAGAACAGAAGGGGCCAGATTTGGCAAGACAGAAGTAAATCACTCAGCTTGCGAAGGTCTTCCCGAATTAAAGAATTACAAACATTGGCTGCAAAGCAGAGGGGCGGTTCACGGAACCAATTCTTTGGCTTTAAGTGCCTTCCGCCGGGCTGACTTTCTCAGTTCAGGCATCGTTTGAGATTGATGAAGACCTTGGCAGTTCTCCCGGTTTCCCTGGCCATGGTCTTGAAAGATTTCTAGGATATCAAGTACGGTTAGTGGATTGCTAACAGGTTCCAGTATTTTACAGTGTGGCTTTGGGTTTTGCTTTGTCCATTTAAATTCATGTTTGCTGATTTTGCTGTGGCTTTTGACTTGCATTTTTCCTTGATTTTGTAACCATTTTTCTTCAATAAAAAAGGATTGTTTTTCACAGTCAAGTGTGGTGGATAGTTATCTTAGGGCCTCGTTCCCTGCTCTGGATTGCAACAGCCACAAAGTGGAATCCTTGACATGCGAGTGTGGAGAAGAGCAAACCACTGACCACCTGCTGCAATGTACCCTGAGCCCTGCCACATGCACAAGGGAGGACCTTCTTGCAGCAACACCAGAGGCACTCCAAGGGGACAGATACTGGTCAAAGGACATTTAATCAACTACCAAGCTTGCAAACTCTGTGTCTTTTGTATGTTTGTTTGTTTTGTCAAAAATGTAATACAACTGTTCGGTTGCCTGACACGATAAATATATATATTTGGTAAAGTACACACCAAAACGTCATACCTTGAATATTTTTGCAATACTTTGAAAAAGTGTCTGGGACTGGTGGGAAAGGGTAATATCCGCCCATGGACATTCTCTCCATATGAGAAGCTTCCTCCTGCGTTTTGATCCATTGGATGAAGTTCTTCACTTTGGGATCTTTGGTATAGGGCTGCCCTCTGTGCCATCCTGTTCGGAAAAGCAAAACCGTAGGAATATTTGAAGGACCCAGAAATAAAAGCACATGGATATCTAGACTAGGAGTGGGCAAACTTCGGCCCTTTATTTATTTGTTATTTATTTATTTACGACATTTCTATGCCGCCCTTCTCACCCCGAAGGGGACTCAGAGCGGCTTACAAGTAAAAAGTAAATCTATATATATATAAAAAGGGAAAGGGCGTTCAACGAGACAGCAAAACGCAAAAACCCCCTGACGAAAACTCACCAAATTTGCCGTGCACATACCTCAACCCACAAGGTATGCACAACGCAAATCAAAATTCCAAACAACATTTCAACAAACTCACAATTACAAAAACCAACTGAGCATGCGCAAAGACGCCCCGCCGCAAGTCGCCCGGCGCGCACACATGGCCGGCCGGCCAACGCACCCTCCGCGCAAGCCACGCCCCCATCCTCCGTCGCCCCGCCCCTACCCTCCCATACACCCTCTTTCCAACGCACCCTCCTTCTTCTTCCCCCACCCATGCCCCCACGTTCACACCACGCCCCCACCCTCCCCCGCCCCGCCCCTAAACGCCCATACGCCAACCATATCTCCTGCCTCTCCTTCTTCTTCCCCCACCCATGCCCCCACGTTCACGCCACGCCCCCACCCTCCCCCGCCCCTAAACGCCCATACACCAACCATACCTCCTGCCTCTCCTTATTCTTCCCCCGCCCACGCCCCCCACGTTCATGCCACGCCCCCACTCTCCCACGTTCACGCCACGGCCCCACCCTCCCCCGCCCCGCCCCTAAACGCCCATTCGCCAACCATACCGTCTGCCTCTCCTTCTTTCTCCTCCGCCCACGCCCCCCACATTCACGCCACGCCCCCACCCTCCCCCTCCCAGCTCCCACCCTCCCACATTGATGCCACGCCCCCACCCTCCCCCACCCCGCACCCACCCTCCCATGTTCACACCATGCCCCCACCCTCCCCGCCCTGCCCCCACCCTCCCACGTTCACGCCACGCCCCCACCCTCCCCCACCCTCCCACGTTTACGCCACACCCTCACCCTTCCCCGCCCCGCCCCCACCCTCCCCCGCCCCACCCCGCCCCACCCCTAAATCCCCATATGCCAACCATACCTCCTGCCTCTCCTTTTTCCTCCGCCCACGCCCCCCACGTTCACGCCACATCCCAAAATCTCAAGTCGAACCCTTCCCAAGCGTCTAGGACTGTGTGATGTATATTATTATTATTATTATTATTATTATTATTATTATGAACACAAAAGCACAGTATGTCACAGCAAACGAGATCTCTATGCTGGGTTTCGTATCCCAAAATCACAAGTCTAACACTTCCCAAGCGTCTAGGACTGTGTGATGTTTATTATTATTATTATTTTACTAACACAAAAGAATAGTATGTCACAGCAAACGAGAAAGTAATCAGGACATTGCTTAAAAAACGACAGGGAAAGATGAAGGTGCGTGTTATTCCTTAGTTTGATTAGTTGTAAAGCTATACATTTAAAATCATTACTTACCTGTGATAAATATCTGACTTTCATTACTAGTTGTCAGGTAAACTGTCGAGGAGCCATTCTCTGCTGTATCTCGTATCACCCGCATCTGTGTACATACCAAGTACGTCACTGGAGGTGGAAAGAGGGCGGCATCATTGTTTGGTAGCAAAAGAATTAGTTGACACATTTATTACATTTACCATATATACTTGAGAATAAGCCGAGTTTTTCAGCCATTTTTAGGCTGAAAAAGCCCCCCTTGACTTATACTGGAGTCAAAGTTATTTATTATTTTATATTATTACTATTAATATTATTGTTGTTGTTGTTGTTGTTGTAACATTGATTTATTTATTTATCACATTCATTATTTTACTCTATTATTATGACGTTTATTATTTTCTCTATTTATTTTTTATTAATACATTTACATCATTTTACTCTATTATGATTACTTTTATTACACTTATCATTTTACTCTGTATTATTATTATTATTGCAACATTTATTTTTTCTCTATTTATTATTATGACATTTATTATTTTATTATTATTGCATTTATTATTTTACTCTATTATTATGACATTTATTATTTTCTGTATTTATTTTTATTATTACATTTACATCATTTTACTCTATTATTATTACTTTTATTATATTTATCATTTTACTCTATTTATTATTATTATTGCAACATTTATTTTTTTTCTATTTATTATTATGACATTTATTATTTTATTATTATGACATTTATTATTTTATTATTATGACATTTATTATTTTCTCTATTTATTGTGATTATTACATTTACATTATTTTACACTATTATTATTACTTTTATTACATTTATCATATTACTCTATTTATTATTATTATTGCAACACTTATTTTTTCTCCATTTATTATTATGACATTTATAATTTTATTATTATGACATTTATTATTTTACTCTATTATTGTGACATTTATTATTTTCTCTATTTATTTTGATTGTTACGTTTACATTATTTTACTCTATTATTACTTTTATTATTTATCATTTTACTCTATTATTATTATTATTGCAACATTTATTTTTCACTATTTATTATTATGACATTATTTTATCATTATCACATTTATTATTATTACATTTCTTAGTTTCTCTATTTATTTTGATTATTACATTTACATTATTTTACTCTATTATTATTACTTTTATTACATTTATCATTCTACTCTATTTATTATTATTATTATTATTATTGCAACATTTATTTTTTCTCTATTTATTATTGACATTAATTATTTTATTATTATTATATTTATTATTTTACTATATTATTATGACATTTATTATTTTCTCTATTTATTTTGATTTTTAAGTTTATATTATTTTACTCTATTATTATTACTTTTATTATATTTATCATTTTATTCTATTATTATTATTACAACATTTATTTTTCCTCTATTTATTATTATCACATTTATTATTTTAATATTATCACATTTATCATTTTACTCTATTATTATTATTGCAACATTTATTTTTTTCTCTATTTATTATTATCACATTTATTATTTTATTATTATCGCATTTATTATTTTACTCTATTATTATGACATTTATTATTTTATTCTATTATTATGACATTTATTATTTCCTCTATTTATTTTTATTATTACGTTTACATTATTTTACTCTATTATTACTACTTTTATTACATTTATCATTTTACTCTATTTATTATTACTATTATTGCAACATTTATTTTCTCTGTTTATTATTATTTTATCATTATGGCATTTATTTTCTCTATTTATTATTATTACATTTATTTTATTATGACATTTATTATTTTACTCTATTTATTTTGATTTTTAGGTTTACATTATTTTACACTATTATTATTACTTTTATTACATTTATAATTTTACTCTATTTATTATTATTATTATTGCAACATTTATTTTCTCTGTTTATTATTATTTTATCATTATGGCATTTATTATTTTACTCTATTATTATCAAATTTATTATTTTACTCTATTATTATGACATTTATTATTTCCTCTATTTTTATTATTACGTTTACATTATTTTACTCTATTTTACATTTACATTATTTTTCTTTATTATTTTACTCTATTTTACTCTATTATGATTACTTTTATGACATTTATCATTTTACTCTATTTATTATTATTATTGCAACATTTATTTTCTTCTCTATTTATTATTATCACATTTATTATTTTATTATTATGACAATTATTATTTTACTCTATTATTATTACATTTCTTATTTTCTCTATTTATGTTCATTATTACATTTACATTATTTTACTCTATTATTATTATTATTATTATTTTACTCTATTAAGATTATTTTTATTCTTCTATCCCAATTAGAAAATGCAATTAAAAAACCCATCTTGTATCTCCTATCAAAGTTATTGATTGCACAACTGTCTATTTTGCTCCAACTCGATATGCCTGTTAATTAGGAGCAAATAAACCCCAAAGTCCTCCATTTCTACTGTTGGCAAGCAAATCAGAAGGAGTTTCAGTTGCAGCAATTATTACTGTGATGCCTGAAATTAAAATTACGCCTGTAGAGAAAAAACCAATGACAGTAGTAAGTTTGAAAATAAATACTTGGGTGAATTTGTTCAAATATCTCTGGCTGAGATGTAGCAAACAACTCGAGGACGAAGGGCTGCTCTGAGGTCCCATCGATCACGTGCACACAGCGACTCATCCAAAAATCCTCTCCGTGTTCTGCAAAGACAAGAGAAATATTGATGAATACTTCATGGAGAGACTTATTTTGCATAGAATTACGGAAAAAAATACACCCCTGTCTGATCTCACAGCAAGCTGGCTTCAGGAAAGGCAGAAGCTGCACATCGCAAGTGCTGAACCTGACTCAGCCCATAGAAGATGGCTTTGAAAGGCAGCAGATCACAGGAGCTATCCTCATAGACCTGTCAGCGGCTTATGATACCGTAAACCACCGCCTCCTCCTGAGAAAAATGTATAATATCACAAAGGACAACCACCTCAACCGCCTCATAGGAAACCTGCTACAAAACAGGAGCTTTTTTGTTGAGTTCCAGGGCCAGAGAAGCAGACGGCGGAAACAGAAGAACGGCCTGCCTCAGGGGAGCGTGCTTGCTCCATCCATGTTCAACATCTACACAAATGACCAGCCACTGCCAGAAGGGACAGAGAGTTTCATCTATGCTGACGATCGTGCCATCACCGCTCAAGCAGGGAGCTTTGAGATGGTTGAATAGAAGCTCTCTGAAGCTCTAGGTGCCCTTACTGCCTATTACAGGGGAAACCAGCTGATCCCTAATCCATCTAAAACACAGACATGTGCCTTTCATCTCAAGAACAGACAAGAACAGTCCTAAACATCCTGAGCTCTGAGGAATCCCACTGGAGTACTGCAGCTCACCCAAATACCTGGGAGTCACTCTGGACCGTGCTCTGGCCTACAAGAAGCATTGCCTGAACATCAAGCAAAAAGTGGGCACTAGAAACAATATCATACAGAAGCTGACTGGCACAACCTGGAGATCACAACCAGACACAGCGAAGACATCTGCCCTTGCGCTGTGCTACTCTGCTGCTGAGTACGCATGCCCAGTGTAGAACACATCTCACCACGCTAAAACAGTGGATGTGGCTTTTAATGAGACATGCCGCATTATCACGGGGTGTCTGCGCCCCACACCACGGGAGAAATTACACTGCTTAGCCGGTATTGCACCACCTGACATCCGCCGGGAAGTAGCAGCCAATAGGGAAAGGACCAAGGCAGTGACATCTCCAGCTCATCCCTTGTTTGGATATCATCCAGCACGTCAACGACTTAAATCAAGAAATAGTTTTCTAAGATCTACAGAGACATTCGCTGGAACACCTCAGCAAGCGAGAGTCCAAAAGTGGCAGGCTCAAACCCAGAACCTCAATCAATGGCTGATACCAAATGGGAGACTCCCCCCTGGGCACACAGAAGACTGGGCGACTTGGAAGGCGCTGAACAGACTGCGCTCCGGCACCACGAGATGCAGAGCCAACCTCAAGAAATGGGGCCACAAAGTGGAATCCACGACATGCGAGTGGGGAGAAGAGCAAACCACTGACCACCCGCTGCAATGCACCCTGAGCCCTGCCACATGCACAAGGGAGGACCTTTTTGCGGCAACACCAGAGGCACTCCAAGGGGCCAGATACTGGTCAAAAGACATTTAATAAAATACCAAGCTTCCAAACTCTGTATCTTTTGTATGTTTGTTTGTTTGTTCTGTCAAAAATGTAATACAACTGTATTGTCGAAGGCTTTCATGGCTGGAATCACTAGGTTCTTGTGGGTTTTTTTTCGGGCTATAGGGCCATGTTCTAGAGGCATTTCTCCTGACGTTTCGCCTGCATCTATGGCAAGCATCCTCAGAGGTAGAGGTCTGTTGGAATTAGGACAATGGGTTTATATATAACTGTGGAATGGCTGGGGTGGGGCAAGGAGCTCTTCCTTGCTGCAGTAAGGTGTGAATGTTCAGCTGATCACCTTCATTAGCATTTGAAGGCCTACCAGGCACAGATTAACACCTCCCAGCAACAGATTTTCCCAGGCGCAGGCAGGCCTTCAAATGCTAATGAAGGTGATCAGCTAAACATTCACACCTAACTGCAGCAGGGAAGAGCTCCTTGCCCCACCCCAGCCATTCCACAGTTATATATAAACCCATTGTCCTAATTCTAACAGACCTCTACCTCTGAGGATGCTTGCCATAGATGCAGGCGAAACGTCAGGAGAGAATGCCTCTAGAACATGGCTCTATAGCCCGAAAAAACCCACAAGAACCTTGTAATACAACTGTTTGGTTGCCTGACACAATAAATAAAAATAAATAAAATAAAATTCAGGTAAATACTATTGAACCGACTGCTAAATATTTAAGTTTTTGAAATTACCCCTTTTCCTCGTGCGTTGAGTCCTTCCGACATATTGCACAAGTCCAGTAATATCACAGCAGTGATTATCTGGTACGTTGTCTAATTCAGACCTGGAAGAGACAGAAATTTAGGCGCAATGTTTACAGCAAAAAACATTTAAATATTTTTTTAAAAAGGACGAACAAAATCTTTCTGCTTCTTGATAGGAATCTAGTGACATTCGAAATCTCCACAAATATATGGTGCATATTGTAATTTTATATTGTTATGTACTCACGTTTTATGTAATTATGATGTTGTTGTTTATTGTCTGCATTTTTGGTTTGCACGTCAACGACTTAAATCTAGAAGCAGTCTGTTCAGTGCCTTCCAAGTCGCCCAGTTTTCTGTGTGTCCAGGGGGGAGCCTCTCATTTGGTATCAGCCACTGATTGAGGTTCTGGGTTTGAGCCTGCCACTTTTGGACTCTCGCTTGCTGAGGTGTTCCACTAAGTGTCTTTGTAGATCTTAGAAAACTATTTCTTGATTTAAGTTGTTGATGTGCTGGCTGATACCCAAACAGGGGGTGTGCTGGAGATGTCACTGCCTTGGTCCTTTCACTACTGGCTGCTACTTCCTGGCGGATGTCAGGTGGTGCAATATTGGCAAAATAGTGTAATTTCTCCAGTGGTGTAGGGCGCAGACACCCCGTGATAATGCGGCATGTCTCATTAAGAGCCACATCCACTGTTTTAGCATGGTGAGATGCGTTCCACACTGGGCATGTGTACTCAGCAGCAGAGTAGCAAAGCGCATGGGCAGATGTCTTTACTGTGTCTGGTTTTGATCCCCAGGTTGTGCCAGTCAGCTTTCGTATGATATTGTTTCTATTATTATTATTATTATTATTATTATTATTATTATTATTATTATACTTTATTTGTACCCCGCTAGCATCTCCCGAAGGATTCGATGTGTCTTACACAGGCCGAGGCCTCAACACACAACATAACAATACAATCTAAGCAAATCAAACAATTAAAAACAGAATAAAGCAAAGTAAACAACAGGCACAATACACTAAAACACAATAAAACTGGGCCGGGCCAAAAGGTGGGTACAAGAATTAAAAGTGCTGATGTGACAGGAGGTGTATAAAGGGCTTCTAGGGCAAGTGCGATGTGCAGCAATCATTGGTTCTGATAAAGTGCTTATGGGACTTGGTAGTGAAGATTTCCTAATCTGGGAAGGCGCATCGGAAAAGCCAGGTTTTCAAGTTCTTTCTGAAGACAGCCAATGAAGGGGCCTGTCTAAGGTCTTTGGGGAGGGTGTTCCAGAGTTGGGGGGCCACCACAGAAAAGGCCCTGTCCCGCGTCCCCAACAAGCGCGTTTGCGATGCAGGCGGGATCATGAGCAGGGCCTCTCCAGATGACCGAAATGAACGTGTGGGTTCATAGATGGAAATGCGGTCACACAGGTAGGGTGGTCCCAAACCGTTCAGGGCTTTGGAGGTGAGCACCTGCACCTTAAATTGGGCTCGGAATATAAACGGCAGCCAGTGGAGCTCCTTGAACAGGAGGGTTGACCTCTCTCTGTAAGGGGCCCCAGTTAACAACCTGGTTGCTGCCCGTTGGACCAGTTGGAGCTTCCGAGCCGTCTTCAAGGGCAGCCCCACGTAGAGCGCATTACAGTAGTCCAATCTAGAGGTGACCAAGGCATGCACCACTCCGGCCAGATCAGCCTTCGCGAGGTATGGTCGCAGTTGGTGCACAAGTCTCAGTTGTGCGAAAGCCCTCCCAGACACCACCGACGGCTGAGCCTCAAGCGTGAGCGTTGAATCCAAGAGGACTCCCAAACTGCGGACCTGTGACTTCAGGGGGAGTGTAACCCCGTCCAGCACAGGTTGCCACCCTATACCCCAGTCCGGTTTACGATCGACCAGGCGGACGTCTTGTCGGGATTGATCTTCAGCTTGTTCCTCCTCATCCAGATAGACACAGCGGCCAGGAACTCGTCCAGCACCCACTTTTTGCTTGATGTTCAGGCAGTGCTTCTTGTAGGTCGGAGCACGGTCCAGAGTGACTCCCAGGGATTTGGGTGCGCTGCAATGCTCCAGTGGGATTCCTTCCCAGGTCATCCTCAGATGATGATCAGGATGATGATAAAGATGATGATGATGATGATGATTATTATTATTATTATATTCCTAATGGGCAAAATACTGATGGCTCAGTCCTATTCAGGATCTTAGATGAAGGGTTAGGAGGCAGGATCATCAAGTTTGCAGACAAGCCCAAACTAGGAGGGAGAGTCAATACTCCGGAAGACAGGAGCAGAATTCAAAACAATCTTATTTATTATTATTATTTATTTTATTTATTGTGCAACTGTGGAGCAGAACAGACAACTCCGCATCTGTATGCTTGTCCGCAATGCCCTGCCTTATGTACAGAAGAAAAATTGTTTGAGGCTACAGACAATGCAGTCGCTGTTGCCCGTTTTTTGGTCAAAAGATATTTAGCTGCTTGTTCTCCTTCTATTTTTATCACTTTTTATACCAATTTATGCAACGCTTTTGATACGAAATAAAATAAATAAATAAAGCAGAGGCTGGATGGCCATCTGTCGGGGTTGATTTGAATGTGATTTTTTTGAATGGGATTGAACTAATGGCTCACGAGGTCTCTTCCAACAGTAGGATTCTATGATTCAACTCTATACCCCCAAAGCCCACGTTTTCCCCCTCTTTGACCCTAAACCCCTCTCTTTGCAAACTTTGCAATACATCAAAATGGATTTCAACCTTGTATAATATAATTATATAATATATAATATTAAAAATCTGAGAAAAGGAAGACAGAAAAAAAATCCAAACCTTTCTATAAAGCGATATTTAACTTCCGGCAGCTTCCACTCGGCTTTCACTTGATCTTCAGGAATGAGGCTAATCTTCGTTGGAGGGTCTCGGACATTCAAACTGATTTCTGGAAAAAAAAGATTAAATCTGAGTACAACCCTGTTTTACTAGTTGTATCAGGAATACGGTCTGGCGATATTGCTATATAAAAACATGCCTTTATCAAAGAATTATTTAGCCAGGTTGCTTTGAGTTTTCTGGGCTGTCTGGCTATGTTCCAGAAGCATTCTCTCCTGATATTTTTCCCACATCTATCTGTGAACATATCTCCTCAAAAACTTGGGCTCTTTTCTCAGCTCCCCCCACCCCCACCACCACCACCTCCATCCTATGCTTCCCTCCTCTGTCCCTCCTTTCCTTCCTTCTCTCCCTCTTTCTCCCTCCCTTCCACACTTTCACCTTCCTTCCTTCCTCTTCCCCCTCTCTCTTTCTCTTTCCTCCCTTCATCTCTCTTTCCTTCCTTCCTTCCCTTTTGTCTTTCCTTCTTTCACTCTTTCCTCCCTCCATCTCTCTTTCCTTCCTTCCTTCCCTTTTGTTTTTCCTTTTCACTCTTTCCTCCCTCCTCTCTCTCGTTCTCCTTTCTTCCTTTTTGTCCTTCCATCTCTCTTTCCTCTTCCTTCCATCTTTCTTTTTCCTTCCTTTTCATCCTTCCTCCCTCCCTCTTTCTCCTTCCTTCCTACCTGCCTTTTCATCCTTCCTTCCTTCTTTTCTCCCCCTTCCCTCTTTTTCTCCTTCCTTCCTTTCTTCCTTCCTTCCCTCTCTCTTCTTCTTCTTCCTCCCTCCCTCCTTCCCTCTCTTTCTCCTTCCTTTCTTCCTTCCTTTTGTCCTTCCTTTCTCTTTCTTCCCTCCTTCCCTCTTTCCTTCCTCCTTGCCTGTTTCTCCTTCCTTCCTTCCTTCTTTCCTTCCTTCCTCTTTTCATCCTTCCTTTCTTCCCTCTTCCCCCTCCTTCCCCCTCTCTTTCCTCCTTTCCCTCTTTCCTCCTTCCCTCTCTCGTTCTCCTTCCTTTCTTTTTTGTCCTTCCTTCTCTCTTTCCCCCTCCTTCCATCTTCCTCTTTCTTTCCTTTTCATCCTTCCTTCCCTCTTTTCTCCCTCCTTCCCTCTCTTTTTCCTTCCTTTCTTCCTTCCTTTTGTCCTTTCTTTCTCTTTCATCCCTCCTTCCCTATCTCTTTCTCCTTCCTTCCTTTTTGTCCTTCCTTCCTTCCTTCCCTCTTCCTTCCCTCCTTGCCTGTTTCTCCTTCCTTCCTTCCTTCCTCTTCATCCTTCCTTTCCTCCCTCTTTCCTCCCACCTTCCCTCTCTCTCCTCCCTCCTTCTCTTCCCTTTTGTCTTTCCTTCCTTCTCCCCTCTCTCACTCCCCACTCCCTCCATTCCCTTCCATCCTTTCCTTCTCTTTTTCCTTCCACCTTTCCTCCTGGGGGATGTTTAGCCAGGAGAAGGAACATGAGAATCACGTTTCAAGATTTTAAAGGATGTCCCATTGAGGAAAAGGAGGGGGGAAACTGACTTTCTGCTGCTCTAGAGACCAGGATACAAGAGAGGAATGGTTCCAAATGGCAAGGAAAGAGATCCGACAGAAAAGATCAGGAAGAACTTCCCGGAGAGTGGCCTAGGCTGCCTGGGAGGGTGGTGGAGTCTCCTTCTCTGGAGGCTTTCCTGCAGAGGCTGTCTGTTGGGAGTGCCTTTGACTGGGCCTCCCTGCATGGCAGGGGGTTGGACTGGGTGGCCCTTGCGGGTCATTCTTTGGTCCCCTCTCTCTCTTTCCTGCCTTCCCTCTTTTCTCCCTCCTTCCCTCTCTTTCTCCCTCCTTGCTTCCCTCTCTCTTCTTCCTTCCCTCTTTCCTCCCTCCTTCCCTTTCTCCTTCCTTTCTTCCTTTTTGTCCTTCCTCCCTCCTTCCTTCCCCTTTCTCCTTCCTTCCTACTTGCCTTCCCTCTTTTCTCTCTCCTTCCCTCTTTCTCCTTCCTTCCCTCTCTCTTCTTCCTTCCCTCTTTCCTCCCTCCTTCCCTTTCTCCTTCCTTTCTTCCTTTTTGTCCTTCCTCCCTCCTTCCTTCCCCTTTCTCCTTCCTTCCTACTTGCCTTCCCTCTTTTCTCTCTCCTTCCCTCTTTCTCCTTCCTTCCCTCTCTCTTCTTCCTTCCCTCTTTCCTCCCTCCTTCCCTTTCTCCTTCCTTTCTTCCTTTTTGTCCTTCCTTCCTCCTTCCTTCCCCTTTCTCCTTCCTTCCTACTTGCCTTCCCTCTTTTCTCTCTCCTTCCCTCTTTCTCCTTCCTTCCCTCTTTCCTCCCTCCTTCCCTTTCTCCTTCCTTTCTTCCTTTTTGTCCTTCCTTCCTCCTTCCTTCCCCTTTCTCCTTCCTTCCTACTTGCCTTCCCTCTTTTCTCTCTCCTTCCCTCTTTCTCCTTCCTTCCCTCTCTCTTCTTCCTTCCCTCTTTCCTCCCTCCATCTCTCTTTCCTCTTCCTTCCATCTTTCTTTTTCCTTCCTTTTCATCCTTCCTCCCTCCCTCTTTCTCCTTCCTTCCTACCTGCCTTTTCATCCTTCCTTCCTTCTTTTCTCCCCCTTCCCTCTTTTTCTCCTTCCTTCCTTTCTTCCTTCCTTCCCTCTCTCTTCTTCTTCTTCCTCCCTCCCTCCTTCCCTCTCTTTCTCCTTCCTTTCTTCCTTCCTTTTGTCCTTCCTTTCTCTTTCTTCCCTCCTTCCCTCTTTCCTTCCTCCTTGCCTGTTTCTCCTTCCTTCCTTCCTTCTTTCCTTCCTTCCTCTTTTCATCCTTCCTTTCTTCCCTCTTCCCCCTCCTTCCCCCTCTCTTTCCTCCTTTCCCTCTTTCCTCCTTCCCTCTCTCGTTCTCCTTCCTTTCTTTTTTGTCCTTCCTTCTCTCTTTCCCCCTCCTTCCATCTTCCTCTTTCTTTCCTTTTCATCCTTCCTTCCCTCTTTTCTCCCTCCTTCCCTCTCTTTTTCCTTCCTTTCTTCCTTCCTTTTGTCCTTTCTTTCTCTTTCATCCCTCCTTCCCTATCTCTTTCTCCTTCCTTCCTTTTTGTCCTTCCTTCCTTCCTTCCCTCTTCCTTCCCTCCTTGCCTGTTTCTCCTTCCTTCCTTCCTTCCTCTTCATCCTTCCTTTCCTCCCTCTTTCCTCCCACCTTCCCTCTCTCTCCTCCCTCCTTCTCTTCCCTTTTGTCTTTCCTTCCTTCTCCCCTCTCTCACTCCCCACTCCCTCCATTCCCTTCCATCCTTTCCTTCTCTTTTTCCTTCCACCTTTCCTCCTGGGGGATGTTTAGCCAGGAGAAGGAACATGAGAATCACGTTTCAAGATTTTAAAGGATGTCCCATTGAGGAAAAGGAGGGGGGAAACTGACTTTCTGCTGCTCTAGAGACCAGGATACAAGAGAGGAATGGTTCCAAATGGCAAGGAAAGAGATCCGACAGAAAAGATCAGGAAGAACTTCCCGGAGAGTGGCCTAGGCTGCCTGGGAGGGTGGTGGAGTCTCCTTCTCTGGAGGCTTTCCTGCAGAGGCTGTCTGTTGGGAGTGCCTTTGACTGGGCCTCCCTGCATGGCAGGGGGTTGGACTGGGTGGCCCTTGCGGGTCATTCTTTGGTCCCCTCTCTCTCTTTCCTGCCTTCCCTCTTTTCTCCCTCCTTCCCTCTCTTTCTCCCTCCTTGCTTCCCTCTCTCTTCTTCCTTCCCTCTTTCCTCCCTCCTTCCCTTTCTCCTTCCTTTCTTCCTTTTTGTCCTTCCTCCCTCCTTCCTTCCCCTTTCTCCTTCCTTCCTACTTGCCTTCCCTCTTTTCTCTCTCCTTCCCTCTTTCTCCTTCCTTCCCTCTCTCTTCTTCCTTCCCTCTTTCCTCCCTCCTTCCCTTTCTCCTTCCTTTCTTCCTTTTTGTCCTTCCTCCCTCCTTCCTTCCCCTTTCTCCTTCCTTCCTACTTGCCTTCCCTCTTTTCTCTCTCCTTCCCTCTTTCTCCTTCCTTCCCTCTCTCTTCTTCCTTCCCTCTTTCCTCCCTCCTTCCCTTTCTCCTTCCTTTCTTCCTTTTTGTCCTTCCTCCCTCCTTCCTTCCCCTTTCTCCTTCCTTCCTACTTGCCTTCCCTCTTTTCTCTCTCCTTCCCTCTTTCTCCTTCCTTCCCTCTCTCTTCTTCCTTCCCTCTTTCCTCCCTCCTTCTCTTTCTCCTTCCTTTCTTCCTTTTTGTCATTCCTCCCTCCTTCCTTCCCCTTTCTCCTTCCTTCCTACTTGCCTTCCCTCTTTTCTCTCTCCTTCCCTCTTTCTCCTTCCTTCCCTCTCTCTTCTTCCTTCCCTCTTTCCTCCCTCCTTCCCTTTCTCCTTCCTTTCTTCCTTTTTGTCCTTCCTTCCTCCTTCCTTCCCCTTTCTCCTTCCTTCCTACTTGCCTTCCCTCTTTTCTCTCTCCTTCCCTCTTTCTCCTTCCTTCCCTCTTTCCTCCCTCCTTCCCTTTCTCCTTCCTTTCTTCCTTTTTGTCCTTCCTTCCTCCTTCCTTCCCCTTTCTCCTTCCTTCCTACTTGCCTTCCCTCTTTTCTCTCTCCTTCCCTCTTTCTCCTTCCTTCCCTCTCTCTTCTTCCTTCCCTCTTTCCTCCCTCCATCTCTCTTTCCTCTTCCTTCCATCTTTCTTTTTCCTTCCTTTTCATCCTTCCTCCCTCCCTCTTTCTCCTTCCTTCCTACCTGCCTTTTCATCCTTCCTTCCTTCTTTTCTCCCCCTTCCCTCTTTTTCTCCTTCCTTCCTTTCTTCCTTCCTTCCCTCTCTCTTCTTCTTCTTCCTCCCTCCCTCCTTCCCTCTCTTTCTCCTTCCTTTCTTCCTTCCTTTTGTCCTTCCTTTCTCTTTCTTCCCTCCTTCCCTCTTTCCTTCCTCCTTGCCTGTTTCTCCTTCCTTCCTTCCTTCTTTCCTTCCTTCCTCTTTTCATCCTTCCTTTCTTCCCTCTTCCCCCTCCTTCCCCCTCTCTTTCCTCCTTTCCCTCTTTCCTCCTTCCCTCTCTCGTTCTCCTTCCTTTCTTTTTTGTCCTTCCTTCTCTCTTTCCCCCTCCTTCCATCTTCCTCTTTCTTTCCTTTTCATCCTTCCTTCCCTCTTTTCTCCCTCCTTCCCTCTCTTTTTCCTTCCTTTCTTCCTTCCTTTTGTCCTTTCTTTCTCTTTCATCCCTCCTTCCCTATCTCTTTCTCCTTCCTTCCTTTTTGTCCTTCCTTCCTTCCTTCCCTCTTCCTTCCCTCCTTGCCTGTTTCTCCTTCCTTCCTTCCTTCCTCTTCATCCTTCCTTTCCTCCCTCTTTCCTCCCACCTTCCCTCTCTCTCCTCCCTCCTTCTCTTCCCTTTTGTCTTTCCTTCCTTCTCCCCTCTCTCACTCCCCACTCCCTCCATTCCCTTCCATCCTTTCCTTCTCTTTTTCCTTCCACCTTTCCTCCTGGGGGATGTTTAGCCAGGAGAAGGAACATGAGAATCACGTTTCAAGATTTTAAAGGATGTCCCATTGAGGAAAAGGAGGGGGGAAACTGACTTTCTGCTGCTCTAGAGACCAGGATACAAGAGAGGAATGGTTCCAAATGGCAAGGAAAGAGATCCGACAGAAAAGATCAGGAAGAACTTCCCGGAGAGTGGCCTAGGCTGCCTGGGAGGGTGGTGGAGTCTCCTTCTCTGGAGGCTTTCCTGCAGAGGCTGTCTGTTGGGAGTGCCTTTGACTGGGCCTCCCTGCATGGCAGGGGGTTGGACTGGGTGGCCCTTGCGGGTCATTCTTTGGTCCCCTCTCTCTCTTTCCTGCCTTCCCTCTTTTCTCCCTCCTTCCCTCTCTTTCTCCCTCCTTGCTTCCCTCTCTCTTCTTCCTTCCCTCTTTCCTCCCTCCTTCCCTTTCTCCTTCCTTTCTTCCTTTTTGTCCTTCCTCCCTCCTTCCTTCCCCTTTCTCCTTCCTTCCTACTTGCCTTCCCTCTTTTCTCTCTCCTTCCCTCTTTCTCCTTCCTTCCCTCTCTCTTCTTCCTTCCCTCTTTCCTCCCTCCTTCCCTTTCTCCTTCCTTTCTTCCTTTTTGTCCTTCCTCCCTCCTTCCTTCCCCTTTCTCCTTCCTTCCTACTTGCCTTCCCTCTTTTCTCTCTCCTTCCCTCTTTCTCCTTCCTTCCCTCTCTCTTCTTCCTTCCCTCTTTCCTCCCTCCTTCCCTTTCTCCTTCCTTTCTTCCTTTTTGTCATTCCTCCCTCCTTCCTTCCCCTTTCTCCTTCCTTCCTACTTGCCTTCCCTCTTTTCTCTCTCCTTCCCTCTTTCTCCTTCCTTCCCTCTCTCTTCTTCCTTCCCTCTTTCCTCCCTCCTTCCCTTTCTCCTTCCTTTCTTCCTTTTTGTCCTTCCTTCCTCCTTCCTTCCCCTTTCTCCTTCCTTCCTACTTGCCTTCCCTCTTTTCTCTCTCCTTCCCTCTTTCTCCTTCCTTCCCTCTTTCCTCCCTCCTTCCCTTTCTCCTTCCTTTCTTCCTTTTTGTCCTTCCTTCCTCCTTCCTTCCCCTTTCTCCTTCCTTCCTACTTGCCTTCCCTCTTTTCTCTCTCCTTCCCTCTTTCTCCTTCCTTCCCTCTCTCTTCTTCCTTCCCTCTTTCCTCCCTCCATCTCTCTTTCCTCTTCCTTCCATCTTTCTTTTTCCTTCCTTTTCATCCTTCCTCCCTCCCTCTTTCTCCTTCCTTCCTACCTGCCTTTTCATCCTTCCTTCCTTCTTTTCTCCCCCTTCCCTCTTTTTCTCCTTCCTTCCTTTCTTCCTTCCTTCCCTCTCTCTTCTTCTTCTTCCTCCCTCCCTCCTTCCCTCTCTTTCTCCTTCCTTTCTTCCTTCCTTTTGTCCTTCCTTTCTCTTTCTTCCCTCCTTCCCTCTTTCCTTCCTCCTTGCCTGTTTCTCCTTCCTTCCTTCCTTCTTTCCTTCCTTCCTCTTTTCATCCTTCCTTTCTTCCCTCTTCCCCCTCCTTCCCCCTCTCTTTCCTCCTTTCCCTCTTTCCTCCTTCCCTCTCTCGTTCTCCTTCCTTTCTTTTTTGTCCTTCCTTCTCTCTTTCCCCCTCCTTCCATCTTCCTCTTTCTTTCCTTTTCATCCTTCCTTCCCTCTTTTCTCCCTCCTTCCCTCTCTTTTTCCTTCCTTTCTTCCTTCCTTTTGTCCTTTCTTTCTCTTTCATCCCTCCTTCCCTATCTCTTTCTCCTTCCTTCCTTTTTGTCCTTCCTTCCTTCCTTCCCTCTTCCTTCCCTCCTTGCCTGTTTCTCCTTCCTTCCTTCCTTCCTCTTCATCCTTCCTTTCCTCCCTCTTTCCTCCCACCTTCCCTCTCTCTCCTCCCTCCTTCTCTTCCCTTTTGTCTTTCCTTCCTTCTCCCCTCTCTCACTCCCCACTCCCTCCATTCCCTTCCATCCTTTCCTTCTCTTTTTCCTTCCACCTTTCCTCCTGGGGGATGTTTAGCCAGGAGAAGGAACATGAGAATCACGTTTCAAGATTTTAAAGGATGTCCCATTGAGGAAAAGGAGGGGGGAAACTGACTTTCTGCTGCTCTAGAGACCAGGATACAAGAGAGGAATGGTTCCAAATGGCAAGGAAAGAGATCCGACAGAAAAGATCAGGAAGAACTTCCCGGAGAGTGGCCTAGGCTGCCTGGGAGGGTGGTGGAGTCTCCTTCTCTGGAGGCTTTCCTGCAGAGGCTGTCTGTTGGGAGTGCCTTTGACTGGGCCTCCCTGCATGGCAGGGGGTTGGACTGGGTGGCCCTTGCGGGTCATTCTTTGGTCCCCTCTCTCTCTTTCCTGCCTTCCCTCTTTTCTCCCTCCTTCCCTCTCTTTCTCCCTCCTTGCTTCCCTCTCTCTTCTTCCTTCCCTCTTTCCTCCCTCCTTCCCTTTCTCCTTCCTTTCTTCCTTTTTGTCCTTCCTCCCTCCTTCCTTCCCCTTTCTCCTTCCTTCCTACTTGCCTTCCCTCTTTTCTCTCTCCTTCCCTCTTTCTCCTTCCTTCCCTCTCTCTTCTTCCTTCCCTCTTTCCTCCCTCCTTCCCTTTCTCCTTCCTTTCTTCCTTTTTGTCCTTCCTCCCTCCTTCCTTCCCCTTTCTCCTTCCTTCCTACTTGCCTTCCCTCTTTTCTCTCTCCTTCCCTCTTTCTCCTTCCTTCCCTCTCTCTTCTTCCTTCCCTCTTTCCTCCCTCCTTCCCTTTCTCCTTCCTTTCTTCCTTTTTGTCCTTCCTTCCTCCTTCCTTCCCCTTTCTCCTTCCTTCCTACTTGCCTTCCCTCTTTTCTCTCTCCTTCCCTCTTTCTCCTTCCTTCCCTCTTTCCTCCCTCCTTCCCTTTCTCCTTCCTTTCTTCCTTTTTGTCCTTCCTTCCTCCTTCCTTCCCCTTTCTCCTTCCTTCCTACTTGCCTTCCCTCTTTTCTCTCTCCTTCCCTCTTTCTCCTTCCTTCCCTCTCTCTTCTTCCTTCCCTCTTTCCTCCCTCCATCTCTCTTTCCTCTTCCTTCCATCTTTCTTTTTCCTTCCTTTTCATCCTTCCTCCCTCCCTCTTTCTCCTTCCTTCCTACCTGCCTTTTCATCCTTCCTTCCTTCTTTTCTCCCCCTTCCCTCTTTTTCTCCTTCCTTCCTTTCTTCCTTCCTTCCCTCTCTCTTCTTCTTCTTCCTCCCTCCCTCCTTCCCTCTCTTTCTCCTTCCTTTCTTCCTTCCTTTTGTCCTTCCTTTCTCTTTCTTCCCTCCTTCCCTCTTTCCTTCCTCCTTGCCTGTTTCTCCTTCCTTCCTTCCTTCTTTCCTTCCTTCCTCTTTTCATCCTTCCTTTCTTCCCTCTTCCCCCTCCTTCCCCCTCTCTTTCCTCCTTTCCCTCTTTCCTCCTTCCCTCTCTCGTTCTCCTTCCTTTCTTTTTTGTCCTTCCTTCTCTCTTTCCCCCTCCTTCCATCTTCCTCTTTCTTTCCTTTTCATCCTTCCTTCCCTCTTTTCTCCCTCCTTCCCTCTCTTTTTCCTTCCTTTCTTCCTTCCTTTTGTCCTTTCTTTCTCTTTCATCCCTCCTTCCCTATCTCTTTCTCCTTCCTTCCTTTTTGTCCTTCCTTCCTTCCTTCCCTCTTCCTTCCCTCCTTGCCTGTTTCTCCTTCCTTCCTTCCTTCCTCTTCATCCTTCCTTTCCTCCCTCTTTCCTCCCACCTTCCCTCTCTCTCCTCCCTCCTTCTCTTCCCTTTTGTCTTTCCTTCCTTCTCCCCTCTCTCACTCCCCACTCCCTCCATTCCCTTCCATCCTTTCCTTCTCTTTTTCCTTCCACCTTTCCTCCTGGGGGATGTTTAGCCAGGAGAAGGAACATGAGAATCACGTTTCAAGATTTTAAAGGATGTCCCATTGAGGAAAAGGAGGGGGGAAACTGACTTTCTGCTGCTCTAGAGACCAGGATACAAGAGAGGAATGGTTCCAAATGGCAAGGAAAGAGATCCGACAGAAAAGATCAGGAAGAACTTCCCGGAGAGTGGCCTAGGCTGCCTGGGAGGGTGGTGGAGTCTCCTTCTCTGGAGGCTTTCCTGCAGAGGCTGTCTGTTGGGAGTGCCTTTGACTGGGCCTCCCTGCATGGCAGGGGGTTGGACTGGGTGGCCCTTGCGGGTCATTCTTTGGTCCCCTCTCTCTCTTTCCTGCCTTCCCTCTTTTCTCCCTCCTTCCCTCTCTTTCTCCCTCCTTGCTTCCCTCTCTCTTCTTCCTTCCCTCTTTCCTCCCTCCTTCCCTTTCTCCTTCCTTTCTTCCTTTTTGTCCTTCCTCCCTCCTTCCTTCCCCTTTCTCCTTCCTTCCTACTTGCCTTCCCTCTTTTCTCTCTCCTTCCCTCTTTCTCCTTCCTTCCCTCTCTCTTCTTCCTTCCCTCTTTCCTCCCTCCTTCCCTTTCTCCTTCCTTTCTTCCTTTTTGTCCTTCCTCCCTCCTTCCTTCCCCTTTCTCCTTCCTTCCTACTTGCCTTCCCTCTTTTCTCTCTCCTTCCCTCTTTCTCCTTCCTTCCCTCTCTCTTCTTCCTTCCCTCTTTCCTCCCTCCTTCCCTTTCTCCTTCCTTTCTTCCTTTTTGTCCTTCCTCCCTCCTTCCTTCCCCTTTCTCCTTCCTTCCTACTTGCCTTCCCTCTTTTCTCTCTCCTTCCCTCTTTCTCCTTCCTTCCCTCTCTCTTCTTCCTTCCCTCTTTCCTCCCTCCTTCCCTTTCTCCTTCCTTTCTTCCTTTTTGTCATTCCTCCCTCCTTCCTTCCCCTTTCTCCTTCCTTCCTACTTGCCTTCCCTCTTTTCTCTCTCCTTCCCTCTTTCTCCTTCCTTCCCTCTCTCTTCTTCCTTCCCTCTTTCCTCCCTCCTTCCCTTTCTCCTTCCTTTCTTCCTTTTTGTCCTTCCTTCCTCCTTCCTTCCCCTTTCTCCTTCCTTCCTACTTGCCTTCCCTCTTTTCTCTCTCCTTCCCTCTTTCTCCTTCCTTCCCTCTTTCCTCCCTCCTTCCCTTTCTCCTTCCTTTCTTCCTTTTTGTCCTTCCTTCCTCCTTCCTTCCCCTTTCTCCTTCCTTCCTACTTGCCTTCCCTCTTTTCTCTCTCCTTCCCTCTTTCTCCTTCCTTCCCTCTCTCTTCTTCCTTCCCTCTTTCCTCCCTCCTTCCCTTTCTCCTTCCTTTCTTCCTTTTTGTCCTTCCTTCCTCCTTCCTTCCCCTTTCTTCTTCCTTCCTACTTGCCTTCCCTCTTTTCTCTCTCCTTCCCTCTTTCTCCTTCCTTCCCTCTCTCTTCTTCTTCCTTCCCTCTTTCTCCTACCTTCCCTTTTGTTCTTCCTTTCTCTTACTTCCCTCCTTCCCTATCGCCTTCTCCTTCCTTCCTTCCCTCTCTTCTTCCTTCCCTCTTTCTTCCCTCCTTCCCTATCTCTTTCTCCTTAATTCCTTTTTGTCCTTCCTTCCCTCTTTCCTCCCTTCCTGCCTGTTTCTCCTTCCTTCCTTCCTTTTGTTCTTCCTTTCTCTTTCTTCCCCCCTTCTCTCTCTCTTCTTCTTCTTCCTTCCCTCTTTCCTCCCTCCTTCCCTATCTCTTTCTCCTTCCTTCCTTTTTGTCCTTCCTTCCTTTATGGCCTCATCAATCAGTTAATTTAGCCTCCCCACACTTTAAGGTGGTACCTAATTTTCCTACTTGACAGATGCAACTGTCTTTCGGGTTGCAAAGGTCGACAACAGGCTACACAATTGGTTGGAAACCCACTCCAACCTGGGCTGGCTTCGAACTCATGACCTTTTGGTCAGAATGATCTTAATGCAGCTGACACTCAGCCAGCTGCGCCACAATCCCACATGTCCCAGAGTTTACTTTTGATTAATAATGTCAACTAAATCTATTGCAATTCCATTTGCAATAAAGCAAAATGAGGAAAAAGCCAAAGGGTGGGTACAGATTAGTTTCCAACCACAGCATTATGATGCAATTCCTATTTCAGATACTCAACCAATAGAAGAGAATCTCTCCATGCGCGAGTCTCCAGGAGCGGCCTGTGTTTTGAAAGGGTAGCTGGACTTGATGGCATATTGTTCCAGGAGCAGCACTGCGCCGATCTTCAGGCTGTGGTACCACTCGGGGCACAAAGAGTTCCACAGCACCATGGACATCATCCCAGAACGATCAGCCACTTCAAAATAGGCCTAAACAGGAAGGACACACACCAAATAGATTGAGCAGCATTGCTGAAGAGAGATACCATTTGTTCTCGTAATATCAAAGCAGAACTGGCCTTTCCAAATCACATAACATAAACTGTGTGCAAGATGAAATACAGAAATGAAGGGGATACTGCCATATCCAATACAGCAATCCTACACAAACACACACTATTTGTTAGCAAGCCATGCTTAACTCACTAGAACTTCTGGTCCAATATATGCAGAGCAAGGCACTTGGGCAGGCATGAGCAAACTTTGGCCCTCCAGGTGTTTTGGACTTCAACTCCCACAATTGCCTACGGCTGTTAGGAATTGTGGGAGTTGAAGTCCAAAACACCTGGAGAGGAAGCCACAGGGAGGAGGGAGCAAGCTTCCTTTCTGCTTCCCTGGAGACTAAGACGCAATGGAGCAATGGCTTCAAACTACAAGAGAGGAGATTCCATCTGAACATGAGGAAGAACTTCCTGACTGTGAGAGCCGTTCAGCAGTGGAACTCTCTGCCCCGGAGTGTGGTGGAGGCTCCTTCTTTGGAAGCTTTTAAGCAGAGGCTGGGTGGCCATCTGTCAGGGGTGCTTTGAATGCAATATTCCTGCTTCTTGGCAGAATGGGGTTGGACTGGATGGCCCATGAGGTCTCTTCCAACTCTTTGATTCTATGATTCTATTATTCTATGAGGGCCACAAAGTTTGCCCATGCCTGCTCTAGGACTACATGGACATTCCAATCTAGATAAATGAAAATGTAATGTTACATTTACATTTTTATGTATTCACAAGTTTTTGTAATTATGATGTTGTTGTTTGTTGTATTGTCGAAGACAAAATCTGGCTACCAGTATTAAAAAACTCAAAAATTACAATAGCAAAACAACAGAGGGGAAACAAACAGGCACATAAAATCACTCTCAAGAAAAGATTCCCCCCAGGCACTTCTAAGCCATTGAATGCTAATCAAGGTGATCAGCTGAAACATTCCCACCTAGCTCCAGCAGACAAAAGCCCTTTGTCTCACCCTGGTCATTCCACAGATATATAAACCCATTTTTCCTACTTCCAACAGACCTCACTACCTCTGAGGATGCTTGTCATAGATGCAGGCGAAATGTCAGGAGAAAAATTGCCTCCAGAACATGGCCATATAGCTCGGAAAAACTTACAACAACCCAGTTGTTGTTAGTTGTTCGCATTTTCGGTTTGCGTTTTCAGTTCTTCTTTATTGTAATTGTTGTTTGGGCTTGGCCTCATGTAAGCCGCTCTGAGTCCCCATTGAGGAGATGGTGGTAGAGTATAAATAAAGATTATTATTATTAGGTTCTTGTGGGTTTTTTCGGGCTATAGAGCCATGTTCTAGAGGCATTTCTCCTGACGTTTCGCCTGCATCTATGGCAAGCATCCTCAGAGGTAGTGAGGTCTGTTGGAATTAGGACAGTGGGTTTATATATCTGTGGAATGGCTGGGGTGGGGCAAGGAGCTCTTTTCTGCTGGAGCTAGGTGTGAATGTTTAGCTGATCACCTTCATTAGCATTTGAAGGCCTGCCTGAGTCTGGGAAAATCTCTTGCTGGGAGGTGTTAATCTGTGCCTGGTTTTTTCCTCTCTGTTGTTTTGCTGTTATAATTTTAGAGTTTTTTAATACTGGTAGCCAGATTTTGTTCATTTCCATGGTCTCTTCCTTTCTGTTGAAATTGTCCACATGCTTGTGGATTTCAATGGCCACAATTTCAAATTGTGGACAATTTCAACAGAAAGGAAGAGACCATGAAAATGAACAAAATCTGGCTACCAGTATTAAAAAACTCTAAAATCACAACAACAAAACAGCAGAGAGGAAACAACCAGGCACAGATTAACACCTCCCAGCAACAGATTTTCCCAGGCTCAGGCAGGCCTTCAAATGCTAATGAAGGTGATCAGCTAAACCTTCACACCTAACTGCAGCAGGGAAGAGCTCCTTGCCCCACCCCAGCCATTCCACAGATATATAAACCCATTGTCCTAATTCCAACAGACCTCACAACCTCTGAGGATGCTTGCCATAGATGCAGGCGAAACGTCAGGAGAAATGCCTCTAGAACATGGCTCTATAGCCCGAAAAAACCCACAAGAACCTAGTGATTCCAGCCATGAAAGCCTTCGACAATACATTATTATTATTATTATTAACCCAACAAGATGAGTCCACAGCAGACACTCTGCTGGCGGTTAAATTGGATCACACGTCGGACACTTCCCAAGTGTCTAGGACTGTGTGATGTATTATTATTATTATTATTATTATTATTAGAAACACAACAAGATGAGTCCACAGCAGACACTCTGCTGGCTGTTGAATCGGATCATGCGTCGGAGCAAAGGAAGGAAGGAAGGAAGGAAAGAGGTAGAGAAGGAAGAAAGGAGAGAAAGAAGGAAAAGAAAGGGGCAAGGGGGGAGGAAAGAGAAAAGGAAATAAAAAGAAGGAAGGAATGAAGGAAAGAGGGAGTGACGAAAGGATTGAAAGAGGGCAGGAAAGAGAGAAGGAAGGATGAAAGCAAAGAGGGAGGGAAGGAAGGAAGGAAGGAAGGAAGGAAGGAAGGAAGGAAGGAAGTAGAGAAGGAATAAAGGAGAGAAAGAAAAAAAGAAAGGAACAGGGAGAGAGGAAAGAGAAAAGGAAATAAAAAGAAGGAAGGAATGAAAGAAAGAGGGAGTGAAGAAAGGAGAGAAAGAGGGCAGGAAAGAGTGAAAGAAAGAGAGAAGGAAGGATGAAAGCAAAGAGCAAAGGAAGGAAGGAAGGAAGGAAGGAAGGAAGGAAATAGGTAGAGAAGGAAGAAAGGAGAGAAAGAAGGAAAAGAAAGGGGGCAGGGAGGGAGGAAAAAGAAAAGGAAATAAAAAGAAGGAAGGAATGAAGGAAAGAGGGAGCGAGGGCAGGAAGGAAGGAAGGAAGGAGAGAGAGAGAAAAAGGGAGGGAATGTTGACCACAGCAATGCGTGGCGGGTACAGCTAATCTATATATATAAAAAGAGAAAGGGCATCCAACAGGACAGCAAAACGCAAAAAAACCCCGACAAAAACTTACCAAATTTACCATGCACAAACCTCAACCCACAAGGTATGCACAAATCGATTCAAAATTCTAAACAACATTTCAACACACTCACAATTACAAAAAACAACTGAGCATGTGCAAAGGCGCCCCGCCGCAAGTCCCCGGTGTGCGCACATGGCCGGCCGGCCAACGCACCCTCCACACAAGCCACGCCCCCATCCATCGTCGCCCCGCCCCTACCCTCCCATACGCCCTCTTTCCAACACACCCTCCTTCTTCTTCCCCCGGCCACGCCCCCCACGGAAGGAAGGAGAGGAGGGAGAGAAGAAGGGAAAGAAGGAGGGAAGGAGAGAAAGAAGGAAAAAAAGAAAGGTAAAGAAGGAAGGAAGGAGAGAAGGAAGGATAGAAAGTGAGAGAAGAAGGGAAAGAAGGAGAGAAGGAGAGAAGGAAGGAAAAAAAGAAGGGCAGAGAAGGAAGGAAGGAAGGAGAGAAGGAGGGAAAGAAGGAGGGAAGGAGATAAAGAAGGAAAGAAAGAAGAGTAGAGAAGGAAGGAAGGAGAGGAGAGAATGAAATAAAAAAGTGAAAGAGGGGAGGAAGGATAGAAGGAACGAAAGAGAGAAAGAGGGAGGGAAGGAAGGAAAGAGACAAGGAAGGGTGGAACCAAAGAGCAAAAGAAGTGAGAAAAGAAACATGTAGAGAAGGAAGAAAGAAGAAGGGAACGAAAAAGAAAGAAAAAGAGGGAAGGAATGAAAGAGGGAGGGAAGGAAAGATTGGAAAAAAAGGAGAGAAAGAGGGAGGGAAGGTTGGCCACAGCAACGCGTGGCGGGTACAGCTAGTAACATTATAAGAATCCATCACAGAAAGTTTGAGCATCACAGAATGAGGGGGCATACAAAATTGATATTCTAGGATATGTGGCTGTGTGGAAGGGCCCTGAGTGTGGACTCAGACAACCCAGTTCAAAGCAGATATTGTGGATTATCTGCCTTGATATTCTGGGATATGGTCCAGGGAATGAAAATGCATCCTGCATATTGGATATTTGCATTACGATTCATAACAGTAGCAAATTTCAGTTATGAAGTAGCAATAAAAATAATGTGATGGTTGGGGGTCACCACAAAGGAGGAACTGTATCCAGGGGTCGCGGCATTAGGGAGGTTGAGAAACACTGCTCTAGAGTCTAATCAAAACATCAAATACCTGATTAGGATATTTATCAACTGTATCAATTTCTACCTGTAAAAATAATGATACTAACTTTCGAATATGAATAATTAAAATGACTAGAATTCCTACTACTTCTGAAAATTGGTCCCTGGTCCTTCCACAATTGTCCAACTGTGTCTTGTGCTAACATTCAAATAGATGTGCATTTATATTGTTTTGCTTGACTATGTACGTTTACTAAAGGAACCATAATGATTTCGGCCTATGTATTGCACCAGATCACACTGGACATCCAGCCATAAACCCGAATGCTGAAAGCTCTGTGCTAGAATTGTAGACTTCCTACCTGATATGGCACATCGAGTTTCGTTTCAGGTTTCCCGTAAAACCGTAACCTCGCTTTGTGCATGATCCTAACGAGCAAAGGCGGGAAATTGAGTCTGATCCTCCAGTTCTGTTCCAGTTGTATGAGGGAAGTCACCTTGGATACTAGAAAAACAGAAAAGTATATCATTTTTTAAAATAATCTTTATTTGGCTTTTTAGATAACAGCACAGAAAATATACTTTTATATTGATAAAATACAATAGACAAAATCGAGCGGGTAGAAAGAAAGAGAAGAAAGAAGAGAGAAAAAATAAGATTAAAAAGTTTGTGTGGGAAGGTGTAGAAAATAAAGGAGAGAACAGTGAGGAGTGTGAGACAGACTTCTGAGGATGCTTGCCATAGATGCAGGCGAAATATCAGGAGAGAATGCCTCTAGAACATGGCCATATAGCCTGAAAAAAACCTACAACAACCCAATAAATAATATATTGTTCCGCGGGGGGGGGGGGGGGGGGACTCCAAACCGATGACCCAGGAGATAATTATTATAATTATAATAATTGTAGCTGCACAATCACAAGTAACGTCGTTTCGAGTAAGAATTGATCACAAAACCTGCTCCATCAAGGATAAAATATCCATATGGTTGCATTGATTTTTGCCTCAAAAAGCACAAATCCTTGCTAAACACACAACAGATGTTGAAACCATCACAATATTGCTCATTCACTATTGGTCACCACCAAGAACCTCTCCCCCACCCCAATAAAAAACAGCCTTTCAGATTGGCGTAATTCATAGTTTCGTTCTATGAATCCAGCAAACCAATCAGATCAATTCTTCCCCCGTTTCAATATCACAGTTCTCTTCAAGATTCCATCTTTCCTTTGGCCTGCAAACTAGACTCTTAAACAAGGATTATTCCTGCTTATCCCTAACTATCCAATCTGTTATGCTGAAATCTAAGTGCCTGCATCATCCCAGGATCTGATCCCAGGTATGTGGCAGTGCGGACTCATATAATCCAGTTTAAAGCAGAAAACCTGGGATCACATCCTGGAATATAGGGCTTGTCTGGAAGGGCCTCAGGAACCACATTTGAAGGATGTGGGAAATTTGGCCCAATTCTAACATGGGGGGCGGGATTCAAAATGCTCTTTGATTGTAGGTGAACTACAAATCCCAAATATTAAGGTCTATTTTCCCTAAACGCCACCAGTGTTCACATTTGGGCATATTGAGTATTTGTGCCAAATTCAGTCCAGATCTATCATTGTTTGAATCCACAGTGCTCTCTGGATGTAGGTAAACTACAACTTCAGAACTCAAGGTCAATGCCCACCAAACCCTGTTGGTCATGGGAGTTCTGTGTGCCAAGTTTGGTTCAATTCCATCATTGATTGAGTTCAGAATGTTTTTAAGACAATGAATTGACCCGGACTGGACCTTGGATTGGATTTTGGATTCTGATTTTAACAGGTGCTTTTAACCAATTGTTTAAGTACTGTTTTTAATATTTATTTATTTACTTCTAGTATTTATATCCCATCTCTTCTCTACCTCGAAAGGGGGGCTCAGGACGGCTTACATAGGCAGCAATTCGATGCCGTTACACGAACAATTAATACAAAAACCATTAAACAAAAACCATCAAACCATTAAAAGACATAAAATACACAAGCCATTAATTAAACAATAAATATCTTAATTACCAATAAAACCGTCTCCTCATGTAAATCGTCTTTCCAGTCCATTTCAGCTTTACGTCTACTGACCGAAGGCCTGGTCCCACAACCACGATTTTACTTTTTTCCTGAAAGCCAGGAGGGATGGGGGTCGATTGTATCTCATTTGGAAGCGCATTCCACAGGTGGGGGGCCACCTCCGAGAAGGCCCTGTCCCTCGCCCCCTCCAGCTGCGTTTGCGATGTTGGTGGAAGCGAGAGCAGAGCCTCCCCGGATGATCTAAGGTTACGAGGTGGGACGCAGAGGCAGATGAGTTCAGACAAGTAATATTTTAATGCATTGCTGATTGTTTTTATGATGTTCGGCATCCTATGATGCTTTTGTGAGGCCGCCCTGAGTCCTCCCTCGGGGTTAGAATATAGGAAATAAATAAACAAATTTGACACAGAGGATGATGGCCATCTGTCAGGGGTGCTTTGAATGTGATTTTCCTGCTTCTTGGCAGAATGGGGTTGGACTGGATGGCCCACAAGGTCTCTTTCAACTCTAGGATTCTATGATTTATTGACACCTTATACACATAATTTTATACACTCTTTGTAATCACTCTGCGCATGAAACAAGGTTTGTGTACAATGAACAATCAGAAAACAATACTGCCTTGGTCATCCACTTCGACAATGTTGGGATCCTTTTGAATTCAAAGCAAGGTATACTCAGGGGTTCTTGTAGGTTTTTTCGGGCTATATTGCCATGTTCTAGAGGCATTCTCTCCTGACGTTTCACCTGCATCTATGGCTAGGTAGTGAGGTCTGTTGGAACTAGGCAAAAGGGTTTATATATCTGTGGAAAGACCAGGGTGCGACAAAGGACTCTTGTCTGCTGGAGCTAGGTGTGAATGTTTCAACTGATCACCTTGATTAGCATAGAATGGCCTGACAGTGCCTACAGCAATCTTTTGTTGAGAGGTGATTAGATGCCCTTGTTTGTTTCCTCAAAGAAACGCAGATATCTATGAACAATAACAAAATACAATCATAGAATCCTAGAATCCTAGAGTTGGAAGAGACCTCCTGGGCCATCATCCAGTCCAAACCCATTCTGCCAAGAAGCAGGAACATTGCATTCAAATCACCCCTGACAGATGGCCATCCAGCCTCTGCTTAAAAGTTTCCAAAGAAGGAGCCTCCACCACACTCCAGGGCAGAGAGTTCCACTGCTGAACGGCTCTCACATTCAGGAAGTTCTTCCTCATGTTCAGATGGAATCTCCTCTCTTGTAGTTTGAAGCCATTGTTCCATTGCGTCCTAGTCTCCAAGGAAGCAGAAAACAAGCTTGCTCCCTCCTCCTCCCTGTGGCTTCCTCTCACATATTTATACATGGCTATCATATCTCCTCTCCGCCTTCTCTTCTTCAGGCTAAACATGCCCAGCTCCTTAAGCCGCTCCTCATAGGGCTTGTTCTCCAGTACCCTTTATCATTTTAGTCGCTCTCCTCTGGACACATTCCAGCTTGTCAATCTCTCTCTTAAATTGTGGTGCCCAGAATTGGACACAATATTCCAGGTAAAGTGGTCTAACCAAAGCAGAATAGAGCATGGGGAGCAGGACTTCCCTAGATCTAGACACTATGCTCCTCTTGATGCAGGCCAAAATCCCATTGGCTTTTTTTGCCGCCACATCACATTCCTGGCTCATGTTTAACTTGTTGTCCATGAGGACTCCATGATCTTTCTCACACGTCCTGCTCTCGAGCCAGGCCTCATCGTCCCCCATTTTGTATCTTTGCATTTCATTTTTTCTGCCAAAGTGGAGTATCTTGCATTTGTCCCTGTTGAACTTAATTTTGTTAGTTTTGGCCCATCATCTCTCTAATCTGTCAAGATCGTTTTGAATTCTGCTCCTGTCCTCTGGAGTCTTGGCTCTCCCTCCCCATTTGGTGTCATCTGCAAACTTGATGATCCTGCCTTCTAGCCCTTCATCTAAGTCGTTAATAAAAATGTTGAACAGGACCAGGCAAGTTGCAAAGCGTTATCAAAACAGAACTGTGTTAGCATCAAGCGTGTAAATACGCTGCACATGAATCACAAAACAAAACTGAGCGTTGCTTCGTTATCTTGTAGTCCTTGAGACGGTAAATTATCTTCAAGTACTGTCCAAATTAAATCCAAATGGTATCCAGTTCAAAATAGAATCCAAATGATGATACGACAAGGATCCCCGGGTTGAGGTTGCCTTGTTTCGGGGGACTTCCCCTTCTTCAGGGTTTGTCTTCTTTATGAAAGTGGGCAATTCACACCATACATCCGCTATAAATGAGACGACGCTGGCCCTACAGTAAGGTCTTCAGTAGTGAGCCACTACTGATGTACGGATGTATGGTGTGAACCTCAACCCGGGGATCCTTGTCGTATTATCATTTGGATTATATTTTGAACTGTATTATCATTTGGATTGTATTTTGAACTGGATATCATTTGGATTTAATTTGGACAGTATTTGAAGATAATTTACTGTCTTGAGGACTACAAGATAACGAAGCAACGCTCAGTTTTGGGGTTTTTTTTGTGTGATTCATGTGCAGCGTATTTACACGCTTGATGCTAACACAGAACTGTGTTTTGTTAACGCTTTGCAACTTGTATTTTGTCCTTGTTTGTTTCCTCTCTGTTGTGCTGTTGTAATTTTAGAGTTTTTTAATACTGGTAGCCAGATTTTGTTCATTTTCATGGTTTTCTCTTTTCTGTTGAAATTGTCCACAATCTTGTGGATATCAGTGGCTTCTCTGTGTAGTCTGACATGATGGTTGTTGGAGTGGTCCAGCATTTCTGTGTTCTCAAATAATCTGCTGTGTCCAGGCTGGTTCCTCAGGTGCTCTGCTATGGCTGATTTCTCTGGTTGGAGTAGTCTGCAGTGCCTTTCATGTTCCTTGATTCATGTTTGGGCAATGCTGCGTTTGGTGGTCCCTATGTAGACTTGTCCGCAGCTGCATGGGATACAATGGTAGACTCCTGCAGAAGTGAGAGGATCCCTCTTGTCCAGGCGTCCTCAAACTACGGCCCGCGGGCCACTTCTGGCCCGCCAAGGGCACTTATCCGGCCCGCCATGGCGGAGCGCCCCCCCCCCACCCACACATTGCCCCTCCCTTGGCTGGCTTACGCTATCCATCAGGCCCGATGGGCAGCATGAGCCAGCCAAGGGTGGCTGCCCTGCGCGGCCTACTCTTGCATAAAGCACCTCACAAGGTGCTTTACGCGAGAGTAGGCCGCGCGGTGCTGCTCCTCCCTTGGCAGGCTCACGCTGCCCATTGCGCCCGATGGGCAGGGTGAGCCAGCCAAGGCAGGCTGCCCCGGCGCTCCATGCAGTCATGCCGGCCACATGACCTTGGAGGTGTCTACGGAGAACGCCGGCTCTTCGACTTAGAAATGCAGATGAGTACCACACCCCAGAGTCAGACACGACTGGACTTCATGTCAGAGGAAAGCCTTTAACTAGGAAAATTGTGGAAGATCCAGGGTGGGAGAAAGAACTCTTGTCTGTTGGAGGTAGGTAGGAATGTTTCAGTTGGCCACCTTGATGACCATTTCATAGCCTGACAGTTTTAGGGAGAGGTGATTAGCTGGTCTTGATTGTTTCTTCTCTGGAGTGTTTGAGTGTTGTTCTTTATTTGCAGTTCTAATTTTAGAGTTTTTTTTTAATACTGGTAGCCAGATTTTGTTCAGACTAGAAATAGGACGATTTCCCATTCGCTGCTCCTGGAATTACTGCCTAAAGAGGGCTAGAAACACAGCAAAAATAAGGTATCTGCAATGTGCACTGGAATTTTTTTTATTGATTTTTTTTTAAAAAAACTATAGTTTGGCCCTCCAACGGTCTGAGGGACAGTGAACTGGCCCTGGTTTAAAAAGTTTGAGGACCCCTGCTCTTGTCTTTTGCTGAATGTAGCATTTGTTGGATTTTCTTGGTGGGTCTGTAGATAGTTTGTATGTTGTGTTTCCTCATCAGGCACTGTCAGGCCATTATATGCTAATCAAGGTGGTCAGTTGAAACATTCACACCTAGCTCCAGCAGACAAGAGTCCTTTGTCCCACCCTGGTCATTCCACAGATATATAAACCCTTTCCCCTTGTTCCAACAGACCTCCCTACCTCTGAGGATGCTTGCCATTAGATGCAGGCAAAACGTCAGGAGAGAATGTCTCTAGACTATGGCCATATAGACCGAATAAACCTACAACAACCCAGTGATTCCGGCCATGAAAGCCTTTGACAATACAAGGTATACTCAATCTGCATTTGTCTCCTGCTTGTTACATTGTGCATGAAACCAAGTTTGTGTACAATGTGCCACTAGAAAACAAAGGTGTTACAGTCTCAACAATCCATGTGGATGATTCTGGGATGCTTCTGAATTCCGCGTAAGGATTTTGTCTCCGCTTACAACTTACCATCAACACAAACCTCTTGCGAGGGCTTCCTGGCCAACCACATCTCCCCGTAGGGATCTTCGCTATTCCACAAAGGAAGGTAATGCTTCTTCACCCCTTTCAACGGCACCGGGAGCTTCTCGTTGTATTCCTTCAGCTCCTGAAGCGTGTCCCCTGAGTCCGACACCCCGAGGATTTCGAGCCCCTCGACACACAGGAACCCACAGCCCAGCTTCTTCTCATTGTGCATGTAGGAACATTTGGTGACCTTCACTTGCAGGCCGCAGCGCAGGGCGTTCTTCTGCACCAGCGGGTTCAACGCGGGGCAGAGGTGGCACCGCTCCTTGTAGGCCCCGTCACTCAAGGTGAGGTCGTAGTAGTAAGCCGGCCAGGGAGCCGCCTGCGAGGGTCCGATCGCGGTTGCCAGGGACTTGCAGGTCTGGCTCGGTGGTGGCAATTCGGCCACGTAGCGCTCCACAGCCAGGACGGTCACAGGTTGGGCGTCCGGGAGGGAGAGCCTCAGCTGGGGCATGTTCTGCACTTGCCGAAAGGTCCTCGGGATCCAGGAGCCCAGCGTTGGAGGGGCCCCTTCTGCGGACCCTGCTTCTGGGGCCCCAATTCCTCTGCCCTCCACTCCTGAGTCCATTTCTCTGCCTCCAATTCCTCTGCCCTCCACTCCTGAAGCCATTTCTGTGTCAGTTCCTTTGTCCTCCATTCCTGAGTCCACTTCTCTGCCTCCGATTCCTCTGCCCTTCACTCCTGAAGCCATTTCTATGTCAGTTCCTTTGTCCTCCATTTCTGAGTCCATTTCTGTACCTCCGATTCCTCTGCCCTTCACTTCTGAAGTCATTTCTATATCAGTTCCTTTGTCCTCCATTCCTGAGTCCATTTCTCTGCCTCCAATTCCTCTGCCCTTCACTCTTGAAGCCATTTCTATGTCAGTTCCTTTGTCCTCAATTCCTGAGTCCATTTCTGTACCTCTGATTCCTCTGCCCTTCATTGCTGAAGCAATTTCTGCGCTTCCAAGTCCTGTATCAATCACTTCTGAGGCCATTTCTGTACCAATTCCTTTGCCCTTCGCTCCCGAGGCCATTTCTGTGCCTCCAATTCGTCTACCATTCACTTTTGAAGCCATTTCTGTGCCTCCAATTCCTTTATCAATCACTTCTGAGGCCATTTCTGTCCCAATTCCTTTGCCCTTCGCTCCTGAGGCCACTTCCTTGCCTCCAGTTCCTTTCTTCTTCCCATCTGAAGCCATTTCTGTGTCGGTTTCTCTTCCCATCACTTTGGAGGCCACTTCCTTGCCTCCATTTCTTTTTCCTTTCACTTCTGAGGCCATTTCTGTCCCAATTCCTTTGCCCTTCACTCCTGAAGCCATTTCCGTGCTTCCAACTCCTTTGCCCTTCACTTTTGAGGCAATTTCTGTGCTTCCAACTCCTTTATCAATCACTTCTGAGGCCATTTCTGTCCCAATTCCTTTCCTCTTCACTCCTGAGGTCATTTCTGTGCCTCGGTTTCTTCTTCCACACACTCCTGAGTCCATTTCTGTGCCTCCAAGTCCTTTATCAATAACTTCTGAGGCTATTTTTGTCCCAATTCCTTCGCCCTTCGCTCCTGCGGCCATGTCTGTGCCTCCATTTCCTTTCCCAAACACTCCTGAGGCCATTTCCATCCCATTTCCTTTGCCCTTCCTTCCTGAGGCCACTTCCTGGCCTCCAATTCCTTTCCTTTTCCCATCTGAAGCCATTTCTGTCTCAATTCCTTTCTTCATCACTTTGGGGGCCCCTTCCTTGCCTCCCTTTCCTTTCCTTTTCACTTTGGAGGGCATTTCTGTGCCTCAGTTTCTCTCCTTCCAGGGTCCCTTCCTTTCCTGAGGCCTCTGAAGCCCTTTCTGGGTCCCTTTTGCTTTCTCTTCCGCTCCTGAAGCCACTTCCGGCCCTCCCCTTCCTCCCTCTCCCCCTCCTCCCCCTCAGGGAAGCTTCTTCCTTCCTTCTTCCGCTTCCCTCTTCCCTTTCTTGCTTCCTATTTCCATTTCCGCTACTTCCTGAAGCCGTGGCTTGAGTCTCAGGGGCGCCACGCCAAACGAGAAAGGCACTTCCGCCCAAACGCCTCCCGCGGCCGCCATGATTGAAAAGGGCACAACAAGCCCTTCTTTTGAATCGGCCAATGGGAAGGGCTCTTCAGTGACGGGCGGAAGATTCTCCCAATCGCGTCAAAGGGATAGGGCGGGGCTTCGAGGTACCAGCCAATGGGCGTAGAAGGAAAGCTCTTTCCGGAAGATGTGTTGCCAGAAGGCTTTCACTGGGTTGTTGTGAGTTTTCTGGGCTGTCTGGCCTATGTTCCAGAAGCACTCTCTCCTGACGTTTCGCCTGCATCTATGGCAGGCATCTTCAGAGGTTGTGGCGTCTGTTTGAAACTAAGAAAAATGGGATTTATAGATCTAAGGCAAGTGGGGTTTATAGGCCTTGATCAGCACTGAATGGCCTTGCAGCTTCATAGTCTGGCTGCTTGCTGCCTGAAGGAATCCTTTATTGGGAGGTGTTAGCTGACCCTGATTGATTCTTGTCTGGAATTCCTGTCAGGGGACCCCAAGTTTGCCCATGTCTGTTTGAGGCAAGTATGAATGCTGCAATTGGCCACCTTGATCAGCACTGAATGGCCTTGCAGCTTCAAAGTCTGGCTGCTTACTCCCAATCCTTTGTTGGGAGGTGTTGGCTGGCTCAGATTGATTCTTGTCAGGGCCCCCCAAGCGCCGTAAGATCTACATAGATACTCACAGGAACACCTCAGCAAGTGAGAGTCCAAAAGTGGCAGGCTCAAACCCTCAATCAATGGCTGATACCCAATGAGAGACTCCCCCCTAGGCACACAGAAGACTGGGCGATTTGGAAGGCGCTGAACAACTGTGCTCTGGCACCACTGGAGAAATTACACTGCTTAGCCAGGTTGCACCACCTGACATCCGCCGGGAAGTAGCAGGCAATAGTGAAAGGACCAAGGCAGAGACATCTCCAGCTCATCCCCTGTTTGGGTATCAGCCAGCATGTCAACAACTTAACTCAAGAAATAGTTTTCTAAGATCTACAGAGACACTCGCTGGAACACCTCAGCAAGCAAGAGTCCAAATGTGGCAGACTCAAACCCAGAACCTCAACCAATGGCTGATACCCAATGAGAGACTCCCCCTGGGCACACAGAAGACTGGGCGACTTGGAAGGCGCTGAACAGACTGCGCTCTGGCACCACGAGATGCAGAACCAACCTCAAGAATTGGGGCCACAAAGTGGAATCCACAACATGCGAGTGCGGAGCAGAACCAACCACTGACCACCTGCTGCAATTCACCCTGAGCCCTGCCACATGCACAAAGGAGGACCTTCTTGCGGCAACACCAGAGGCACTCCAAGGGGTCAGATATTGGTCAAAGGACATTTAATCAACTACCAAACTCACACATTTTGTATTTTGTCTGTTTGTTTGCTTTGTTCTGTTAGAAATGTAATATAATTGACTGGTTGATCTGACACGACAAATAAATTAATCTTCAGAGGTTGTGGGGTCTGTTTGAAACTAAGAAAAATGGGATTTATAGATCTAAGGCAAGTGGGGTTTATAGGCAAGTATGAATGCTGCAATTGGCCACCTTGATCAGCACTGAATGGCCTTGCAGCTTCAAAGCGCCTTCCAAGTCTTCTGTATGCCCAGGGGAGAGTCTCTCATTTGGATTGAGGTTCTGGGTTTGAGCCTGCCACTTTTGGACTCTCGCTTGCTGAGGTGTTCCAGCGAGTGTCTCTGTAGATCTTAGGAAACTATGTCTGGATTTAAGTTGTTGATGTGCTGGCTGATACCCAAACAGGGGGTGAGCTGGAGATGTCTCTGCCTTGGTCCTTTCACTATTGGCTGCTACTTCCCGGCGGATGTCAGGTGGTGCAACCTGGCTAAGCAGTGTAATAATAATAATAATAATAATAATAATAATAATAATAATAATAATAATAGAGTTGGAAGAGACCTCAAAGGCCCTCTAGTGTGACCCCCATTTGCCTTCATAACAAGATGCTGTTTACCTTCATTTTCAACCAGCTGTCACCAACTTCAGAGGAAATAACGAGAAAACTATCCATTATTTCTTGCATATTGCTTTATTTATGCTTTTTCAAATATACAATTGGACATGAAAGAAACAGTAAAAAGTTTTTAAAAAACCCAAACCCAATGACATACAGTGCATAGTATTCGTTGTTCCCATTTTGTAAATGAAAAAGTATCAGCTAGAGCAACAACACAATGCTTTGAAAACAGATGGACATAATAATGTATTGCTTTCCTTGTTTTTGAGCAAGAGTAGATTGCAAACATGGAGGATTCGTGTAACAGAAAGATGGCAAGTGGCAGGAATTATGAAAAATCCAGATTCTCCTTGGCACTAAAGCAGGCATGGGCAAACTTTGGCCCTCCGGGTGTTTTGGACTTCAACTCCCACAATTCCTAACATTCCTGCTCCGAAGCTTTCGCCGAGAACAAAACTTTATTAGCAAAATAGTAAGTGAGTGTCCTGATCTGCAACTTTCTGTTGAATAAATTACCTTACGAACAGAGTGGAAAGGCTTTATTTCTCAAAGCATACAGTGCGGTTATTAACAAAGTTCCAACTGACAGTTTCTTTCCTTCACACCTCCTATCCTTCGCCCTGGCCCCTCCCCTTCATTGCTCCAGTTTCCATGGAAACTGTCAGGTTTTACAATGTATTGTAATGTAATGTAGCTGAGTCATGCACTGCTAATGGGCTTCTATTGGAAATGCTGAGTCATGCATTAACTGTATATAGAACTTCATTTGGGGAATGTGTTCTGGCCTAGTCCAGGTGATTGTGAATGATGCAATCCTGGGTCTGAGTTAAGTCAATGAGTTGGGAACCAATCAGAGATTGCTATGTGTAAATGAATTGTATATAAGGAAGTCATGTACAGTGTATATCTCTCCTTGTGCTGTGATGTTGTTTGTCGAAGGCTTTATGTAATTAAAGAACCTGTCTGCTAAGACAAGATATAACTGTATGCTGTGGTAAGTGTGTAATATCATCTAGACTGGGGAAAAGATAATGGTAAAACTGACAATGGCCGGGCATGTGCTCAAGTGTCTGTAAAAGGTTCCAGAGTGACTGCAGTTTGTGGGAGCAGTTGACTGAAAATACTGTGCAGGAAGAAGCTACTGGAAAGCGCTGAAGTTGTGCAACTGATCTGCTGCTGAATTGTGAAGTTAATCTCAACAGAAACTCCCTTGTTTCAAGTATGCACAGGCCAAGGCATGGTCTACTGTCCTGGTTCCACACAAAATCAGGAAAGAAGGTCATGACAGTGAGATTTTTTTTGTTTTTGTTGTGTCGGGAGCGACTTGCGAAACTGTAAGTCGCTTCTGGTGTGAGATAATTGGTCGTCTGCAAGGACGTTGCCCAGGGGACGCCCGGATGATTTGATGTTTTTATCATCCTTGTGGGAGGCTTCTCTCATGTCCCCGTATGAGGAGCTGGAGCTGATAAAGGGAGCTCATCCGCCTCTCCCCGGATTTGAACCTGCGACCTGTTGGTCTTTAGTCCTCCATGACAATGAGATTGAGCTAAGAGATCTGTCCATGTATTAAGTCCAGGACCCAAAGGTGTACTTTTTGGATGTCGTCGTCGTTGCAACCTAGAGCAGGAAACTGGACCCTAAGACAACAATCCACCACACTTGAATCCTTTTTATTGAGGAAATATGAGTACAAAAATAGAGGAAAATATGCAAGGTAAAATGCCACAGCAAAATCCGCAACAAGAAATGTCCATGAACAAGATCAAAAACCCACAGTAACACTGCTAAATCCTGGAACCTGTTAGCAATCCACTAACCGTACTTGAAGCAGTAGAAAAACTCCTTGGAACAAAACCACTGGAAGCAGGAGAACTGCAAGAGTCTGCACATGAATCTGAAACAATGCCTGGACTGAATGAGCATCCAGGCCAAGCGTTTTTGAAACATAGAAATCTATTTCGCGACGTGCCTGAAGGCCGTGTTTGCATTTCTCAATCTAGCTGACCTCTGTAAACTCTGCGCTTCGCCTCTGCTTTGCCAAATCTGCCCCCGTCTATCCTCGTTAGAGGGACCAGGTATCAGATTATCTGAAGAGCTAAAAGGGAGTGAAAGTTCACTGCTTGGCTCTGAATCATTCTCATGGGAATTTGGACTTTCGCTTTTCAAAGCAGCAGGATTTTCACTACACAAACCATCATCTTCTACATTGACCTCAGAATAATTGACATCAGGAAATACAATCAGAGAGTCAGGTACAGGTTCACACACAGGCTGAACCCCAACAGTCGTGGTCGAAAGATTTCAAGATTGCCACATAGCGTTTTAGGTAATTTCTCTTTGGTTTCTGAACAGTCCTCCCTATAACCAATACCTTAATCCTCAAGATTGTCCCCATGCCTTCTTAAACAACTCAACGTTCACACTTCCCACATACATTTTCACTACTTTCCAGTCTCGGCTACAGCCTAACTAACTATCCACTTCGCCTTCTCTTTTATTGACTACTTGCTTTTCTATTTCCTCCAACATTCCATGTCTCTCGCGATCCTTCTCAACATATCAATCATTCTTATCCACCTTGATTGCTTGTCTCAATCTCATGCCTTCTAACCATCGCAGTAAGAGTTAGCAAAAAAACAAAGTTTGTGACCAGAAATCTTTGTTAAGTTTTGATCTGGATGATCTTACGGTAGCCTATGACACAGTGCAAAATTGGAAATTGCTGCATAAAGTCGACAATAACATTCGGGATTGTGATTTTCCAAAAACTAACCGCACTGTATGCTTTGAGAATAAAGCCTTTCCACTCTGTTCATAATTTATTCGCCTAGAAAACTTTTTATGTGGAGTTTCAGTGCAGGAAAAGTACATGAAGGAGGCAAAAGAATGGTTTACCCCAAGGCATCGGTATTCTCTGAAAAATGTCATGACTTGAGTAGCGGATAATAGGCCCTGATCAGGGAAATCCCATGTTAAAAACAGATATTACCTTTTAAATACTGTATTTGGTATCATCCCACCCTCCCTTTGTCCCCTAATCCCAAAATATAGATTACTACATATTCCTCTTAATAAAATATTTTTGTATCAAGTTTTCAAGCATAATATAATATATGTAGTCCTTTCTATAGTGCGTTACTTCTTCCAGCGGGCTGTACAGACTTTGTTTCAGTCAGGATTGTATGAGGGTTATCCAGAAAGTAAGGTTACAAGGCACGTAGCTCTCGCAGGGACATTTTCACTGGGGAAAGTTGGTATCACTGCAATGTAGCGGGAAGTCAAAAAAGCAAACGAGCATTGCCAGTCGTCAGTAGCTCATTGACTGGTGTTGTGGTGAAGGTTAGAGAGGAGTGTTCTCATTCCGTTTCCCTCCAAGTGCAAAGTTTGCACTGTACGAGGGTTATCTGGAAAGTAAGATTACAAGGTACGTAGCTCTCCTGGGAATTTTCTCAGTGCTGTCATATGCTAACTAAATGCTAACGGCATGAACGCCGCTGCGATTCATTGTGAAATCATTTCAGTTTATTGAGAGGCAGTGTGCTGGTACACTTTATTTGCTTTGTATTAAGTGTTTGCTTGCAGCCCAAGGTTTGGGATTCTGCAGAAGGGTGGCTTCCTGTTAAAGTTTGCAGTTATAGGGCAGGCCCCCTGTCCATCATCGTTACGTTTGGTTCCGCCCCCTGTTCAGGACAATTGAGAAGGGAAGGGAGGCATTTCCAGTCAGTCTCAGCAAGGAAAGTCAATATACAGGGCGTATACAGACTTCTCCTGTACAAAGGCTTCAACCCGTAAGACAGTCTTAAGAGCAAAAAAGATTCCCAAAGATTCCCAGGGAAACAGACCTAAAGCTCTGCGGAATTTCGGAGGGAAAAACCGCTTTGAATATCTAAGAACTCCAGCTGAAGTGACTACAGGCCTACTGGTAGGTCCACTCGGTGCTTTGAGACGCAGTTCAACCCGGTAGTGGCGCCCACATCAATTAGGTTTAGGTTCACAGTCAGCCTGGGAGAAGTTTGGAAAGGGATTTTCTTTTAGAGTAAAGCAACAGTTAGAAGCCACCAGTTGCATAAAAGCCTGGAAGCATTTGTTTAACCCTTTGAAGACAAAAGAAGTTTCTGTTGATTGTTCACCAATAAAGACTTTGTTATATTTCACAAGCTCTCTAAAGACTGGTTATGGTGAAAATCCTTAAGAATTTCTCTTCGGGCCCCCTGGCTTCCCGCTGGACTAAAGTCGCACGTCCTGTTTTAAAAGCAATTCATTTCAAGCCCAGCGCGCGACAGAACAGGAAGCATGTGACAAAATGGGTACGGAATATATTGTGAGAACATGAAGAAACTTTGCAGAGCCGTCCAAAACAAACGCCGTGGGATGCTGACGGCGGGAGGCTGTTTCCTTCATGACAATGCGTGTCCGCACACGGCTCATGCAACACACGAGTGGTTGACTTGATTTGGTTGGGATGCTTTAAGCCACCCCACTCGCAGTCCTGATCTTGAGCCCAGATGACAAAATGTATTAAACCAAATGATGATTATGTGGAAAAATAATGTATTACCTAGGCTATAATCCATGTAAGTTTTATTAAAATATATTCGTTGTTTGTATTTTTTTAAAAAAAAATCTTGTAACCATACTTTCTGGATATCCCTCCTACATGTAAACTTGAAAGTTCGGCTCTGGAGTAACTCACAATTGTAAACCCTGAGAATATAATATCACCGTAGGAGATTTAAATAACACCCGTGTATTACTAGATGATGTCTCTGTTCCCCTGATGCAATTAATATGTGTCAGGAGTGACTTGAGAAACTGCAAGTTGCTTCTGGTGTGAGAGAATTAGCTGTCTGCAAGGACGTTGCCCAGAGGATGCCCAGATGTTTTGATGTTTTATCATCCTCGGGGGAGCCTTCTCTCATGTCTCCGCATGAGGAGCTGGAGCTGACAGAGGGAGCTCATCCGCGCTCTCCCCGGCTTCGAACCTGCGACCTGTCGGTCTTCAGTCCTGCTGGTGCAGGGGTTTAACCTACTGTGCCACTGGGGGCTCCTAGCAAATGCAGTTGAAAAATGCAAAAGAAAACAAGGAAGTCTCAATGCAGACACAAATTAAAGTCTCTTACAAAGTCCCAAAAGAAACAGTCTTCCATCAGACAACGTGCAATGATCACTAAGTCCTTCGTAGCAGACAGAAAGCAGGTTCAACTGGAGTGAAAACATCAGCATCAGAGTCGTCGTTACCAACGAAAACTGACTGCTCCTGCTTTTGATTTATAGCCCTGAAATCCCCACGCAGGAGGTGCTAGGGTGTCTCCCAATTAGCTCAGTGTTTCTAGCAGCTATTCTAGCTGAGCACAATCTGTGCTCTGTCTCCTTTAGTCTCTCTAGAAATGTGGGCACTTTCAAACCCTCATTGTCTGATTCTTCTTCTCCCTCCAATTCCTGAGCACTTCCCTGCTCTCCTTCCTCTTCCAAAGATGAGGAATCCCTAACACAGAAGAGAAGTCCACAAGACTTACCAACCTCTGAAGACCTAGGTCTACGTCTGAATCCATGCTATTCAGTAGGCCTGCCTGCAGCACCACTCCAGTCTCCTTGGCACACAGGACTCCCCTGACCAACAGAAAACACTAGAAGGATTTGGTGGGCATTGACCTTGAGTTTGGGAGTTGTAGTTCACCTACATCTAGAGAGCACTGTGGACTCAAACAATGATGGATCTGGACCAAACTTGGCACAAGCACTCAATATGGCCAAATATGAACACAGATGGCTTTGGGGGAAATAGACCTTAACATTTGGGAGTTGTAGTCACTGGAATTCACAGTTCACCTACAATCAAAGAGCATTCTGAACCCCACGAACGACAGAATCGGGACAAAGTTCCCACACAGAACCCCCATGACCAAAAGAAATAGCAATCTTCCATCAGACAACGGGCAATGATCACTAAGTCCTTTGCAGCAGACACAAAGCAGGTTCAACTGGAGTGAAAACATCAGCATCAGAGTCGTCGTTGCCAGCGAAAACTGACTGCTCCTGCTTCTGATTTATAGCCCTGAATTCCCCATGCAGGAGGTGCTAGGGTGTCTCCCAATTAGCTCAGCGTTTTTAGCAGCTATCGTAGCTGAGTGCCGTCTGTGCTCTGTCTCTTTTTTTCTCTCTAGAAATGTGGGCACTTTCAAACCCTCATCGTCTGATTCTTCTTCTCCCTCCAATTCCTGAGCACTTCCCTTTTGGCCTGCATCAACAGGAGCATAGTGTCTAGATCCATAGTGTGTAGATCCAAACGTCAGTATCAGGGTCGTTGTTACCAGTGAAAGCTGACTGCTCCTGCTTCTGATTTATAGCCCTGAATTCCCCACGCAGGAGGTGCTAGGGTGTCTCCCAATTAGCTCAGCGTTTCTAGCAGCTATTCTAGCTGAACGCCATCTGTGCCGGCCTTAAATAGAAGGCTATGAAAGGAATTTAAAAAATACACAAGTCTATGTTTCCTCTACTTAAAAAAGTAAACATTGCTTCTCATTAGTTCTGAGATGGAGAAGGATACAGCTGCTTAAGCAAGAGCGGCAAAGCAATAGGAAACCAATTGAGCAAATTTCTAGCTCATGGCAAGATACGTCTGCACCAAGTCGGCCTACCTATACGTAATTTTTCCCCAAAATAAAAATGGCATCACAGTATTTGTGCAAAAATATATACCCGTGCCTACTTTGTAAAGGGAGGATCCGAAGGTCATGGACTTGAGCATCATTCAATTGCATATTATTTAGACTTATTGAATTGTAGTCTTCGAACAGCAAAAATATATTCGCAGTACTGTAATTGGAAAGGAAAATGGCAACAGAAGGATAGACGAACGACGATAGTTTTTTCTCTCTCTCGGCAATAAGCTTGCATTTTAAAACAGTTCATATCCAGTGGGGAAAAAAATATCAAAATATGTTTCACTCGGAGATGATTTACCAGTTGAATAGTATGTTCTGGCCCAGTGTCATAAAGTAAATTTGGCTGCTGCCTCCAGACTGAACAGATGCAAAAAATACCTGGGGAAAAGAGAGCGAATGTGAAATTGTAGCCAATCCTCACACACACACACACACACACACACACACACACCTATCTATATCTATATCTAATGTAATGTTTGTTTGTGGTATTAACAGAACTCAGAAACCACTGGTTGAATTGACACCAAATTTGGACACAAGACACGTAACAGTCCAACGAGTGTCCATCACCCATAAACACACACACACACACACACAAAACCCCAACAGAACAGACTTAAAACCCCCAAATCCACCATATATACATACACACATACACTCATATACATATGCACATGCACACATTCATACACACACACGTATATATGTATATGCACAAACATGCACAAATACACACATACATACCCATACATATATACATATACACATCCACACACATATACATATCCACACACATACGTATATATACACACAAATATGCATATAGACATGTAGACATATAAACACACAAATACACAAATATGCACACACATATATGCACCCCTATATATATATGTATATGTATATAAGCAAACACACATATATACACAAATATATACACAATATGCATATACACATATAAACACACAAATACACAAATATATACACACACATATATATATACACACACATATACACAAATATATACACACATATACACAATATGCATATACACATACAAACACACAAATACACAAATATATATATATACACACACACATATATATACACAAATATATATACACACATATATACACAAATATATATATGTATATGTATATAAGCAAACACACATATATACACAAATATATACGCATATATACACAATATACATATACACATATAAACACACAAATATACACACACAAACATAAATATACACACATATACACAAATATACACACACATATATACACAAATATATACACAAATATATACACACATATACACAATATGCATATACACATATAAATACACAAATACACACACACACATATATATACACACACATATATACACCCCTATATGCATATGTATATGTATATAAGCAAACACACATATATACACTAATATATACACACATATACACAATATGCATATACACATATAAACACACAAATATATACACACATATATACATCTATCTATCTATCTATCTATCTATCTATCTATCTATACACACACACACACACACACACACACACACATATATATATATATATATATATATATATATATGCAAATACACAGATATACACACACACATATATACACACACAAAACACATATACACAGACTGGGCCACAGCAACGTGTGGCAGGGGACCGCTAGTATATATATATAAATGCTCTGTGCATAATGAGTACCTTAAAAACAAAAGAACCAATGAACGAAAGCACACCAAATTTGGCAACAAAACGTCTCACAACACAAGGAGTGACCATCACTCAAAAATTATGGTTTTGTCATTTGGGAGTTGTAGTTGCTGGGATTTATAGTTCCCTGTGCTGGTACGGCTGTACCAGAGTTCCAACTCTATTTGCTTTGTTTTAAATGTTTGCTTGCAGTCCAAGGTTTCAGGGACTTTGCAGAAAGGTGGCTTCCTTTTGGTTGCAGTCATAGGGCAAGTCACCTGTCCATCATTGTTAAGTTTTGGTTCTGCCCATTGCTCAGGGAAATTGGGAAGGGAAGGGAGCCATTTTCAGTTAGTCTCAGCAAGGAAAGCTAGTGTACAGGACGTGTGCAAGCTTCCCCTGTACAAAAGCTTCAACCCTTAAGACTTTCCGGGGGAGAACAGTCTTAAGAGTCTCCAAAGATTTCCAGGGAAACAGCCCTAAAGACCAAAGAACTCCAGCTGGAGAATCTACTAGCCTTACTGGTAGGTCCACTCGGCGTTCGAGACGCAATTCGACCCGGTAGCGGAGCCCACATCAGTAAGGATTAGATTACAGTCAGCTTGAGAGAAGTTAAAAAAGGAGATTTTCCTTTAAAGAAGAAGTTATTGAAGACAGTTGCCTGTCCTTTGTGGGCAAGTTTAGGAAGCCACCAGTTGCATTAAAGCCTGGAATCATTTGTTTAACTTTACTGAAGACAAGAGAAGTTTCTGTTTGATTGTTCATTAATAAAAGACTTTGTTATACTTCACACGCCATCTAAAGACCATTTGTGGTGGAAAACCTCTGAGAACTTCTCCTTGGGTCCCCTGGCTTCCCGCTGGGCAAAGCTTGCATGTCCTGTTATAAAGGAAATTCTTTACAGGCCCAGCGCGCGACAGAATATTCACTTATAATCAAAAAGCATTCTGAACTCCACCAACGATGCAAGTGAACCAAACTTGGCACACAGGACTCCCCTGACCAACAGAAAACACTAGAAGGGTTTGGTGGGCATTTACCTTGGGTTTTGGAGTTGTAGTTCACTACATCCAGAGAGCACTGTGGACTCAAACAGTGATGGATCTGGACCAAACTTGGCACGAATACTCAATTTGCCCAAATATAAACACAGATGGAGTTTGGGGGAAATAGACCTTGACATTTGAGAGTTGTAGTTACTGGGATTTATAGTTCACCTGCAATCAAGGAGCATTCTGAACCCCACCAACGACAGAATTGGGGCAAACTTCCCACACAGAACCCACATGACCAACAGAAAAAACTATCAGTGTCAATTCATGTATGATGTGTGTTTAAATGTAATTTTATGTGATAGGATTGTGATTGTAATAGAATTGTATTGCCAGGATGTAGTTTGACACAGAAGGGTTAAACAGCAGAGTAACAAGCTGTGAGAATGTGACCCTGAGTTCTTGCTCTGTGGAAGATTAGGGAGTGCCAGAGATAAACTTCCTTCCAGCTGCAGTTTGTATTAGTTCCTATCTCTTTCGGTTTGTGTACTTCACGTCTGTCCGCTGATGGTGTATGTTGTCTATTCTGAGCTGCTTAAGTAAAGCTGAAAACCTGCTTTTACCGGAGACTCCAGTCCATTATTCTGAGCTTCTGCGACACTCTGCTACACACCAACAAAAACTGTGTTTTGTGGTGATTTTCGGTGACCCTTCTAACACCCCCCCTGGTGACCCCCCCCCCCCGGGGTCTTGACTTCCCAGGTTGAGAAATGCTGCCTTAAGGCCATCCAGTCTTACTCCATTCACCAGGGCAAGAAAACATCATCAAAGCCCTCCTGACAAAGGGCCATCCAGCCACTCACTCACTCACACACACACACACACACAGATATGTATATGACAGATGCAGTATCAAAGATTTGAAAGGGACCCCTAAAGAAGGACAATTATATGTTGCATGTTGAAGAGTAGGCAGAGGCAGCCCTAGGTAATTTTCAATGGTAAGCAAACATTATTTTGCCCCCCCCCCAACCAATCATTGATACATATTTTCTGTTCGTGGTGGGAGTTCTGTGTGCCATATTTGGTTCAATTCCATCATTGGTGGAGTTCAGAATGCTCTTTGATTGTAGGTGAACTATACATCCCAGTAACTACACTTGCCGCACTTGCTCCCTTGCCTGGCCCGCTTTGGGTCCGGAGGCGTGCCTGAAGACCCCGGCGTGTGCACCAAAAGTTATCTCTTCTCCTGACTTTCTCCTCAGCCATTGGGACCAAGAGAGAGAGAGAGAGAGAGAGGTGGAGATGCCCACCTTTCCTGAAGGAAGGCGCAAAAACAAAGGAGGGAGCGGAGGTGGGAGATACCTCCAGCCGGAGGGGCTCCCTCTCTCTCTCTCTCTCTCTCTCTCTCTCTCTCTTGGTCCCAATGGCTGAAGAGAAAGTCAGGAGAAGAGGCCACTTTTTGGTAGGTGGAGATGCCCACCTTTCCTGAAGGAAGGCGCAAAAACAAAGGAGGGAGCGGAGGTGGGAGATACCTCCAGCCAGAGGGGCTCTCTCTCTCTCTCTCTCTCTCTCTCTCTCTCTCTTGGTCCCAATGGCTGAAGAGAAAGTCAGGAGAAGAGGCGACTTTTCATGCACACGCTGGGGTCTTCAGACACGCCTCCAGACCTGAAGCGGGCCAGGTGCGGCGGCTCCGCCCCTTGGCCCACCCGCAGATTGAGGAGAGGAGAGGAGGCGGGTGGAGCGCCGGGGGATCGGGAAAGGGAGCCGGTCATGGGGAAGGGATCGAACGCAGAGAATGATTGAGCGCCGGCTCTGCTTGCGCACCCGGTGGCCAGATGGAGCAGGAACGAGAGGGGCATGGCGAGGCTCAAGGGCCCGGCCCCTTTGGGAAGAGGATCGCCCGGCAGCGAGGCAAGAAAGCCGAGGCTCCCCCCGGACTGCGAGGGCTGTTGTGAGCTGAGGGGGCGCTCCTCAAGTGGCGGTCGAGGGGCATTTACAGAGGAGCCTCTGCACCCCTGGCAAAAAAAGTGTTCTGCGACCGCTTACTTCGCGTAATGGACGAGCCGCCCCTGAGAGTAGGCAAACCAGACACTCTCCACATCAACACTGACAAAGAAACAACAAGAAATACTGTTTACCCACAAGAAGAAAGAAAGTACATAGATTAGAAACCCACACTTTCACATTACTTTATTTTCCGGATCAACAGACTGGGCCACAGCAACGCCTGGCAGGGGATAGCTAGTGTGTGTGTGTGTGTGTGTATCTGCAAATATAAAATCGAATTCTAATTTTAAGTACTGTATATACTCGAGTATAAGCCTAGTTTTTCTGCCTTTTTTTTAGGCTGAAAAAGTCCCCCTCGGCTTATACTCGAGTCAAAGTTATTTATTATTTTCCTCTGTTATTATTTTTATTACATTTATAATTTTACTCTATTATGATTACATTTATTATTTTACTCTATTATTATTATTATTATTACATTTATTATTTTACTCTATTATTATTGTTATTACATTTATTATTTTACTCTATTATTATATTTATTATTTTACTCTATTTATTATTGTTATTACCTTTATTATTTTACAATATTATTACGGGTATTATTACATTTCCATTATTTTACATTATTATTATTATTATTATTATTACATTTAATATTTTACTCTATTATTAAATTTTTTATTTTACTCTATTTATTATTGTTATTACATTTATTATTTTACTCTATTATTATATTTATTATTTTACTCTATTTATTATTGTTATTACATTTATTATTTTACTCTATTATTATATTTATTATTTTACTCTATTTATTATTGTTATTACCTTTATTATTTTACAATATTATTACGGGTATTATTACATTTCCATTATTTTACATTATTATTATTATTATTATTATTATTATTACATTTATTATTTTACTCTATTATTATTGGAAGGATACGTAAGCACATTTACATTGAAGAAGGTTAGAATAATGGTTTAATCAGAGTTGGGCAGTCTTATCTTACATTATAGTTTTATGTAAATATTTAAACTACGGATGCCTCAATTAATGTAATTTGATTGGTATCTATTTTTATTTTGAAATTTAGCGATAGATGCTGCATTTCCCATCCTCGGCTTATACTCGAGTCAATACTTTTCCCCAATTTTTTGAGATAAAATTAGGTGCCTCGGCTTATATTCGGGTTGGCTTATACTCGAGTATATACGGTAGTTTTTTAAATTCTGATTTTAAATTACGGAAAGAAAGTACTGAATGCTCTGGCAAGAGATTGCAATTTGCTCAGTTCCTTCCAACTAAGAAGGAGACAAATAGAAGATCTCTCTCAACCAGCTTCGAGAAGCAGAGCAAGATACATCCTGTACAGGAGTTGATTATAAATTGTATGATTTTAACTGTATTTGTGTTTAGATTGGCTGCAGTAATGCTGGAGCGGCCTATGTCAGAGGAGTCCTCCATGTGCGTTGCCATGGAGACCGATGCAGGAGAGAGGGAAGTGGGAGGAGCTTCGAGGGGAGAGTTTGAAAAAACGACAGTTAAAAGTCAGTTAGGGTTTAGGTTTAGAGGAGTGAGCAGTCAGGAGTTAGGTTCAGAGGAGTCAGGAGTTAGGAGTTGGGAGAGAAGGAAAGGAAAGATGGCGGAGTGACTTGTGAAGCAAAACTTTGAGGCTTTGAAAAGCTGGGTTTGGCTATTGGAAGTTTCTCAGGCTAGTGCAGCCGAATGATGAAACATAGCTGGTATTCTTTAGTCAAAGGAGAGGCTAAAGAATAGGTTACTTAGTATTTGATCCAGGGAGGATCAACTAAGGGAAACATCCCTATACGGAAACTTTGTCTGAAACAAGTGCTCTGCGTCAGAAAGATACTGTGTTACTTGAAAGAATGAACTGTTAAAGTTACAAGTATTATTCCAAGTGCAACAAGAAAAGGTTACGTCTTGCAACCACACACTGTGTACTTAATAAAATTGTTAACTTTTATTTGAAGATTGCCTCAGCTCCGTCTATTCTGTGTCCAAAGTGCCATTTCTCACAATATTACAACTTACCTTACGTGGTGGCAGAAACGCAGGGAAAAGTAACCAAATAAATCTACATTTCTCTCCAGTCATGCTACAGTATATACAGTGTAATTACTACTAAGGTATTACTTTCTTATTAAAGGAGGAGGTGCAATTGAACAGCCTCCCTTCCAACTTGATGGTAAATTTGGTTCCTAATCGGCAACCTCCATTGCAAATCGGCTAGTTCTTTTTAAACTTGGGAACTGGAGTAAAATCTCCTGAATACTGGTTCCTTTCAAATTGGTGGCAACAATAAATCATCCCTCAGCTTTCCTGCTTCTTTTCAATCCCTTCCAATCTTCTCACATTAATAGGAAAACACAGCCGGGTGAGTTTTCTGGGTTCATAAGTAGAGTGTGAAAATGTCACACAAGGACCTGCCGCACGGGGAAAATGCATCCACTCATCCTGCTTAACAGCCACTTCTTCTGGCAGCGAATTTTGGAACTATCTAAAAGCACTTCTCGCCACTTTAAACCAACTGCATACTAATTTACTACATTTCTATCATGCTTGCGAGCTGAAACTCTGCGGGCAGACCTAGAAATAAAGGCTAAAGCTAATGCTATGGAGCAATCTATATAAATTAAAATGTAATGTTCGTTTGTGGGATTAACAGAACTCAAAAATCACTGGATGTATTGACACCAAATTTGGACACAAGACACCTAACAACCCAATGTATGTCCTTCACTCAAAAAAAATGGATTTTGTCATTTTGTAGTTGTAGTTGCTGGGATTTATAGTTCACCTACAATCTAAGAGCATTCTGAACCCCACCAATGATGGAATTGAACCAAACTTGGCACACAGGACTCCCCTGACCAACAGAAAACACTAGAAGTGTTTGGTGGGCATTGACCTTGAGTTTGGGAGTTGTAGTTCACCTACATCCAGAGATCGCTGTGGACTCAAACAATGATGGATCTGGACCAAACTGTACACGAATACTCAATATGCCCAAATGTGAACACTGGTAGAGTTTGGGGAAAATAGAATCTTGACATTTGGGAGTTGTAGTTGCTGGGATTTATAGTTCACCTATCATCAAAGAGCATTCTGAACCCCACCAATGAAGGAATTGAACCAAACTTGGTACACAGAACTCCCATAACCAACAGGAAGTACTGGAAGGGTTTGGGGGGCATTGACCTTGAGTTTGGGAGTTGTAGTTCACCTACATCCAGAGAGCACTGTGGACTCAAACAATGATGGATCTGGACCAAACTGTACACGAATTCTCAATATGTCCAAATGTGAACACTGGTAGAGTTTGGGGAAAGTAGAATCTTGACATTTGGGAGTTGTAGTTGCTGGGATTTATAGTTCACCTATCATCGAAGAGCATTCTGAACCCCACCAATGAAGGAATTGAACCAAACTTGGTACACAGAACTCCCATAACCAACAGGAAGTACTGGAAGGGTTTGGTGGGCATTGACCTTGAGTTTGGGAGTTGTAGTTCACCTACATCCAGAGATCGCTGTGGACTCCAACAATGATGGATCTGGACCAAACTGTACACGAATACTCAATATGTCCAAATGTGAACACTGGTAGAGTTTGGGGAAAATAGAATCTTGACATTTGGGAGTTGTAGTTGCTGGGATTTATAGTTCACCTATCATCAAAGAGCATTCTGAACCCCACCAATGAAGGAATTGAACCAAACTTGGTACACAGAACTCCCATAACCAACAGGAAGTACTGGAAGGGTTTGGTGGGCATTGACCTTGAGTTTGGGAGTTGTAGTTTAACCCAATGTATGTCCTTCACTCAAAAAAACCCTGAAAAACACAGCAGAAGGGACTTAAAAAGCCCTCAAAAGCTAAATGATGAAAAGCTAAGTGACAATACACAAAAAAGGGAAGAAAGAGGGAGGGAAGGGGAGAAAAGAAAGCATGGAAGCAAAGAGAGAAGGAAGGAAGGAAAGAGGTAGAGAAGGAAGGAGAGAAAGAGGGAGGGAAAGAAAAAGGGAAGGAAGGAAAGTTAGAAGAGGAAGGAAGGAGAGAAGGAAAGAAAAAAGGGAAAGGAGGAAGGAAAGGGAGAAGGAAGCATGGAGGCAAAGAGAGAAGGAAGGAAGGAAAGAGGTAGAGAAGGAAGGAAGGAGGGAAAGAGGGAGGGAAAGAAAAAGGGGGAAGGAAGGAAAGTTAGAGAAGGAAGGAAGGAGAGAAGGAAAGAAAAAAGGGAAAGGAGGAAGGAAAGGGAGAAGGAAGCATGGAAGCAAAGAGAGAAGGAAGGAAGGAAAGAGGTAGAGAAGGAAGGAAGGAGAGAAAGAGGGAGGGAAAGAAAAAGGGAAGGAAGGAAAGTTAGAGAAGAAAGGAAGGAGAGAAGGAAAGAAAAAAGAGAAAGAAGGAAGGAAAGAGGGAGCGAAGGAAAGGGGGGAAATGTAGAGAAAGAGGGAGGGAAAGAAAGAAAGAAGGAAAGGGAGAAGGAAGCATGGAAACAAAGAGAAGGAAGGAAGGAAAGAGGTAGAGAAGGTAGAAAGGAGAGAAAGAGTGAGGGAAAGAAAGAAGAAAAGGGATAAGGAAGCATGGAAGCAAAGAGAGAAGGAAGGAAGGAAAGAAGTAGAGAAGGAAGAAAGGAGAGAAAGAGGGAGGGAAAGAAAGAAGGAAAGGGATAAGGAAGCATGGAAGCAAAGAGAGAAGGAAGGAAGGAAAGAAGTAGAGAAGGAAGAAAGGAGAGAAAGAGGGAGGGAAAGAAAGAAGGAAAGGGATAAGGAAGCATGGAAGCAAAGAGAGAAGGAAGGAAGGAAAGAAGTAGAGAAGGAAGAAAGGAGAGAAAGAGGGAGGGAAAGAAAGAAGGAAAGGGATAAGGGAGCATGGAAGCAAAGAGAGAAGGAAGGAAGGAAGGAAGGAAAGAAGTAGAGACGGAAGAAAGGAAAGAAAGAGGGATGGAAAGAAAGAAAGAAAGAAAGAAAGAAAGAAAGAAAGAAGGAAAGGGAGAAGGAAGCATGGAAGCAAAGAGAGAAGGAAGGAAGGAAAGAAGTAGAGAAGGAAGAAAGGAGAGAAAAAGGGAGGGAAAGAAAGAAGGAAAGAGATAAGGAAGCATGGAAGCAAAGAGAGAAGGAAGGAAAGAAGTAGAGAAGGAAGAAAGGAGAGAAAGAGGGAGGGAAAGAAAGAAGGAAAGGGATAAGGAAGCATGGAAACAAAGAGAGAAGGAAGGAAGGAAAGAAGTAGAGAAGGAAGAAAGGAGAGAAAAAGGGAGGGAAAGAAAGAAGGAAAGAGATAAGGAAGCATGGAAGCAAAGGGAGAAGGAAGGAAGGAAAGGTAGAGAAGGAAAAAAGGAGAGAAAGAGGGAGGGAAAGAAAAAGGGGGAGGGAAGGAAAGTCAGAGAAGGAAGGAAGGAGAGAAGGAAAGAAAAAAGGTAAAGAAGGAAGGAAAGAGGGACCGAAGGAAGGGGGAATGTAGAGAAAGAGGGAGGGAAGGAAAGAGAGAAGGAATAAAAGAGAGACAGCAGAAGAGAAAGAAAAAGGGGGAAGGAAGGAAAGAGATAGAGAAGGAAGAAAGGCAGAAAAGAAGGAAAGATGGGAAGGAAGGAAGGAAAGAGGGGAGGAAGGAGGAAATGAAGGAGAGAAAGAAGGAAGGTTGGCCACAGCAAAGCGTGGCGAGTATAGCTAGTCTACATAAATAAAAATGTCATGTTCGTTCGTGGGATTAACAGAACTCAAAAACCACTGGATGTATTGACACCAAATTTGGACACAATACAACTATCAGGCCAAGGAGTGACCATCACTCATAAAAACACATAATAATAATAATAATAATAATAATAATAATAATAATAATCTTTATTTATACCCCACCACCATCTACCCGATGGGGACTCGGAGCGGCTTACATGGGGCCAAGCCCGGACTACATATTACAAAAAAATAAAACCAGAGCATAAACAATAAAGAACATCATCAAATTACATCAAGAAAAAAAATATAAACACAGTCATAAAATAACATTCCAATAGGCACAATCACAATAACAATGGGTGGACCACATGTACAGGATAAATACGATTCTAAGACTCTAATGAGATAAAAATAGGAGCAAGTTATCTGCAGGGGAACTAGTAAAAACATACATAGTTGTGAAGCTAAACTTCCCATTTGGAGGGGGTGTATTCCAGTGGGAAGAGCGTTGAGGGGTGCAATGATGTCAAAAGCGCATTGGAAGAGCCAGGTTTCAAGATTCTGTTTTCCCCAAACTCCACCAGTGTTCATATTTGGCCATATTGAGTATTCGTGCCATGTTTGGTCCAGATCCATCATTGTTTGAGTCCACAATGCTCTCTGGATATAGGTGAACTACAACTCCCAAACTCAATGCCCACCAAACCCTTCTAGTGTTTTCTGTTTGTCATGTGAGTCCTGTGTGCCAAGATAGGTTCAACTCCATTGTTGGTAGAGTTCAGAATGCTCTTTGATTGTAGGTGAACTATACATCCCAGGAACTACAACTTCCAAATAACAAACTCAATTTTTTGAGTGATGGTCACTCCTTGGGTTAGTAGGTGCTGTGGCCTACCTTCCCTCCCTCTTTCTCTCTCGCCTTCCTTATCTCCCTCTTTCCGTTCCTTCCTTTTTTCCTTTCCTTCTCTCTTTCCTCCCTCCCCGCCTTTTCTTTTCTTTTTCTTCTTTCTCTCCTTTCTTCCTTCTCTCCCTTTCCTTCCTTTGCTCTTCGCTTCCATCCCTCCTTCTCTCTTTCCTGCTTTCCCTTCCTCCCTCCCTCTCTCTCTCTCCTTCCTTCCTTCTCTCCCTCTTTCCTTCGTTCCTTCCTTTTTCCTTTCCTTCTCTCTTTCCTCCCCCCTTTTCTTTTCTTTTCCATCTTTCTCTCCTTTATTCCTTCTCCCTTTTTCCTTCCCTTGCTCTTCGCTTCCATCCCTCCTTCTCTCTTTCCTGCTTTCTTTCCCCCCCTCTCTCTCCTTCCTTCTCTCCCTCTTTCCTTCGTTCCTTCCTTTTTTCCTTTCCTTCTCTCTTTCCTCCCTCCCCGCCTTTTCTTTTCTTTTTCTTCTTTCTCTCCTTTCTTCCTTCTCTCCCTTTCCTTCCTTTGCTCTTCGCTTCCATCCCTCCTTCTCTCTTTCCTGCTTTCCCTTCCTCCCTCCCTCCCTCTCTCTCTCTCCTTCCTTCTCTCCCTCTTTCCTTCGTTCCTTCCTTTTTCCTTTCCTTCTCTCTTTCCTCCCCCCTTTTCTTTTCTTTTCCATCTTTCTCTCCTTTATTCCTTCTCCCTTTTTCCTTCCCTTGCTCTTCGCTTCCATCCCTCCTTCTCTCTTTCCTGCTTTCTTTCCCCCCCCTCTCTCTCTCCTTCCTTCTCTCCCTCTTTCCTTCGTTCCTTCCTTTTTTCCTTTCCTTCTCTCTTTCCTCCCTCCCTCCCCCTTTTCTTTTCTTTTCCATCTTTCTCTCCTTTCTTCCTTCTCTCCCTTTCCTTCCTTTGCTCTTCGCTTCCATCCCTCCTTCTCTCTTTCCTGCTTTCCCTTCCTCCCTCCCTCTCTCTCTCTCCTTCCTTCTCTCCCTCTTTCCTTCGTTCCTTCCTTTTTCCTTTCCTTCTCTCTTTCCTCCCCCCTTTTCTTTTCTTTTCCATCTTTCTCTCCTTTATTCCTTCTCCCTTTTTCCTTCCCTTGCTCTTCGCTTCCATCCCTCCTTCTCTCTTTCCTGCTTTCTTTCCCCCCTCTCTCTCTCTCCTTCCTTCTCTCCCTCTTTCCTTCGTTCCTTCCTTTTTTCCTTTCCTTCTCTCTTTCCTCCCTCCCTCCCCCTTTTCTTTTCTTTTCCATCTTTCTCTCCTTTCTTCCTTCTCTCCCTTTCCTTCCTTTGCTCTTCGCTTCCATCCCTCCTTCTCTCTTTCCTGCTTTCCCTTCCTCCCTCCCTCTCTCTCTCTCCTTCCTTCTCTCCCTCTTTCCTTCGTTCCTTCCTTTTTCCTTTCCTTCTCTCTTTCCTCCCCCCTTTTCTTTTCTTTTCCATCTTTCTCTCCTTTATTCCTTCTCCCTCTTTCCTTCCCTTGCTCTTCGCTTCCACCCCTCCTCCTCTCTTTCCTGCTTTCTTTCTCTCCCTCTTTCTCTCTCTCCTTTCTTCTCTGCCGCTTCCCTTCCTTCCCTTCTTGACCTCTTGCCTGGGCGCTGGAAGGAAGGATCCTCGGAGGGAGGGAGGGAGGCGCTTTGGAGACAGCCTTGCTCACCCAGCGCCAGGGCCCCTTCTTTTCTCTGCCATGGGTACGGGGTGCCTTCTCGCCTCTTTGCCGGTTGGGCATGCCATTGGTGCCTCTCGCGCTGGCTTAAAATTTAAGGTTTTGCTGTTTTTTGGGGGGAATTTTTTTGAGTGCAAGACATAGATTGCCCTGAATGCTGTGTTGTGTCCAAATTTGGTGTCATTTCATCCAGTGGTTTTTGAGTTCTGTTAATCCCACAAACGAACATTACATTTTTATTTCTATAGATTATTATTATTAACCGAAATGCACAACCCTACTAACCACAGCGCTTGAGAAGTCATTAGGCCTGGGTAACAACGGAAAAATTTGTTTCTAAAATCGATTTGTATTTGGGGTTTTTTTTTGTTTCGATATTTAAAATAATTACAAAATTTTCCCTTAAAAAGTTCGATATTTACGAAATTTCGTAAATGTGAAAAAAATTACAAAACATTAACGAATCGATTTCCGAAACAATAACAAATCGATTCGTTAATGGCGGGCGCGACCGCGAAATACGCTAAAAAACCTCCAAAACCTTCTGAAGCTTCCCTCTCCCTCTGTTCTTGACTGTTGGTGTGATATTATAATTTTTTTTCACTAATTAAACCATAAAACTGGCCCAGACATGCGGAAATAATAACGAAACGACCTCAGAACAATAACGAAACGAATACAATAACGAAATACGAAGCATTTACAAAACGTGTTTAAAAATTCGTTTTTTTAAAAAATTGCTCCAGAATAGTTCGTTATCGTTTTGTAATTGAAAAAATTAACGAATTATTAACGAATTACGAATTAATGAAACGAAACCGCCCAGCCCTAGTCAATATACAAAGTGCACAGCATTAACATTAACATTTAAACAATAACTAAAGCAACTAAAACAATACAACAATACATCAGTAAATCAACATGACATCAGTACATCCATATAACTAATCCAACACGTCTCATCAGTAAAGTCATAATCCGATCTCCTCGTCCATTATTCCAAGTTCCAAATTCCAAGTTCCAAACTCAGTCAATTGATTGCACTACTTAATTGAACGCCTGTTCAAAGAGCCAGGTCTTTACTCTTCTCCTGAACGCCAGCAGGGAGGGGGCCGATCTAACGTCTGCGGGAAGGGCGTTCCACAGCCGAGGGGCCACCACTGAGAAGGCCCTGTCTCTCGTCCCCACCAGCCGTGCTTGTGAGGCTGGCGGGATCGAGAGCAGGGCCTCCTCGGACGATCTTAACGTCCTAACTGGTTCATAGGGGGCGATGCGTTCGGACAGATAGGTCGGGCCAGAACCGTTTAGGGCTTTAAAGGCTAAAGCCAGCACTTTGAATGGTGCCCGGTAGCAAATTGGCAGCCAGTGGAGCTGGCGCAACAGAGGAGTGGTGTGCTCCCTGAGTGCCACTCCTGTTAACAACCTGGCTGCCGATCGTTGGACCATTTGTAGCTTCCGAGCCGTCTTCAAAGGCAACCCCACGTAGAGAGCGTTGCAGTAATCTATACGGGATGTAACCAGTGCGTGGACTACTGTGGCCAAGTCAGACTTCCCAAGGTACGGGCGCAGCTGGCGCACGAGCTTTAGCTGTGCAAATGCTCCCCTGGTCACCGCCGAAACCTGGGGTTCCAGGCTCGGCAATGAGTCCAAGATCACACCCAAGCTGCGAACCTGTGTCTTCAGGGGGAGTGTAACCCTGTCCAACACCGGCTGTAACCCTATGTCCTGTTCGGCCTTACGACTGACCAGGAGTGCCTCTGTCTTGTCTGGATTCAGTTTCAATTTGTTTGCCCTCATCCAGACCGTTACAGTGGCCAAGCACCGGTTCAGGACTTCGACAGCCTCCTTAGTATATACACACAAACCCACATATATACAGTAGGCCTGGGTAACAACGCAAAAATTTGTTTCTAAAATCGATTTGTAATTGGGGTTTTTTTTTGTTTCGATATTTAAAATAATTACAAAACTTTCCCAAAAAAAAGTTTCGGTATTTACGAAATTTCGTAAATATTTACAAAACATTTTGTAAAGATGGCGCCCTTTTTTTTTCAATATTTTTAAAATATTTTTTAAATTTAATTATTAATTTAGTAGAATAGGGATTAATTATTATTAATTATTATTAAGGAGGGAAGGCAGGCACTCACTCTGGCGGGCCCTCTCGCTCGCCGCTCGCTCGCCCCTCTCGCTCCAGCAGACAAGAGTTCTTCCTCCCACCCTGAACATTATTCCACACACTTGCCTAGTTTTTCCAACAGACCTCACAACCTCTGAGGATGCCTGCCATAGATGTGGGTGAAATGTCAGGAGAGAGTGCTTCCGCCCCTCTCGCTCGCCGCTCGCTCGCCCCTCTCACTCCAGCAGACAAGAGTTCTTCCTCCCACCCTGAACATTATTCCACAGATATATCAACCCCACTTGCCTAGTTTCCAACAGACCTCACAACCTCTGAGGATGCCTGCCATAGATGTGGGTGAAATGTCAGGAGAGAGTGCTTCTGCCCCTCTCGCTCGCCGCTCGCTCGCCCCTCTCGCTCGCCGCTCGCTCGCCCCTCTCGCTCCAGCAGACAAGAGTTCTTCCTCCCACCCTGAACATTATTCCACAGATATATCAACCCCACTTGCCTAGTTTCCAACAGACCTCACAACCTCTGAGGATGCCTGCCATAGATGTGGGTGAAATGTCAGGAGAGAGTGCTTCTGCCCCTCTCGCTCGCCGCTCGCTCGCCCCTCTCGCTCCAGCAGACAAGAGTTCTTCCTCCCACCCTGAACATTATTCCACAGATATATCAACCCCACTTGCCTAGTTTCCAACAGACCTCACAACCTCTGAGGATGCCTGCCATAGATGTGGGTGAAATGTCAGGAGAGAGTGCTTCCGCCCCTCTCGCTCGCCGCTCGCTCGCCCCTCTCGCTCGCCCCTCTCAGCAAGCATCGGCAGGCGGCCATCTTACGTATTTCCGAAATGGACGGAAATACAAAATTTTTTGGCGCCTGCTGTTTCGATATTTAAAAACACTTCCAGGTTAAAAAAAATGTTTTGTAATCGTTTCGTAATTCAAAAATTAACGAATCTTTTAACGAATTACGAATTAACGAAACGAATTGACCAGCCCTAATATACAGACATACAGGCATATATGCAAATTTGGTGTCATTTCATCCAGTGGTTTTTGAGTTCTGTCAATCCCACAAACGAACATTACATTTTAATTTCTATAGATTATTATTATTAACCGAAATGCACAACCCTACCGACCACAGCGCTTGAGAAGTCATACCTTATCGTTCCTTTCGCAGAGGAACTTCAGCTTCTGTGCTTTCTTGTGCATGAACACTCCTTCCAGGGTTCCCGTTTCCACAGCCCGCAGTTCAATCGCCTTCTCTCCCCAGCCCATGACTTGGTTGCACTGAAGGTAAGCTTCAAAGGGAGAGAAAGAAAGACGGTGGTGATCAACAGAATGCCGAAAAGGGCAAAGGAAGAGTGGAGGGCTCTTTGGCACACTGCGTACTGCCAATTACGCCTCTTTCTTCTGAGGTCAGAAAGAGAGTTTGGACCTTCGCAGCTGCACTTTCGACCACCCTTTAAACTCTTATTTTATCTACCCGAAGATAGCACTGTGGTGCATTCTTCAAAGCCATGACGAACAAATCTGAACTACAAATGGAACAATTGTGAACAATATAGAACTTTCCACTAAATGTAATATCTGCAACTCTCTGTATTAGTCAAGGTACAGAACTGTGTTTTGTTTGGTGGCGCAGTGGTTCAAACCCCAGGTCTCGGCGGTGGCTGGGAGAGCTTTCGCACAATTAAAACTTGTGCGCCAGCTGCGCCTGTACCTTGGGAAGTCAGATCTGGCCACGGTGGTCCACGCTCTTGTTACATCCCGGTTACATCTACGTGGGGTTGCCCTTGAAGACTGTTCGGAAACTTCAACTAGTCCAGCGAGAAGCAGCCAGATTACTCACCAGAGTGGCGTACAGGGAGCATACCACCCCTCTGTTACGCCAGCTCCACTGGCTGCCGATCCAATTCCGAGCACAATTCAAAGTGCTGGTCTTGACCTACAAAACCCTATACGGTTCCGGCCCAGTGTATTTGTCCGAACAGATCTCCCTCTACATCCCATCTCGAAGCTTAAGATCTTCTGGGGAGGCCCTGCTCTCGACCCCGCCACTGTCACAAGTGAGGTTAGCGGGGACGAGGAGCAGGGCCTTCTCGGTGGTGGCCCCTCACCTGTGGAACTCACACCCCGGGGAGATTAGATCAGCGACTTCCCTTCTGACGTTCAGGAAAAAATTGAAGACCTGGATTTGGGACCAAGCCTTTGGACATTCTGGCAGCTAAAGGATCTGACGATAAATAAGGACAGATGGAATGGAATGGACATACGCACTCTGAACACTGAGCATGAGATTGTTTTGCTATTTTACTATGTACTGATGTTTTTAATTGGTTAACTGTTTGAATTGCTTTCTGTATTATTTGTTAGTTAACTCAGGCATCGAACTGTGCCTTCGTCTGTAAGCCGCTCTGAGTCCCCTTTGGGGTGAGAAGGGCGGGGTAAAAGTAATTGAAATAAATAAATAAATAAATTGTGCCAGCAGGACTGAAGACTGACAGGTCGAGGATTCGAATTCCGAGTGAATGCGGATGAGCTCCCTCTGTCAGCACCAGCTCGGGCAAAGGCTGGATGGTAACACATAGAATCCTAGAATCAAAGAGTTCGAAGGGACCTCCTGGGCCATCCAATCCAACCCCATTCTTCCAAGAAACAGGAATATTGCATTCAAATCACCCCTGACAGATGGCCATCCAGCCTCTGTTTCAAAGCCTCCAAAGAAGGAGCCTCCACCACACTCCGGGGCAGAGAGTTCCACTGCTGAACGGCTCTCACAGTCAGGAAGTTCTTCCTCGTGTTCAGATGGAATCTCCTCTCTTGTAGTTTGAAGCCATTGCTCCATTGCGTCCTAGTCTCCAGGGAAGCAGAAGACAAGCTTTCTCCCTCCTCCTCCCTGTGGCTTCCTCTCATATATTCCTCTCACAGGGGATAGGGAAAAGGCAAAACTACATAATACCTTTTTTGCCTCAGTCTTCTCACAAAAAATAAAGTCATCTTCAACCTTAGCAAGACGGAGTGGAGGAGGGATTAGAGGACATCCAACCCCAAATTGGGAAACAAGTCGTACAGGAATACCTGGCCGCTCTCAATGAGTTCAAGTCCCCAGGGCCAGATCAACTACAGAGAAGAGAAGGCTGAGAGGGGATATGATAGCCATGTATCAATATGTGAGGGGAAGCCACAGGGAGGAGGAGGGAGCAAGCTTGTTTTCTACTTCCATGGAGACTAGGATGCAATGGAACAATGGCTTCAAAGTACAAGAGAGGAGATTCCATCTGAACATGAGGAAGAACTTCCTGACTGTGAGAGCCGTTCAGCAGTGGAACTCTCTGCCCCGGAGTGTGGTGGAGGCTCCTTCTTTGGAGGCTTTTAAGCAGAGGCTGGATGGCCATCTGTCAGGGGTGATTTGAATGCAATATTCCTGCTTCTTGGCAGAATGGGGTTGGACTGGATGGCCCATGAGGTCTCTTCCAACTCTTTGATTCTATGATTCTATTTATACATGGCTATCATATCTCCTCTCAGCCTTCTCTTCTTCAGGCTAAACATGCCCAGCTCCTTAAGCCGCTCCTCATAGGGCTTGTTCTCCAGACCCTTGATCATTTGAGTCGCCCTCCTCTGGACACATTCCAGCTTGTCAATATCTCTTGAATTGTCGTGCCCAGAATTGGACACAATATTCCAGGTGTGGTCTAACCATAGCGGAGTAGAGCATGGGGAGCATGACTTCCCTGGATCTAGATACTAGGCTCCTCTTGATGCCGGCCAAAATCCCATTGGCGCTTTTTTTGCCCCCACATCACATTCCTGGCTCATGTTCCCCTTCCTCCCCACGAGGACTCCAAGATCTTTTTCACACGTACTGCTCTCGAGCCAGGCTTCATCGTCCCCCATTCTGTCTCTTTGCATTTCGTTTTTCCTGCCTAAGTGGAGTATCTTGCATTTGTCCCCGTTGAACTTCATCTTGTGAGTTTTGGCCCTTCATCTCTGTAATCTGTCAAGATCGTTTTGAATACTGCTCCTGTCTTCTGGAGTCTTGGCTCTCCCTCCCAATTTGGTGTCGTCTGCAAACTTGATGGTCATACCTTCTAGCCCTTCATCTAAGCCATGAATGGAGATCCTGAGCAGGACTGGGCCCAGGACGGAACCCTGCGGATGGCACTCCGCTCGTCCCTTCTTTCCAGGATGAAGAGGAGGAAGCCTTGGGGAGAATCACCCTCTGGGTTCATCCATTTAACCAATTCCAGATCCACCTCACCGTAGTTTTGCCTCGCCCACATTGGACTAGTTTCCTTGCCAGAAGGTCATGGGGGACCTTGTCAAAGAAGGCCTTACTGAAACCCAGGCACGCTCCATCCACGGCATCATTCCCCGCATCTACCCAGCTTGTAACTCTATCGAAGAAAGAGATCCGATGAGTCTGGCATGACTTGTTTTTGATCAATCCATGTTGACTTAGCAATGACCGCATTCGTTTCTAAGTGTTTGCAGACCACTTCCTTGACCATCTTTTCCAGAATCTTGCCTGGTATCGACGTGAGGCTGACCGGACTTTGGTCATTGTTTGGGTCATCCTTGTTTCCCTTCTTGAAGATTGGGACCACATTGGCCCTCCTCCAATCTGCTGGAACTTCTCCCGTTCTCCAAGAACTCTCAAAGATGATTGCCAATGGTTCCGAAATGACTTCCGCTCGTTCCTTCAGTACTCTTGGGTGTCGTTGATCTGGCCCTGAAAGGGGACTTGAACTCCAGGTATTCCTGGACGACTTGTTTCCCAATTTGGGGTTGGATGTCCTCTAATCCCTCACCCACTCCATCTTGCTGAGGTTGAAAATGGACAGAATATAATTGTTTTAAATACATAAATAAATTAAATAACCACTTAAAACACATATATACGAAGATTAAAACAGGATTAAATATAAAAATCCCCAGTTAAAAACCATTCAAACAAATCCAACATTGAAAACCTCAGCGCCCCCAAATTCCTCTTAAGTTTCCTCATTCTAATTACTATAACCCAGATTGACTATGTAGGTCCCGCTACCTTAACATATTACTTTACTATCTTTAGAGCCTTTGTCCTACTTCCATCAAATACATCTCCGTTCTCACCCCACTTACAACTCTGCAAATCTTGACTGTTTTCAGGGGGGGGAACCTGCTAGCATTATAGTAGTTATATACTTTGAGGTCCCTTCTACACAGCCATATAATCCAGATTATCAAAGGAAATAATCCAGATTATCTGCTTTGAACAGGATTATATGAGTCAGTCTATACTGCCACATAATCCACTTCAAAGCAGATAATATAGATTTTATATGTCAGTGTAGAAGGGGCCTGAGCCTCTTCCACAATGTCCCTATATCCCAGATTATCTTGCAGTGGAGACTCATGTAATTCACTGTCCCTAGAAGATGGCTTTGAAAGGCAGCAGATCACAGGAGCTTTCTTCATAGACCTGTCCGCAGCCTATGAGACTGTGAACCACCGCCTCCTCCTGAGACAAATGTATAGTATCACAAAGGACGACCACCTCACCCGCCTCATAGGAAACCTGCTACAAAACAGGAGCTTTTTTGTTGAGTTCCAGGGTCAGAGAAGCAGATGGCGGAAACAGAAGAACGGCCTGCCTCAGTGAAGCGTGCTTGCTCCATCCATGTTCAACATCTACACACATGACCAGCCACGGCCAGAAGGGACAGAGAGCTTCATCTATGCTGATGATCGTGCCATCACCGCTCAAGCAGGGAGCTTTGAGATGGTAGAACAGAAGTAGGCCTGGGTAACAACGGAAAAATTTGTTTCTAAAATCGATTCGTTTTTTGGGAGTTTTTGCGTTTCGTTATTTAAAATAATTACAAAATTTTCCTTTTAAAAAGTTCGATATTTACGAAATTTCGTAAATGTGAAAAAAAGTACAAAACATTAACGAATCGATTTCCGAAACAATAACGAATCGATTCGTTAATGGCAGACGCGACAGCGAAATACGCTAAAAAACCTCCAAAAACTTCTGAAGCTTCCCTCTCCCTCTGTTGTTGACTGTTGGTGTGATATTATAATTTTTTTCACTAATTAAACAAAAAACTTGCCCCAGACATGCGGAAATAATAACGAAACGACCTCAGACCAGTAACGAAACGAATACAATAACGAAATACGAAGCATTTACAAAACGTGTTTAAAAATTTGTTTTTTAAAAAAATTGCTCCAGAATGGTTCGTTATCGTTTTGTAATTAAAAACAATAACGAATTATTAACGAATTACGAATTAACGAAACGAAACCGCCCAGCCCTAAACAGAAGCACTACAAAGCTCTAGGTGCTCTTACTGCCTATTACAGGGAAAACCAGCTGATCCCAAACCCATCTAAAACACAGACATGCGCCTTTCACCTTAAGAACAGACAAGCATCCTGAGCTCTGAGGATTATTACCTGGGAAGGAATCCCACGGGTGCATTGCAGCGCACCCAAATACCTGGGAGTCACTTTGGACCATGCTCTGACCTACAAGAAGCACTGCCTGAACATCAAGCAAAAAGTGGCTGCTAGAAACAATATCACATGAAAGCTGACTGGCACAACCTGGGGATCACAACCAGACACAGTGAAGACATCTGCCCTTGCGCTGTGCTACTCTGCTGCTGAGTATGCATGCCCAGTGTGGAACACATCTCACCACGCTAAGACAGTGGATGTGGCTCTTAATGAGACACCCCGCATTATCACGGGGTGTCTGCACCCTACACCACTGGAGAAATTACACTGCTTAGCCGGTATTGCACCACCTGACATCCGTCGGGAAGTAGCAGCCAATAGTGAAAGGATCAAGGCAGAGACATCTCCAGCTCATCCCCTGTTTGGGTATCAGCCAGCACGTCAACGACTTAAATCTAGAAATAGTTTTCAAAGATCTACAGAGACACTCGCTGGAACACCTCAGCAAGCGAGAGTCCAAAAGTGGCAGGTCCAAACCCAGAACCTCAACCAATGAGAGACTCCCCCCTGGGCACACAGAAGACTGGGCGACTTGGAAGGCGCTGAACAGACTGTGCTCTGGCACCACGAGATGCAGAGCCAACCTTCAGAAATGGGGCCACAAAGTGGAATCCTCGACATGCGAGTGTGGAGAAGAGTACACCACTGACCACCTGCTGCAATGCACCCTGATCCCCGCCACATGCACAATGGAGGACCTTCTTGCGGCAACACCAGAGGCACTCCAAGGGAACAGATACTACTCAAAGGACATTTAATCAACTACCAAGCTTGCAAACTCTGTGTCTTTTGTATGTTTGTTTGTTTGTTCTGTCAAAAATGTAATACAACTGTTCGCTTGCCTGACACGATAAATAAATAAATAAACAAGAACGTTATTGAAAAAGTTATTCATAACACTCCTACATGGACAGAAGTGAATCCAGTCCGTCTTGGGTGGGCTACGGGCGCCTCTATGCATTTGAGACATACCTACAGAAGCTGGCATTTCTCCCCATTGCAAAACATTTTCCTTTGAAAAATGCCCGTAAAGGTTAACATAGACGCCTTCATCCTCGTACGTAAGTAGAAGCTCCCTTCCGCTGGTGTTAGGGAGGATGATAATGGCGTGCGGGTGAATATTTCCCTGGATCTGGAAAAATAATAATAAACGTATTACGATTAGCAGATCAGATAACAAACAAACAAGTAGAACCTGAAACCTTAACTAATTTAGGTTGGACTTTTCCAAAGGAAGCCTTTCCTTTTGCAATCTATATAAATGTAATGTCAGTTTGTGGGATTAACAGAACTCCAAAACCACTGGACGAATTGACCCCGAGTTTGGACAGAAGACACCTAACAACCCAATGTATGTCTTTCACTAAAAAACTGATTTTGTCATTTGGGACTTGTAGTTGCTGGGATTTATAGTTCACCTACAATCAAAGAGCATTCTGAACTCCACCGATGATGGAATTGAACCAAACGTGGCATATAGAACCAACTGGGACATACACGACTCCCATGACCAACAGAAAACACTAGAAGAGTTTGGTGGGCATTGACCTTGAGTTTGGGAGTTGTAGTTCACCTACATCATGAGGCCACATCATGAGGAGACAGGAAAGCCTAGAGAAGACAATTATTCTGGGGAAAGTAGAAGGAAAAAGGAAGAGGGGCCGACCAAAGGCAAGATGGATGGATGGCATCCTTGAAGCGACTGGACTGACCTTGAAGGAGCTGGGGGTGGTGACGGCCGACAGGGAGCTCTGGCGTGGGCTGGTCCATGAGGTCACGAAGAGTCGGAGATGACTGAATGAATGAACAACAAATTCACCTACATCCAGAGAGCACTGTGGATTCAAACAATGATGGGTCTGGACCAAACTTGGCACAAATATTCCATATGCCCAAATATGAACACAGATGGAGTTTGGGGGAAATAGACCTTGACATTTGGGAGTTGTAGTTGCTGGGATTTATAGTTCACCTACAACCAAAGAACATTCTGAACTCCACCAATGATGGAACTGAACCAAACGTGGCATATAGGACTCCCATGACCAACAGAAAACACTAGAAGAATTTGGTGGGCATCAACACTGAGTTTGGGAGTTGTAGTTCACCTACATCCAGAGAGCACTGTGGACTCAAACAATGATGGGTCTGGACCAAACTTGGCACAAATATTCCATATGCCTAAATATGAACACAGATGGAGTTTGGGGGAAATAGACCTTGACATTTGGGATTTGTAGTTACTGGGATTTATAGTTCACCTACAATCAAAGAGCATTCTGAACTCCACCAATGACAGAATTGGGGCAAAGTTCCCACACGGAACCTCCATGACCAACAGAAAACACTTAAGGCCATCCAATCCAACTCCCTTCACCAGGGCAAGAAAACGTAAACAAAGCCCTCCTGACAAAGGGCCATCCAGCCATAGATATAGATAGATATGATTCACACACAGAGAGAGATATAGTATCATAGCCCTCCTGACAAAGCCCTCCTGACAAAGCGTGGGGAGGCTAAATTAACTGATTTATGAGGCCATAAAGAAGACTCCAGCAAAGCATTCAAGCGGAGAAGCATGCGGGGAATGCGGAAGTGCTTCATCAGCATCGCAGATGGATGATGAAAGCGACAGCTCCCCTGGCGGCCAGAAAAAGTGTGAGTCAAGCACTGAAAGAGTGAGTAGGCCAAAGCCTGTAAGAGTCAGTGGGCCAAAGCTAGTGTCGTCCTGAGGGGTGTGAGGTAAACCTCTGTGTGAGAGAAGTCTCATGTGATAAAGCTCCAGTATAAATGCTGCTGTGTGTAAGCACTGGAGTGTGGAGCTTTAACTGGGTGTTCTTGATTACAAAAGTGTGAGTCAAGCTCTGAAAGAGTGAGTAGGCCAAAGCCTCTTACAGTCAGTGGGCCAAAGCTAGTGTCGTCCGGAGGGGTGTGAGGTAAACCTCTGTGTGAGAGAAGTCTCATGTGATAAAGCTCCAGTGAAAGTACTGAAGTGTGGAGCTTTAACTGGGTATTTTTGATTACAGAAGTGTGAGTCAAGCACTGGAAGAGTGAATAGGCCGAAGCCTCTTAGAGTCAGTGGGCCAAAACTAGTGTCGTCCTGAGGAATGTGACGTAAACCTCTGTGTGAGAGAAGTCTCATGTGATAAAGCTCCACTGTAAAGGCTGCTGTGTGTAAGCACTCGAGTGTGGAACTTTAACTGGCCAAAGCCTGTTAGAGTCAGTGGGCCAAAGCTAGTGTCGTCCTGCAGGGTGTGAGGTAAACCTCTGTGTGAGAGAAACCTCATATGATAAAGCTCCAGTATAAATGCTGCTGTGTGTAAGCACTGGAGTGTGGAGCTTTAACTGGGTGTTCTTGATTACAACAGTGTGAGTCAAGCTCTGAAAGAGTGAGTAGGCCAAAGCCTCTTAGAGTCAGTGGGCCAAAGCTAGTGTCGTCCTGAGGGGTGTGAGATAAACCTCTGTGTGAGAGAAACCTCATGTGATAAAGCTCCAGTATAAAGGCTGCTGTGTGTAAGCACTGGAGTGTGGAGCTTTAACTGGGTGTTCTTGATGACAAAAGTGTGAGTCAAGCACTGAAAGAGTGAGTAGGCCGCAGCCTGTTAGAGTCAGTGGGCCAAAGCTAGTGTCGTCCTGAGGGGTGTGAGGTAAACCTCTGTGTGAGAGAAGTCTCGTGTGATAAAGTTCCAGTATAAAGGCTGCTGTGTGTAAAAAGCTCCAGTGTGAAGCTCCAGTGAAAGTTTGTTGTGAGATGAGGCTCTGTGAGAGCAAAGCTCTTTATCTACATGAGGAAGAAGCCCAGCATGGAAGCAAAGAAGGAAGTATAAAGGACTTCTGTGTATGTCTGTATATGTTTGTATGTCAAAAATTGGCATTGAATGTTTGCCATATATATGTGTACAATGTAATCCGCCCTGAGTCCCCTGCGGGGTGAGAAGGGCGGAATATAAAAGCGTGCTGGAAGAAGCAAAGACCACCAGCACTGAAGCGATGGTCCTCCGCCATCAACTCTGCTGGACCAACCATATTGTCTGGATGCCCGACCACTGTCTTCCAAAGCAGTTGCTCTACTCTGAACTCAAGAATGGAAAATAGAATGTTGGTTGGCAGGAAAAGAGATTCAAAGATGGGTTCAAAGCCAACCTTAAGAACTCTGACATAGACACAGAGAATTGGGAAGCCCTCCAGTTGGAGGTCAGCTGTGACCAGCAGTGCTGCAGAATTTGAAGAGGTACGAATGGAGGGCGAAAGAGAGAAATGTGGTAAGAGGAAGGCGTGTCAAGCCAACCCCGACTGGGACCGCCTTCCGTCTGCGGGAGATTTTTATTTCTCGTGTCAGGGCAGCCAGTCAAATATATTACATTTCTAACAGAACAAAGCAAACAAACAGAGAAAATACAAAATGTGTGAGTTTGGTAGTTGATTAAATGTCCTTTGACCAGCATCTGGCCACTCGGAGTGCCTCTGGTGTTGCTGCAAGAAGGTCCTCCCTTGTGCATCATGTGGCAGGGCTCAGGGTGCATTGCAGCAGGTGGTCTGTAGTTTGCTCTTCTCCGCACTCGCATGTCGAGGATTCCACTTTGTGGTCCCATTTCTGAAAGTTGGCTCTGCATCTCGTGGTGCCAGAGCGCAGTCTGTTCAGCGCCTTCCTAGTCGCCCAGTCCTCTGTGTGCCCGGGGGGAGTCTCTCATTTGGTATCAGCCATTGGTTGAGGTTCTGGGTTTGAGCCTGCCACTTTTGGACTCTCGCTTGCTGAGGTGTTTCAGCGAGTGTCTCTGTAGATCTTAGAAAACTATGTCTGGATTTAAGTCGTTGACGTGCTGGCTAATACCCAAACAGGGGATGAGCTGGAGATGTCTCTGCCTTGGTCCTTTCACTATTGGCTGCTACTTCCTGGCGGATGTCAGGTGGTGCGATACCGGCTAGACAGTGTAATTTCTCCAGTGGTGTCGGGCACAGACACCCCGTGATAATGCGGCATGTCTCATTAAGAGCCACATCCACTGTTTTAGTGTGGTGAGATGTGTTCCACACTGGGCATGCATACTCAGCAGCGGAGTAGCACAGCGCAAGGGCAGATGTCTTCACTGTATCTGGTTGTGATCCCCAGGTTGTGCCAGTCAGCTACGAAAGCGGGAGAAGATGCAGGTCAAGAACAGGGCTCCACAGTCACCTACGGACCCACCGCCAGGATACTACAGTTGGAGGACCATCATCCTCGGACTACGAGGGATCGCCTAAGTAAGTATGTAAGATGATAGGAACGTTCTGTTCCTGCAGAGGACGAGTTTGGACTGTTTGCAATGTTCTGCTGCTGCTGTTGTTTTTTAACCTCCAGATTCCTTACACGTGTGCCTTGAGAATGTTGGGGTTGGTTTGTGGGCTGCTAAATTACTTAAAGCTTGTTGAATATTTTACAGTGTGAACCATGAGATTTTCCTGGCCGTGAGTAGAATCTTATGCATGGAAAAGGTTTCGTTGCTTTGCCCCTGAATGGATGTGTGAGATTTTGGTAGGCAACCTGGGGATCGGAACCCTTGGGGGGGTTGTGAGGGGGTGTCAGAGGGGTCACCAAAGAAAACATAGTATTTTCTGTTGGTCATGGGGTACTGTGTGGGAAGTTTGCCCCAATTCTATCATTGGTTAGGTTCAGAATGCTCTTTGATTGTAGGTGAACTATACATCCCAGCAACTACAACTCCCAAACGTCAAGGTCTATTTTCCCCAAACCCCACCAGTGTTTGCATTTGGGCATATTGAGTATTTGTCCCAAGTTTGGTCCCAAGTTTGAATCCACAATGTTCTCTGGATGTAGGTGAACTACAACTCCAAAACTCAGGATCAATGTCCACCAAACCCAGCATTTTCTGTTGGCTATGGGAGTTCTGCGTGCCAAGTTTAGTTCAATTCCATCATGGGTGAAGTTCAGTAATGCTCTTTGATTGTAGGTGAACTATACATCCCAGCAACTACAACTCCCAAACGTCAAGGTCTATTTTCCCCAAACCCCACCAGTGTTTGCATTTGGGCATATTGAGTATTTGTCCCAAGTTTGATCCCAAGTTTGAATCCACAGTGCTCTCTAGATGTAGGTGAACTACAACTCCAAAACTCAGGATCAATGCCCACCAAACACTTCCAGCATTTTCTATTGGCCATGGGAGTACTGTGTGCCAAGTTTAGTTCAATTCCATCATGGGTGAAGCTCAGAATGCTCCTTGATTGTAGGTGAACTATACATCCCAGCAACTACAACTCCCAAACGTCAAGGTCTATTTTCCGCAAACTCCACCAGTGTTTGCATTTGGGCATATTGAGTATTTGTCCCAAGTTTGAATCCACAGTGCTCTCTGGATGTAGGTGAACTACAACTCCAAAACTCAGGATCAATGCCCACCAAACACTTCCAACATTTTCTGTTGGTCATGGGAGTTTTGTATGCCAAGTTTGGTTCAATTCCATCATGGGTGAAGTTCAGAATGCTCCTTGATTGTAGGTGAACTATAAATCCCAGCAACTACAACTCCCAAATGACAAAATTAACTCCCCTCTCCCAATCCCACCAGTATTCAAATTTGGGTGCATTGGGTATTTGTGCCAAATTTGGCCCAGTGAATGAAAATGCATCCTGCATATCAAATATTTACATTACGAGTCGTAACAAAAGCAAAATTACAGGTATGAAGTAGCAACGAAAATAATGTTATGGTTGAGGGGTCATCACAACATGAGGAACTGTATTAAGGGGTCACAGCATTAGGGAGGTTGAGAACCACTGCCCTGATGTTTCTTTATATGGTGCCAATGCTAGTTTTATTGTGTTTGCATTGCTGCTTGGTTTGCTTTTACTACACGAGACTTCTGGAACGCAACATGAAATACGATTGCTCTTTGATATTTGAAGAATTTGGAGCAGTGAGACAATTTCCAGATGAAGTGTTGGAGAAGTAGATGGAAAAAACAGAAGAAACCTGCTACAAAACTTGGTACAAAACAGGAGCTTCTTTGTTGAGTTCCAGGGCCAGAGAAGCAGATGGCGGAAACGGAAGAACGGCCTGCCTCCGGGGAGCGTGCTTGCTCCATCCATGTTCAACATCTACACAAATGACCAGCCACTGCCAGAAGGGACAGAGAGTTTCATCTACGCTGATGATCATGCCATCACTGCTCAAGCAGGAAGCTTTGAAATGGTTGAACAGAGGCTCTCGGAAGCTCTAGGTGCTCTTACTGCTTATTACAGGGAAAACCAGCGGATCCCTAATCCACCTAAAATGCAGACATCTATATATATAAAAAGAGAAAGGGCGTTCAACGGGACAGCAAAATGCGAAAACCCCTGGACCAAAACTCCCCAAACTTGGCGCGCACATACCTCAACCCACAAGGTATGCACAACTCTCATCAAAATAGTAAACAACATTTCAACAAACCCACAATTTCAAAAACAAAGGGAGCATGCACAGAGGTGCCCCGGCGCGAGTCCCCCGCCACACGCACATTGCCGGACAACGCTCCCTCGCCGCATACCATGCCCCCTCCCTTCGCTGCCCCGCCCCTACCCGCCCTGACTCAATTCTTCCCCTCCTCCACCTCCTCCTCTGCCGCCGACCATGCCCCCTCCACGGAAGCCACACCCCCTCCCTTTGCTGCCCTCCCTTTCCCGCCCTGACTCAATCCTTCCCTCCTCCCACGCTCCCCCGGGAAGTCACGCCCCCTTCCTTTGCCCCCCCCCCCCACCCCTTCCTGCACTTCTGCTCTCTCTCCTGTCAGTCTTGCTCCCAGCACTTGCGGCGGAACCGCCATAACAACCGAGGCCTCGCCGAGCGACGCGGTGGTTGCAGCCTCCTAGGCGGCGGGCCCAATCAAGGAAGAGGAAAAACATTGAAGGAAGGAAGGAAACAGAGAAGGAAACATGGAAGCAAAGAGCGAAGGAAGGAAGGAAGGAAAGAGGTAGAGAAGGAAGAAAAGAGAGAAAGAGGAAAAGAAGAGGGATGGAAAGAAATGGGTAGAGAAAGAAGGAAGGAGATAAGGAAAGAAAAGGAAGGAAAGAGGAGCAAAGGAAGAAGAGAAAAAAAGAGAAAGAGGGGGGAAGGAAGGACAGACAAAAGGAAGAATGGAAACAAAAACCAAAGGAAGGAAGGAAGGAAAGAGGCAGAGAAGGAAGAAAGAGAAAGGGAAAGAAAAGAAAAAAGGAAGAAGGAAAGAGGAAGAGAAGGAAGGAAGGAGAGAAGGAAAGAAGAAACGGGAATGAGGGAAAGGAGAGAAACAGGGAGGTAAGGTGGGCCACAGCAATACATGGCAGGGAAAGCTAGTTATTTATTTATATTCTGTCATGCACTGGGCCTGTAAAGAATTTCCTTTAGGAGAGGATGTGCAACCTTTGCCCAGCAGGAAGCCAGGGGGCCCAAAGAGAAGTTCTCAGAGGTTTTCCACTACAAATAGTCTTTAGATGGCTTGTGAAGTATAACAAAGTATTTTATTAATGAACAATCAAACAGAAACTTCTCTTGTCTTCAATAAAGCTAAACAAATGAATCCAAGCTTTATGCAACTCGGGACTTCCTAATCTTGCCCACAAAGGACAGGCAACTGTCTTCAATAACTTAATCTTTACTTTAAATGGAAAATCCCCTTTTTAACTTCTCTCGGACTGACTGTAATCTAACCCTTACTGATGTGGGCCAAACTGCGTCTCGAAGCACCAAGTGGACCTACCAGTAAAGGCTTGGATATTCTCCAGCTGGAGTTCTTTGGTCTTTAGGGCTGTTTCCCTGGAAATCTTTGGAGATTCTTAAGACTGTTCTTCCCTGGAAGGTCTTGGATGCTCTTAAGACTGTTTCCCCCCGGAAAGTCTTAAGGGTTGAAGCTTTTGCACAGGGGAAGCTTGCATACCTCCTGTACATTAGCTTTCCTTGCTGAGACTAACAAAAATGGCTCCCTTCCCTTCCCAATTGCCCTGAGCAAGGGGCGGAACCAAAACTTAATGATGATGGACAGGTGACTTGCCCTATGACTGCAACCAAAGGAAGCCACTCTTCTGCAGAGTCCCTGAAACCTTGGACTGCAAGCAAACACTTAATACAAAGCAAATAAAATTGGAGCTCCTGGTACAGCCGTACCAGAACAGATGCAATAAATGAATTGGGGAAAAAAGAAAGTTTACTTGCCAGATGTAACTGACCCAGGCCAACCACGGAGCCTGGCGTCGTTGTAGCCACTATCCGTAACATCAGAACTGGTATCCACAGCCGGAGAGCTATTTTAATGCGCTGCCTTGGTAGGGTTTGCATGAGTTACCAAAGCAAAAGAAACAAGCGACAAAAAGAGGGTGCGAGGCTGCAAACCGTCTCGATTCGGTCCAAGAAAGTTCAGGATGCTGTTTTCCTCCTGAATGGAAATGATATCTACTCTCTCGGACGTAAAATCGTTCCAGTGTGAAGAGAACCCAAATAGCTGAGTCCAAGAAGGACGCACTCAATTTCAGCTTCTGCACTCTTAAGGGGAAGTGTATTTTTAGTCCGTTCTTCCTTATAGCGAACGAGCCGAAATTGAGTTGCAGGTCTCCTAAGGGAGCCCCCATCTTGAGGGCGCTCGACTGGGAAATATTGCTCTTCCGTGTACGTAATTAGACTGGGACTGCCATCCTTTTTCGGAGCCTGCGACCTTTTCTCCTTGCAGTTCTACCACTTTCATACATAACACACTCTTCTGGGGATGCTTTGATCTAATCGTAGTGTGGTGGTTCATATCCAAAGTGTTTCTTGTTCAGGTTTTCATAATATTGAATTTTACTTGGTTTTTAACTGTGCAAGAGCTAATTCATATGGCATTTTTGTAGTATTTTAAGGGGGCATTTACCTACTTATTGGCAGGGGGTTGGACTAGATGGCCCACGAGGTCTCTGTCAGAAATATTTAAAATTAATTGGGTATTTTTCATTGCAAAAGTGTGAATCAAGCGTTGAAAGAATTAGTAGGCCAAAGCCTGTTAGTCAGTGGGCTGAAGCTAGTGTCATCCTGAGGGGTGTGAGGTAAACCTCTGTGTGAGAGAAGTCTCATGTGATAAAGCTCCAGTGTAAGTACTGGAGTGTGGAGCTTTAACTGGGTATTTTTTATTACAAAAGTGTGAGTCAAGCACTGAAAGAGTGAGTAGGCCAAGCCTGTTAGAGTCAGTGGGCCAAAGCTAGTGTCATCCTGAGAAGTGTGAGGTAAACCTCTGTGTGAGAGAAGTCTCATGTGATAAAGCTCCAGTGTAAGTACTAGAGTGTGGAGCTTTAACTGGGTATTTTTTATTACAAAAGTGCAAGTCAAGCACTGAAAGAGTGAGTAGGCCAAGCCTGTTAGAGTCAGTGGGCCAAAGCGGGTGTCGTCCTGAAGGGTGTGAGGTAAACCTCTGTGTGAGAGGAGTCTCATGTGATAAAGCTCCAGTATAAAGGCTGCTGGGTGTAAGCACTGGAGTGTGGAGCTTTAACTGGGTATTTTTGATTACAAAAGTGTGAGTCAAGCACTGAAAGAGTGAGTAGGCCGAAGCCTGTTAGAGTCAGTGGGCCAAAGCTAGTGTCATCATGAGAAGTGTGAGATAAACCTCTGTGTGAGAGGAGTCTCATGTGATAAAGCTCCAGTATAAAGGCTGCCGTGTGTAAGGACTGTGGTGTGGAGCTTTAACTGGGTATTTTTGATTACAAAAGTGTGAGTCAAGCACTCAAAGAGTGAATAGGCCGAAGCCTGTTAGAGTCAGTGGGCCAAAGCTAGTGTCGTCCTGAGGGGTGTGAGGTAAACCTCTGTGTGAGAGAAGTCTCATGTGATAAAGCTCCAGTATAAAGGCTGCTGTGTGTAAACACTGGAGTGTGGAGCTTTAACTGGCCGAAGCCTGTTAGAGTCAGTGGGCCAAAGCTAGTGTCATCCTGAGGAGTGTGAGGTAAACCTCTGTGTGAGAGAAGTCTCATGTGATAAAGCTCCAGTATAAAGGCTGCTGTGTGTAAGCACTGGAGTGTGGAGCTTTAACTGGGTATTTTTGATTACAAAAGTGTGAGTCAAGCACTGAAAGAGTGAGTAGGCCGAAGCCTTTTAGAGTCAGTGGGCCAAAGCTAGTGTCGTCTTGAGGAGTGTGAGGTAAACCTCTGTGTGAGAGAAGTCTCATGTGATAAAGCTCCAGCATAAAGGCTGCTGTGTGTAAACACTGGAGTGTGGAGCTTTAACTGGCCGAAGCCTGTTAGAGTCAGTGGGTCAAAGCTAGTGTCATCCTGAGGAGTGTGAGGTAAACCTCTGTGTGAGAGAAGTCTCATGTGATAAAGCTCCAGTATAAAGGCTGCTGTGTGTAAGCACTGGAGTGTGGAGCTTTAACTGGGTGTTCTTGATTACAAAAGTGTGAGTCAAGAACTGAAAGAGTGAGTAGGCCAAAGCCTGTTAGAGTCAGTGGGCCAAAGCTACAGTCACCCTGAAGAGTGTGAGGTAAACCTCTGCGTGAGAGAAGTCTCATGTGATAAAGTTCCAGTATAAAGGCTGCTGTGTGTAAACACTGGAGTGTGGAGCTTTAACTGGCCGAAGCCTGTTAGAGTCAGTGGGCCAAAGCTAGAGTCACCCTGAGGAGTGTGAGGTAAACCTCTGTGTGAGAGACGTCTCATGTGATAAAGCTCCAGTATAAAGGTTGCTGTGTATAAGCACTGGAGTATGGAGGTTTAACTGGGTATTTTTTTATTACAAAAGTGTGAGTCAAGCACTGAAAGAGTGAATAGGCCAAAGCATGTTAGAGTCAGTGGGCCAAAGCTAGTGTCGTCCTGAGGAGTGTGAGGTAAACCTCTGTGTGAGAGGTGCCTCGTGTGATAAACCTCCAGTATGAAGGCTGCTGTGTGTAAGCACTGGAGTGTGAGTAGGCTGAAGCCTGTTAGAGTCAGTGGGCCAAAGCTAGTGTCATCCTGAGAAGTGTGAGATAAACCTCTGTGTGAGAGAAGTCTCATGTGATAAAGCTCCAGTGTAAGTACTAGAGTGTGGAGCTTTAACTGGGTATTTTTTATTACAAAAGTGCAAGTCAAGCACTGAAAGAGTGAGTAGGCCAAGCCTTTTAGAGTCAGTGGGCCAAAGCTAGTGTCGTCCTGAGGAGTGTGAGGTAAACCTCTGTGTGAGAGGTGCCTCGTGTGATAAACCTCCAGTATGAAGGCTGCTGTGTGTAAGCACTGGAGTGTGAGTAGGCTGAAGCCTGTTAGAGTCAGTGGGCCAAAGCTAGTGTCATCCTGAGAAGTGTGAGATAAACCTCTGTGTGAGAGAAGTCTCATGTGATAAAGCTCCAGTGTAAGTACTAGAGTGTGGAGCTTTAACTGGGTATTTTTTATTACAAAAGTGCAAGTCAAGCACTGAAAGAGTGAGTAGGCCAAGCCTTTTAGAGTCAGTGGGCCAAAGCTAGTGTCATCCTGAGAAGCGTGAGATAAACCTCTGTGTGAGAGAAGCCTCATGTGATAAAGCTCCAGTATAAAGGCTACTGTGTGTAAGCACTGTGGTGTGGAGCTTTAACTGGGTATTTTTTATTACAAAAGTGTGAGTGAAGCGTTGAAAGAATTAGTAGGCCAAAGCCTGTTAGTCAGTGGGCTGAAGCTAGTATCATCCTGAGGAGTGTGAGGTAAACCTCTGTGTGAGAGAAGTCTCATGTGATAAAGCTCCAGTATAAAGGCTGCTGTGTGTAAGCACTGGAGTGTGAAGCTTTAACTGGCCGAAGCCTGTTAGAGTCAGTGGGCCAAAGCTAGTGTCGTCCTGAGGGGTGTGAGGTAAACCTCTGTGTGAGAGAAGTCTCATGTGATAAAGCTCCAGTGTAAGTACTGAAGTGTGGAGCTTTAACTGGGTATTTTTGATTACAAAAGTGTGAGTCAAGCACTGAAAGAGTGAGTAAGCCAAAGCCTGTTAGAGTCAGTGGGCCAAAGCTAGTGTCCTCCTGAGAAGTGTGAGGTAAACCTCTGTGTGAGAGAAGTCTCATGTGAGAGAGCTCCAGTATAAAGGCTGCTGTGTGTAAGCACTGGAGTGTGAGTAGGCTGAAGCCTGTTAGAGACAGTGGGCCAAAGCTAGTGTCGTCCTGAGGGGTGTGAGGTAAACCTCTGTGTGAGAGAAGTCTCATGTGATAAAGCTCCAGTGTAGGTACTGGAATGTGGAACTTTAACTGGGTATTTTTGATTACCAAAGTGCGAGTCAAGAACTGAAAGAGTGAGTAAGCTGAAGCCTGTTAGAGTCAGTGGGCCAAAGCTAGTCTTGTCCTGAGAAGTGTGAGGTAAACCTCTGTGTGAGAGAAGTCTCGTGTGATAAAGCTCCAGTACAAAGGCTGCTGTGTGTAAAAAGCTCCAGTGTGAAGCTCCAGTGTAAGTTTGTTGTGAGAGGAGGCTCTGTGAGAGCAAAGATGTTTATCTACATGAGGAAGAAGCCCAGCATGGAAGCAAAGAAGAAAGTATAAAGGACTCTATTTGTGTTGTGGAAACCTTGTTATTGTAAATAGTGCATCCATATTGTTTTACTACAAAGAAAAGCCTCCTATGGAAGAGATATATATTTTCTGTTCGTTGTGGGAGTTCTGTGTGCCATATTTGGTTCAATTCCATCATTGGTGGAGTTCAGAATGCTCTTTGATTATAGGTGAACTATACATCCCAGTAACTACAACTCGCATATGTCAAGGTCTATTTTCCCCCAAGAGCGCCTCAAGAGCGCCCCTGGGCAACATCAACTATACTGTGAATGCTTACTTTGCGTAATGGTTGAGCCGCCCCTGTTGCCAGCCGTTCTGAAATGACTTCTACTGGTTCCTTCAGTACTCTTGGGTGTAGTTCACCTAGCTCTTGGATTCCTTTAGGGCAGCCAGGTCTCTTCCCACACTTTCTATCTTACTACGCTTAAATGGCATAGGCTTAGTGCTATGGTATTCAGATCCTTACAAGAGAAATACATTTTCTAAGGTAGAGCCTTACATGCGTTGGCAGGTAGAGGTCATACACGGATCCGGAGTCCACGTCAATAGCATGAAACCCGACCGACGAACCATAGATGACTTTTAGCCTCTGCCCGTTTTCAACCGTCAAGTCAACCAGCAGCGGTTTTTGATGAAGGGAGATAAAGGACTGCGAAGAGAAACAACAGGCATTGTATATTAGAACCAGAGCTACTTTGAAAGAGGGAAGCTTATGCTGGATCTACACTGCCTGTGCTGTCATGCGCTGGGCCTGTGAAAAGGTCCGTAGACAGGATGTGCTGTGTATGCCCAACGGGATGTCAAGGATGCCTCAGATTAGAGGCCCTATAGATTTCCCTAAACAAAGTCTTTAGAAACTTGGAAAGTTTAACAAAGTTCTTTATTAGTGCTTAGGTCTTCAATAAATCAAACAAATACTTCAAGGCTTTAAATCAACTGGTCATGAGTTCGAAGCCACCCCGGGTTGGAGTGGGTTTCCAACCAATTGTGTGTAGCCTGTTGTCGACCTGTGCAACCCGAAAGACAGTTGCATCTGTCAAGGAGGAAAATTAGGTACCACCTTAAAGTGTGGGGAGGCTAAATTAACTGATTTATGAGGCCATAAAGAAGACTCCAGCAAAGCATTCCAGCAGGGAAGCATGCGGGGAATGCTTCATCAGCGTCGCAGATGGATGATGAAAGCGACAGCTCCCCTGGCGGCCAGAAAAAGTTAAATAGCCTCTGTGTATGTCTGTAGATGTTTGTATGTCAAAATTGGCATTGAATGTTTGCCATATATGTGTACACTGGAATCCGTCCTGAGTTCCCTGTGGGCGGAATATAAAAGCTGTAAATAATAATAATAATAATAATAATAATAATAATAATAATGGCTTTCTTAATCTTGTCCACAAGGGACAGGCAACTATCTTCATGAACTGTTACTTCCTTCTATAAGGGAAATCCTTGACCTCTATTTGGGCAATCTGTCTTAGGCCCTGCTGGCGTGGGCCCCTACACCCAGTCCAAATTGTGTTATGGCTGCCGTGAGTGGTCCTTCCCAAACAGAGTCCTTTTGTAGATTTGCAAGAGGAAAGAAGGTCTTCAATTCCCAGCGAAGGCTGGCTGTAAAGCTGTGGGACTGGATCCCCCAGCAAAGGCTATGAAAGACGAAGCTTTCTACAGGTGGAACTGATTCACGTCCTGTATGAAAGGCTTCTCTATGTGAACTGAACTAGAGGTCCCCTTTTTCCCTCCTAAACCCAGAAAAAGGGTCGGAACTAAAGAACATAATGATAATTGATGGGTCATTGGCCCTATAATTGCAAACCAAGGGAAGCCACCTTATCGCAAAATGCATGGAACCTTGGAATACATGCAAACACTCAAAGAAAGAAAAAGAAGTTGGAACTCTTAGTACAGTCGTACCAGCACACTGCCCTTAATTGATCCCAGACTATCTGCTTATCCCAGATTATCTGGCACTGGGGACTCATATAATCCAGTTCAAAGCAGATAATCTGGGATCCAGCTTTAGGATGACATCGCCCAGAGGTTTCATGTAGATGCTGAAAAGCATAGGGAAAGAATAGAACATTGCAGGACACCACAGGTCAAAGGCCAGGGGTCCGAGCAGGTATCCTCTAGCTTCACCGACTGGGTACGACCCTCAAGGAAGGATCAGAGCTACTGAAGAGCAATTCCCTAAGACCCATTCCTGAAAGTCAACCCAACCTTGCCACCAAAGCAGGAAAGAAACCAATAGCCAGACAATCAGAGACTGAGAACAACAACCTCCATGAACACTTTACATCTACTGAATTGGACATGGCTCTCAATAAATGCAAAAATGGATGATCTACGGATGGAACAAATCAAGAACTTTGGCCCAAAAGCAAGGCGCTGGCTGCTGGAGCTGATGAACAACTGCACTGCATCCTGTCAGATCCCCAAAATCTGGAGGAAAGCAAGAGTCATCACCATCTTGAAGCCAGGCAAAGACCGTAATGACCCAAAAAGCTACAGACCAATCTCCCTGTTGTGCCACCTCTACAAAGTTCTGGAGAAACTTATTTTGCATAGAATTACGGAAAAAATAGACCCCTGTCTGATCCCATAGCAAGCTGGCTTCAGGAAAGGAAAAAGCTGCACATAGCAAGTGTTGAACCTGAAGATGGCTTTGAAAGGCGGCAGATCACAGAAGCTGTCTTCATAGACCTGTCAGCGGCTTATGATACTGTGAAACACAGTATTTTCCTCCAGAGAAAAATGTATAATATCGCAAAGGACGATCACCTCACCCGCCTCATAGGAAACCTGCTACAAAACAGGAGCTTTTTTGTTGAGTTCCAGGGACAGAGAAGCAGATGGCGGAAACAGAAGAATGGCCTGCCTCAGGGGAGCGTGCTTGCTCCATCCATGTTCAACATCTACACAAATGACCAGCCACTGCCAGAAGGGACAGAGAGCTTCATCTATGCTGACGATCGTGCCATCACCACTCAAGCAGGGAGCTTTGAGATGGTAGAACAGAAGCTCTCCGAAGCTCTAGGTGCTCTTACTGCCTATTACAGGGAAAACCAGTTGATCCCTAAATCAACAAAAACACAGACATGTGCTTTTCATCTCAAGATCAGACAAGCATCCCGAGCTCTGAGGATTATTACCTGGGAAGGAATCCCACTGGAGCATTGTTTCTACCACCCACTTTTTGCTTGATGTTCAGGCAGTGCTTCTTGTAGGTCAGAGCACGGTCCAGAGTGACTCCCAGGTCTGTGGGTGCGCTGCAATGCTCCCGTGGGATTCCTTCCCAGGTCATAATCCTCAGAGCTCGGGATGCTTGTCTGTTCTTGAGCCGCTGAGATATCCAAGACATCCAACAAGGATACATTCTCCCTGTCAAGTTCTCTGCGGAGGTCATTCACCAAGGCAACCAAAGCTGTCCCCGTACCACGACCAGGCCTAAAGCCTGACTGTGAAGTTTCCATATAATCAGTGCCATACAAGAATCCCTGGAGTCGAGTAGCAACCACCTGCTCCAGGACCTTGCCCAAGAAGGGAAGATTTAAAATTGGCCGGTACATGTCCCACCCTGGACATTCCACAAATATATAAACCCTATTTTCCTAGTTTCCAACAGACCTCACATCCTCGCTGAGGATTCCTGCCATAGATGGAGGCGAAACATCAGGAGAGAATGCTTCTGGAACATGCCCACACAGGCCGACAAAACTCACAACAACAGTGATTCCAGCCATGAAAGCCTTTGACAAAATACTGTATTTACCATTTTTGTTGCTTTGCTTACATATATCCTTCAATAAACTGCTTGCCAATTTTACTACACTGACGTGGTGTTTAAAGACAGAGGTGTTCCGGTTCTGGCATACAACATAAAATGGTGAACAACCCAAACAAATGCCAGAACTAACCCAAGGATCCTTGGAATGGCTACCCTATTTAGTCATCAGAACATAGGGAACATATCTTGCATTTGTCAACAGTGACAAATGCAAGAGACTCCACTTAGGCAGAAAAAACGAAATGCAAAGATACAGAATGGGGGATGATGAGGCCTAGCTCGAGAGCAGGACGTGTGAAAAAGATCTTGGAGTCCTCGTGGGGAGGAAGGAGAACATGAGCCAGGAATGTGATGTGGGGGCAAAGAAAGCCAATGGGATTTTGGCCTGCATCAAGAGAAGCCTAGTGTCTAGATCCAGGGAAGTCATGCTCCCCATGCTCATTTAGTTGATATTGTATTAATTGTATGTTTTTAACTATTGTGTTTATTCTTATTTGCATTTTTATGGTAATTGTTGGCATTGAATTGTGCCGGATGTGAGCCGCCCTGAGTCCCCCCCCCAGGGGGTGGGAAGGGCGGGGTAGAAATGCCCGAAATAAATAAATAAATAAATATTCCACTTTGGTTAGACCACACCTGGAATATTGTGTCCAATTCTGGGCACCACAATTCAAGAGAGATATTGACAAGCTGGAATGGGTCCAGAGGAGGGTGACTCAAATGATCAAGGGTCTGGAGAACAAGCCCTATGAGGAGCGGCTTAAGGAGTTGAGCATGTTTAGCCTGAAGAAGAGAAGGCTGAGAGGAGATATAATAGCCATGGATAAATATGTGAGAGGAAGCCACAGGGAGGAGGGAGCAGATCAAGGGTCTGGAGAACAAGCCCTATGAGGAGCGGCTTAAGGAGTTGAGCATGTTTAGCCTGAAGAAGAGAAGGCTGAGAGGAGATATAATATCCATGGATAAATATGTGAGAGGAAGCCACAGGGAGGAGGAGGGAGCAAGCTTGTTTTCTGCTTCCCTGGAGACTAGGACGCGGAACAATGGCTTCAAACTACAAGAGTGGAGATTCCATCTGAAAATGAGGAAGAACTTCCTGACTGTGAGAGCCGTTCAGCAGTGGAACTCTCTGCCCCGGAGTGTGGTGGAGGCTCCTTCTTTGGAAGCTTTTAAACAGAGGCTGGATGGCCATCTGTCAGGGGTGATTTGAATGCAATATTCCTGCTTCTTGGCAAAATGAAGTTGGACTGGATGGCCCATGACTGTGAGAACCGTTCAGCAGTGGAACTCTCTGCCCCGGAGTGTGGTGGAGCCTCCTTCTTTGGAAGCTTTTAAACAGAGGCTGGATGGCCATCTGTCAGGGGTGATTTGAATGCAGTATTCCTGCTTCTTGGCAGAATGGGGTTGGACTGGATGGCCCAGGAGGTCTCTTCCAACTCTTTGATTCTATGATTCTATCCTCGCTGAGGATGCCTGCCATAGATGGAGGCAAAACATCAGGAGAGAATGCTTCTAGAACATGCCCACATAGCCCGACAAAACTCACAACAACAGTGATTCCAGCCATGAAAGCCTTTGACAAAATACTGTATTTACCATTTTTATTGCTTTGCTTACATATATCCTTCAATAAACTGCTTGCCAATTTTACTACACTGACGTGGTGTTTAAAGATAGAGGTGTTCCTGTTCTGGCATACAACATAAAATGGTGAACAACCCAAACAAATGCCAAAACTAACCCAAGGATCCTTGGCATGGCTATCCTATTTAGTCATCAGAACATAGGGTGCTGCTCTAAAGATTCGTCTTTCCAATCTGTTGGGTTTTTTTTGTATAATTTTGACCAGAATGTATTTCCCAAACTGCGACTGTTCCGTGGAACAGCATCAATTTTGTATTCTGAATTTTTTTAAAAACCAGTTTTAATTATGAAAGCCTTCAACCCCGAGAGTGCTAAATAATGAAGCGAGGAGGGAAGCTGCATCATTAAGATTTCTCATATGCAAATTTAAATCAAATTTTGGCAAAAAATTACATAATTTATCAACAAGCCTGAGTTGCAGATCTATTAGACAGCCACTGGGAGCTTAGCTATTTTTTCCCCAGCTAATGTCCAACTATGTTTATAGAACGATAATAGTGATATTAGCAGGAACATGTTGGTGGAATAACATATTATGGAAAACAAGGAGAACAAGCTGTAAATACTAAACTGTCTCCTTTACTTACCTTAAAGGCCATGAATTTGTGGTACGGCTTCGGAGCCCAGGCATAGACCTCCACGGAATTTTTCACAGCAATCACAAGGAATTTGATTCTCTCATATTTCACTGCAAATAAACAATTGTGTTGTTTGAATCGATTAGTTACAGAAGTTGGAAAGGCATTCGAAATTCATTTGCAAAGCTTGCTGAGCCGAAGGTGATGGATTTGACCTAGAATCTGATCCAGAATAATTTACATGGTTTAGAGCAGAGTGTGGAAAAAGTTGTTTTTGGACGTATTTGATGTTTTGGAACTCATCCCTGGTTTGGCAAATGGCTGATGCTGGATGAACATTTTGGAACGCGGTCCAAAAAAGAGTAATCTTCCCAAGATCTTATTCCAATCCCCAATAACAATGTAAACGTGAGGGTGAAATAAATTTTGAAAATCATCAGACTATTGCAGGCACAGGCCCCACAATTCCTTCAGTACATGGACAACATCCTTCAGTACGTGGATGACATACTCATAGCAGAGGCATGGGCCAACTTGGGCCTCCAGGTGTTTTGGGCTTCAGCTCCCACAATTCCTTCAGTAGATGGGCAACATCCTTCAGTACATGGATGACATACTCATAGCAGAGGCATGGGCCAACTTGGGCATCCAGGTGTTTTGCCCTTCAGCTCCCACAATTCCTTCAGTAGGTGGACAGCATCCTTCAGTACGTGGATGACATACTCATAGCAGAGGCATGGGCCAACTTGGGCCTCCAGGTGTTTTGGAGTTCAACTCCCACAATTCCTTCAGTAGATGGACAACACCGTTCAGTACGTGGATGACATACTCATAGCACAGGCATGGGCCAACTTGGGCCTCCAGGTGTTTTGGAATTCAACTCCCACAATTCCTTCAGTAGATGGACAACATCCTTCAGTACGTGGATGACATACTCATAGCACAGGCATGGGCCAACTTGGGCCTCCAGGTGTTTTGGGCTTCAGCTCCCACAATTCCTCCAGTAGATGGACAACATCCTTCAGTACGTGGATGACATACTCATAGCACAGGCATGGGCCAACTTGGGCCTCCAGGTGTTTTGGGCTTCAGCTCCCACAATTCCTAACAACCTCAACAGCTGAGAGGAAAAAAGAAAGGGCCTGAGGCTTTTAGGAATTGTGGGAGTTGAAGTCTAAAACACCTGGAGGCCCAAGTTGGCCCATGCCTCTACTGAAGGATGCTGTCCATGTACTGAAGGAATTGTGGGAGCTGAACTCCAAAACACCTGGATGCCCAAGTTGGCCCATGCCTGTGCTATGAGTACGTCATCCACGTACTGAAGGATGTTGTCCATCTACTGAAGGAATTGTGGGAGCTGAAGCCCAAAACACCTGGATGTCCCAGTTGACCAATGCCTCTGCTATGAGTATGTCATCCACGTACTGAAGGACATTGTCCACCTTCTGAAGGAATTTTGGGAGTTGAACTCCACAACACCTGGATGCCCAAGTTGGCCCATGCCTGTGCTATGAGTATGTCATCCACGTACTGAAGGATGTTGTCCATCTACTGAAGGAATTGTGGGAGCTGAAGCCCAAAACACCTGGAGGCCCAAGTTGACCCATGCCTCTGCTATGAGTATGTCATCTATGTACTGAACGGTGTTGTCCATGTACTGAAGGAATTGTGGAAGCTGAACTCCAAAACACCTGGATGCCCAAGTTGGCCCATGCCTCTGCTATGAGTATGTCATCCACGCACTGAAGGGTGTTGTCCATGTATTGAAGGAATTGTGGGAGTTGAAGTCCAAAACACCTGGAGGGCTAAAGTTTTCCCATGCCTGAATTATAGCCAAGTGCTCCTGTTCAGATTTCATATTAATATGTAGTCAGCAGCAATAATGTAACTCATGGCTGTAGTTAAGGAACTTGTAGATGTTTTCGAAGGACTATTTGTGGCATCCAAGGTTGTGTCAGAGAAGAATTCTACACGGTGACCACCAGGTTACAACAAGGTATCTCGGGTGCAGTTCCTTGTTTTGGTGTTGGTGATGAAAACACCATCTTCAGGTCATGAATTCTTCTTAATATTTCAACAAGAAACAAATCTCTGATACTATAATTACATGTATGAAAAGAACAACAACATACATAAAATAGATATGCTATAACACCCCTATTGTTATGTTAACATTAAATCAATACATAACTAGTACAAAAAAGTCAAAGTAATGTTCACATAATGTTTACATTTCATTAAGTAATCACAGGCTTTGCTTCAGGAGATTCTCTTGCAAGCAAATGCTCTTAATCCTGATGAACCTTAAATACATGCTATAGATAACAAGTGAAATCAAGCTTGTCATTAATACCCTGAGGGAACAGGGTTTGAAATTTAAAAGTCCAGAAAGCTTCCCTTTGGAGAAGTAGTTTCTTCATATCTAAATTAGGTCTGGTGTAGTTTTTCCAAAGCACAAATCCTAAAACTATGGCATGAATGTTCCTTCTCCCTAAAGTGCATATATAAAGAGGAGTCAGTATTTACATTTTTGATCCGAGAGCAGTGTTCAAATATTCTAGTTCTCAGGGGTCTGGTGTTCATCCCAATGTACTGTAAGTTGCAGGGACATTGAATTACATATATTATGTTCTCTGAAGAATATGTTGAATGATTTTGTAGGGGAACTGTGATGCTACGAGATATTAATGCTTCTCCAAAGGAAAGCGAAATTGCTACTCAATGTTAAATTTTTGGTGTATAGCTCTATGTTTACATATGGCAGATAGGGAAGAATAGGCACAGACAGGGTAGCAACAGCAGAGATAGGATTCATTTGCATATGGAAGCCAATTGGTCATATGCAGATTAGCGTAGGCCCAGGATTTGAAAAGGTTGCTAGGCCAAAATGACAGTTGGAGAGAGAGCAGAGCTAAACATTCCAAAGGGGCGGAGCCAAGGTTTTAAAAATAGGCAGTTAGAGTCAAAAGAGTGAGTTAGGAATTACTGTTTGTGAAGAGAGTTAGGGATTCCTTTTTGTGAGAGACAGTTGGGAACTTCTGTGAGAGAAAAGAGTTAGGAACTTCTGTGAGAGAAAAGAGGAACTCCTGTTAGAAATAAGCAGTTATGAAGATGTGTTAAAGACTTCTGATATAGAGAAGCAGTTAGTTAAATAGAGCTCGAGTTTTAAGGAACATAAAGAAGGCTAGTGGTGCCTTAGTTCAGAATATAATTCAACCAAGAGTGTGCAAAGCAAGTAACATGTTTGTGAATGTGAAACATTGAAAGTTTATTCAGAAAAGTAAACCAAGTAAATGATACTGATGGTAAGCCTCAAGATTGCAACAAAACACAAATGTAACCACAAGCATTGGAGCCAGAAGTTATAAATAAACTGTGTTACTTTGTTATATACAAGAGTGTTTCATTGCCTGTGACATAAAGCACAAAGGTTTAACAGCACACAGAAAGTCCCAGCCAATATAAAAGAAGAAAATGAATCAGTATAAGGCAGCAAAGTTTTTTAAATAAGGTTTTTAATAAGGAAATAGTCTCTTTCTCTCACCACATATATGTTGTTAAGGAACTGACAATTAATTCCTTAACACAGTAGCTCTCTCTCTCTCTTTTGGATCTCTCAGATCTTTTTGGACTTCAGCCCTTCATTATTGTCCCAGGATCTGGAGGACCAAGAGTTGCGAACCCTTGCCTTAAACTTTCCCCAGTCGCTTCTGGCAGATAATTCAATAATATCAATAAATAAGACCCACCGACTTTGTAGTGTACGCAGCCTTCCAGGTCGCCCACCGGCACCCAGCCTTGCCGCTTCTCCACATCAGGGTCATTTCGCAAGATCTTGTTTCGTAACCAAGATAGATAGTATACCCGTAGCTTATTCTTCTTGCCTGGAATACATTGGAATAGAAATGAAAAGGAAGCATTTGAAAACCTACTGGACTGTGTCACCACATTGGATGCAGTAAGACACCTTTCAGCACCATTTGCAGCAGGAAACAGGGAGATATTTGAAGGAACATTTCATAGCTTCTAAACCAGTGTTTCTCAACCTTCCTAATGCTGTGGCCCCTTAATACAGTTCCTCATGTTGTGGTGACTCACAACCATAACATTATTTTCATTGCTACTTCATAACGGTAAGTTTGCTCTTGTTAGGAATGGTAATGTAAATATCTGATATGCAAGATGCATTTTCATTCACTGGACCTAATTTGGCACAAATACCCAATACGCCCAAATTTGAATACTGGTGGGGTCGTGAGGGTTGATTTTGCCATTTGAGAGTTGTAGTAGTGGACTGCAGTATCTTGCATTTGTCCCTGTTGAACTTCCTTTTGTTAGTTTTGGCCATTCATCTCTCTAATCTGTCAAGATCGTTTTGAATCCTGCTCCTGTCCTCTGGAGTCTTGGCTCTACCTCCCAATTTGGTGTCGTCTGCAAACTTGGTGATCCTGCCTTCTAGCCCTTCATCTAAGTCATGAATGAAGATCCTAAGCAGGACCGGGCCCGGACGGAACCCTGTGGATGGCACTCCACTCATCACTTCTTTCCATGATGAAGAGGAAGCCTTGGGGAGAATCACCCTCTGGGTTCGTCCATTTAACCAATTCCAGATCCACCTCACCGTAGTTTTGCCTCGCCCACATTGGACTCGTTTCCTTCCCAGAAGGTCATGGGGGACCTTGTCAAAGAAGGCCTTCCTGAAATCCAGGCACGCTCCATCCATGGCATCATTCCCCGCATCTACCCAGCTTGTCACTCTATCGAAAAAAGAGATCAGATGAGTCTGGCATGACTTGTTTTTGATCAATCCATGTTGACTCTTAGCGATGACCGCATTTGTTTCTAAGTGTTTGCAGACCACTTTCTTCGCCATCTTTTCCAGAATCTTGCCCGGTATCAACGTGAGGCTGACAGGACGGTAGTTGTTTGGGTCATCCTTTTTTCCCTTCTTGAAGATTGGGACCACATTGGCCCTCCTCCAGTCTGCTGGAACTTCTCCCATTCTCCAAGAACTCTCAAAGATGATTGCCAATGGTTCCGAGATGACTTCCGCTCGTTCCTTCAGTACTCTTGGGTGTCGTTGATCTGGCCCTGAAAGGGGACTTGGACTCATTGAGAGCGGCCAGGTATTCATGGATGACTTGTTTCCTAATTTGGGGTTGGGTGTCCTCTAATCCCTCCTCCACTCCATCTTGCTGAGGTTGAAGATGACTTTCTTTTTGTGAGAAGACCGAGGCAAAGAAGGTATTAAGTAGTTCTGCCTTTTCAAAGAAGGCCTATCTAAAATCCAGACACGCTCCATCCACAGCATTCCCTGCATCTATCCAGCTTGTAACTCTGGAATCAACCCCAAGGACCCTTTCGCATTCCTAAAGCTACCTTACATTAATTTTTTTCTAAGTAGCAGGATGCCATCTTTTCAGTGGAGCTGCAAGGACTTTTTCAACACATTGAGATTTTGTCTCTTCTCTCCATTCAATGAATCCACATTGTCCTTGCACACTTGTAAATAACTGCAAAGCACCTCTCTACCGAATCATGGTTATGTATATGAAGGAATCTATATAGAAACTGAAATGTTCAACATATGCCTTCAAGCATGCTCTGTATTCAATTACGCTGAGCCAAACCTTACGAAAGAAAGAAGCCCTCCTTGGTGCTGCGAATGCTGCTCCCGTTGAAGCTGATATTCCAAGTGAAACTGATTAATTGTACGGGTGCCAAAACTCATGTTTTGTTCTGTTTCTGACCCACCTCTCAGCTTCCTGAGTGCAACTCCAAATCTCCCTAAAGCATTCATTCTGCTTTCACACACAACAAACTTTATTCGTCTTATTTTGATTAATTTGCTGTTTTCAAACATATTGTGAAAGCCGAGAGGTTATCTTAAAGCACGTACACTATTGGTAATGTTGACACAGAACCACAGAATCAAAGAGTTGGAAAAGACCATCCAGTCCAACCCCATTCTGCCAAGAAGCAGGAATTTTGCATTCAAATCACCCCTGACAGATTCCCATCCAGCCTCTGTTTAAAAGCTTCCAAAGAAGGAGCCTCCACCACACTCTGGGGCAGAGAGTTCCACTGCTAAACGGCTCTCACAGTCAGGAAGTTCTTCCTCGTGTTCAGATGGAATCTCCTCTCTTGTAGTTTGAAGCCATTGTTCCGCGTCCTAGTCTCCAAGGAAGCAGAAAACAAGCTTGCTCCCTCCTCCTCCCTGTGGCTTCCTCTCACATATTTATGCATGGCTATCATATCTCCTCTCATCCTTTTCTTCTTCAGGCTAAACATGCCCAGCTCCTTAAGCCACTCCTCATAGGGCTTGTTCTCCAGACCCTTGATCATTTTAGTCGCCCTCTTTCGCTGGACACATTCCAGCTTGTCAATCTCTCTCTTGAATTGTGGTGCCCAGAACTGGACACAATATTCCAGGTGTGGTCTAACCAAAGCGGAATAGAGAATGGGGAGCGCGACTTCCCTAGATCTAGACCCTATGCTCCTATTGATGCAGGACAAAATCCCATTGGCTTTTTTTGCCGCCACATCACATTGTTGGCTCATGTTTAACTTGTTGTCCATGAGGACTCCAAGATCGTTTCCACACGTACTGCTCTCGAGCCAGGCATCATTGTCCCCCATTCTGTATCTTTGCAATTTTTCTGCCTAAGTGGAGTCTCTTGCATTTTTCTCTGTTGAACTTCATTTTGTTAGTTTTGGCCAATCATCTCTCTAATCTGCCAAGATCGTTTTGAATCCCGCTCCTGTCCTCTGGAGTATTGGGTCTCCCTCCCAATTTGGTGTTGTCTGCAAACTTGATGATCATGCCTTGTCTTTGGATGTGTTGTATACATAAGTTCACAACTTTTGGGATTCAACCCCACACTGCCCAAGTTTCAAGTCCTCAACCAGGAGCAGTTTAGTTAGCTTAGTATAGACTAAGGGTTTCCCTTCCTTCATGTCTCCTGTATGTATGTTGTTGTTTATTCGTTCAGTTGCTTCTGACTCTTGGTGACCTCCTGGACCAGCCCAGGCCAGAGCTTCCCGTCAGCCGTCACCACCCCCAGCTCCTTCAGAGTCAAGCCAGTCACTTCAAGGATGCCATCCATCCATCTTGCCCTTGGTCGGCCCCTCTTCCTTTTTCCTTCCATTTCCCCCAGAATCATTGTCTTCTCTAGGTGACCTCATGGACCATCCCATGCATTGTTGTTATGTGCACGTAAATTAAAAACAGACTCCAAACGTACCTGAGATGGTGATGAGCACGTTGAGTCCTTCAAGCACATCCATTTGCTGAAACCGCCTCCTGGTTATCAGTGAGTAAACTCGTCCTTGCCCACTTCTGTCCAGGAGCCACAATCCATTCTCGGTCCCCACAAGCAAATTCACGCCTGTTAATGAAAGAAGAAGAGTACACAGTGTTAGTATTTTGGGAATTTAGATTCTCCCAGGCATTCTGGACCATTTCGACCCACCTATTGAGCACCCAGTGACAGCATGGAAGTGTACCTCCACCACTCATGGCTCTTTCATGCTATAGGATTGTGGCAGCCGTTAGGAGAAAATAAAATAATAAAGGGAAATCATAATAATTTAGAATAAAATAGAAGATTCATGTTCCTACCTGATCCTGAAAAGACCATTTCTAATGAGTAAATTTGCAAGCATGAAAAACCTACAGATGATATTGATTGACACTGGGCTTTGGGTCAGTTTGCTCTAGCTGATGTTTACATAGATATGAAGTCAACAAGAGAAGTTTGGCAGGACAAAGAAATCAATAGTATCGATCGAAGACTTGGAACATCTAAGGTCATATGGTGAGAGAGCGCCATCCTCTGACCACTTAATGTAAATAGCAGGCAATTTCAGAAGAGTTTCATCCTAAGTAAATTCCTTCATGGTCTTCATATTAAGAAATAAGATATAATGAAGTAATTAAGGCTGGATTGACTAGAGGAGATTGCCTTGATCAAATCTTATGTTATAAGCATATAAAAGTTATAATTCAATTAGAGATTTAAGCAGTTGAACACATACATGTCATCTTAGGGTAACGGGTGAGGGTTGGGATAAGTTACATAATCGAGCAGATGTTTGGGGTCACAATGTAGATAAAGATGTCCTTGGAAACTATACATGGAAACACCTGTTAATGATTGTATTGTGTAAATGTCAGACTCTTTCTGTGCATGTGTGGAAAGGGTGCTATTCTGCTATAAAAGACCGAAGCGATTCAGACCTCAGTGGTGACAGTCATTTGAGCTGTTCAACCTATACTCTGCAGAGATAGAAATAAAGTCTTGGAAGTACGACAATCTGTCTCCATCTTCTTCCTTCTCCAAAAGTAGTCTAATGATCTCAGGTAACGTATATTCCGCAACAGGATCATAGATGTGGAAGAGACCACAAGGGCCACTCACCCATGCAAGAATATAAAGTATTCCCTCCCAAAGGAGAAGGAGGCGGGAAGGAGGCATGAAAGAAGGAAGGAAGGTCCCTAGAAAGCACATGAGGCAGAGAGGAACACAACACTTTGCTGATCTTCCCTCCTCCGTGAGCAAAAGGTAATGGTGGAGCTTTTTCTCCAAGGGTGTTGCAACTCAGAGTAAGCTTCGCCTTGCTTCCAAACACCACCACACAAGAGCTGTAGTTTTATATTTTATTGAGGAAAAAGTCCAAGTCAAAATAAAGAATAAGCATTGCAAAGTTCCAAAGATTTAGATTAAATGCAGAATATAGTTCAGGTAAAAACAAGAGGCACATAGGCAAAGTTCAAAACAGAGTCCAAGGTACAAGCAATGAAACAATTGCCCCAAGAATCACAATGCAAGAAATCCCAAGCGTGCTGCTTTCCAGCTAAGGTTATTCCATGAAGCTTTCAGGCTAATAAGCTACATGGAACTGACGCTTTCCCTTAGTTTGCAAGATGCCTTTCTAACATGGAAACATTATGCTCTCACCAACATGAAAGCATTGCAATGACCTTTCCCCGAGCTGGCTTCTCGTCTGCCGGTCAGGTGAGAACTCCGCCTGACCCGTAAATCAAGACGGGCTTGCCGGGTCAGGTCATTATCAAGGCTTTCCGCACTTTCACTATCAGCATGGGAAGGAGGCTATAGTGAGGGAGGGAGACTATTTCTTTATTTAAGAAAAATCTCTTTGCTCTTATACTGATTCAGTTTCTTCTTTTATATTAGCTGGGACTTTCTGTGTGCTGTTTAACCTTTGTACAGGCACTGAGACACACTTCTGTATAACAAAGTAACACAGTTTATTTATAACTTCTGGCTCCAATGCTTGTAGTTACGTTTTGTGTTTTGTTGCAATCTTGAGACTTACAGTCAGTATCATATACTTGGTTTACTTTTCTGAAGTAGACTTTCAATGTTTCACATTCACAAACATGTTATTTGCTTTACACACTCTTGACTGAAATTATGATCTGACTAAAGCACCACTGGCTTTCTTTATGTTCCTAAAATTTGAGCTCTATTTAACTAACTGCTTCTATATTCAGAAGTCTTTAACACATCTTCATAACTGCTTATTTCTAACCAGAATTCCTAACTCTTTTCTCTCACAGAAGTTCCTAACTGCCTCTCACAAACAGGAATCCCTAACTCCCTCATAAACAGCAATTCCTAACTGCTTATTTTTAAACTTTGGCTCCTCCCCTTTGGAATGTTCATCTCTACTCTCTCTCCAACTGTCATTTCGGCCTAGCAGCCTTTTCAAATCCTGGGCCTACGCTAATCTGCATATGACCAATCGGCTTCCATATGCAAATGAATCCTATCTCTGCTGTTGCTACCTTGTTTGTGCCTATTCTTCCCTATCTCTATATGTAAACATAGAGCTATACACCAAAAATTTAACATAGAGTAGCAATTTCGCTATAGAGGCAAAGGCCACTCTACCTGTTCGCTATCTACTTTGTTAAAATTCCTTTCTTCTGAGAATTGCTGTGTTGACTGTCTGTGGGAACCTCAGAAAAAGACCTAGAAGCAGGCCCAGAAATCTGAGGCACAGAAAACGAGCCAGGAATCTGAATCCCATCATTCTGATCATCAGAGAACCATCTCAGCCACAACAAAGGGGCATTTTGGTTCCTCCCACACATTTATTTATTCTACTTATTGATTTACAGTATTTATATTCCACCTTGCTCACCCCGCAGGAGATTCAGGGCGGATCACAATGCACATATACATGGCAAACATTCAATGCCATAGACACACAACATATATAGACAGACACACGGAGGCTATTTAACTTTCCAGCTTCATAAAGGGATGCTTTGAATTTCAGCCACCGGGGGAGCTGTCGCTTCAACGTCCACTTGTGACACTGATGGAGTACTTCCTCATACTTTTGCACACTGCTGATGAGTTTTATGGTGTCGTAAATTAGTTAAATTAGCCTCCCCGCATAAGCAGTACCTAAATTTCAGCCTCTGGGGGAGAGGTCGCTTCACCATCCATTTGTGACACCGATGGAGTACTTCCTCATTCTTTTGCACTCTGCTGGAGAGTTTTATGGCGTCGTAAATTAGTTAAATTAGCCTCCCCGCATAAACGGTACCTAAATTTCGGCCTCTGGGGGAGCTGTTGCTTCACTGTCCATTTGTGACACTGATGGAGTACTTTCTTATTCTTTTGTACACTGCTGGAGAGTTTTATGGCGTCGTAAATTAGTTAAATTAGCCTCCCCACATAAGCGGTACCTACATTTCAGGCACAGGGGGAGCTGTTGCTTCACCATCCATTTGTGACACCGATGGAGTACTTCCTCATTCTTTTGCACACTGCTGATGAGTTTTATGGTGTCATAAATTAGTTAAATTAGCTTCCCCGCATAAGCAGTACCTAAATTTCAGCCTCTGGGGGAGCTGTCACTTCACCGTCCATTTGTGACACCGATGGGGTACTTCCTCATTCTTTTGCACACTGCTGGAGAGTTTTATGGCTTTGCAAATTAGTTAAATTAGCCTCCCCACATAAGCAGTACCTAAATTTCAGCCACAGGGGGAGCTGTCACTTCACCGCTCACTTGTGACACCGATGGAGTACTTCCTCATTCTATTGCACACTGCTGGTGAGTTTTGTGGCGTCGTAAATTAGTTAAATTAGCCTCCCCGCATAAACGGTACCTAAATTTCGGCCTCTGGGGGAGCTGTCGCTTCACCGTCCATTTGTGACACCGATGGAGTACTTCCTCATTCTTTTGCACACTGCTGGAGAGTTTTATGGTGTCATAAATTAGTTAAATTACCCTCCCCACATAAGCGGTACTTAAATTTCGGCTACAGGGGGAGCTATCGCTTCACCGTCCACTTGTGACACCGATGGAGTACTTCCTCATTCTATTGCACACTGCTGGAGAGTTTTATGGCGTCGTAAATTAGTTAAATTAGCCTCCCCACATAAGCGGTACCTAAATTTCGGCCACTGGGGGAGCTGTCGCTTCATCATCCATTTGTGACACCGATGGAGTACTTCCTCATTCTATTGCACACTGCTGGAGAGTTTTATGGCGTCGTAAATTAGTTAAATTATCCTCCTCACATAAGCGGTACCTAAATTTCGGGCACAGGGGGAGCTGTTGCTTCACCATCCATTTGTGACACCGATGGAGTACTTCCTCATTCTTTTGCACACTGCTGGTGAGTTTTATGGCTTTGCAAATTAGTTAAATTAGTCTCCCCACATAAGCGGTACCTAAATTTCAGCCACAGGGGGAGCTGTCACTTCACCGCCCACTTGTGACACCGATGGAGTACTTCCTCATTCTATTGCACACTGCTGGAGAGTTTTATGGCGTCATAAACTAGTTAAATTAGCCTCCCCTCATAAGTGGTACCTAAATTTTGGGCACAGGGGGAGCTGTTGCTTCACCGTTCACTTGTGACACCGATGGAGTACTTCCTCATTCTTTTGCACACTGCTAGATAGTTTTATGGCATCGCAAATTAGTTAAATTAGCCTCTCCACATAAGCGGTACCTCAATTTCGGCCACAGGGGGAGCTGTTGCTTCACCGTCCACTTGTGACATCGATGGAGTACTTTCTCATTCTTTTGCACACTGCTGGAGAGTTTTATGGTGTCATAAACTAGTTAAATTAGCCTCCCCATATAAGCGGTACCTAAATTTCGGGCACAGGGGGAGCTGTCACTTCACCGTTCACTTGTGACACCGATGGAGTACTTTCTCATTCTTTTGAGCACTGCTGGAGAGTTTTATGGTGTCGTAAATTAGTTGAATTAGCCTCCCCACATAAGCGGTACCTAAATTTCCTACTTGACAGCAAACTAGACAAATGGTCGGGAGCTTACTCCAACCCGGGCTGGCTTCGAACTCATGACCTTTCGGTCAGAAGTGATTTTAATGCAGCTGACTCCCAACCAGCTTTGCCTCAACCCTTAAGTGGGTGGCTCAGTAGTCTATATACATAAAAATGTAATGTTAGTTCGTGCTACCATCAGAACTCAAAAACCACTGGGGGAATTGACACCAAATTTGGACACAAGGCACCTAACAGTCCAATGTATGTCCTCCACTCAAAAAAAATGATTTTGTCATTTGGGAATTGTTGTTGCTGGGATTTATAGTTTACCTACAATCAAAGAGCATTCTGAACTCCACCAATGATGGAATTGGGCCAAACTTAGCACGCAGGGCTCCCATGACCAACAGAAAAAACTGGAAGGGTTTGGTGGACATTGACCTTGAGTTTGGGAATTATAGTTCACCCACATCCAGAGAGCACTGTGGACTCCAACAATGATGGATCTGGACCAAACTTGACACAAAAATTCCATATGCCTAAATATGAACACAGATGGAGTTTGGAGGAAATAGACCTTGACATTTGGGATTTGTACTTACTGGGATTTATAGTTCACCTACAATCAAAGAGCATTCTGAACTCCACCAATGATGGAATTGAACCAAACATGGCATACAGGACTTCCATGACCAACAGAACACACTGGAAGGGTTTGGTGGGCATTGACCTTGGGTTTGGGAGTTGTAGTTCACCTACATCCAGAGAGCACTGTGGACTCAAACAATGATGGATCTGGACCAAACTTGACACAAAAATTCCAAATGCCTAAATATGAACACAGATGGAGTTTGGAGGAAATAGACCTTGACATTTGGGATTTGTACTTACTGGGATTTATAGTTCACCTACAATCAAAGAGCATTCTGAACTCTACCAATGATGGAATTGAACCAAACATGGCATACAGGACTTCCATGACCAACAGAACACACTGGAAGGGTTTGGTGGGCATTGACCTTGAGTTTGGGAGTTGTAGTTCACCTACATCCAGAGAGCACTGTGGACTCCAACAATGATGGATCTGGACCAAACTTGACACAAAAATTCCATATGCCTAAATATGAACACAGATGGAGTTTGGAGGAAATAGACCTTGACATTTGGGAGTTGTAGTTACTGGGATTTATAGTTCACTACAATTAAAGAGCATTCTGAAACCCACAAACGACAGAAATGGGGCAAACTTCACACACAAAACCCCCCTTGACCAACAGAAAATACTTAAGGCCATCCAGTCCAACTCTCTTCAGGGCAAGAAAATGTAATCAGAGCCCTCCTGACAGAGAGCCATCCAGTCATAGATAGAGATGGATAGATATGATTCATAGAATCATAGAATCCTAGAATCAAAGAGTTGGAAGAGACCTCGTGGGCCATCCAGTCCAACCCCATTCTGCCAAGAAGCAGGAATATTGCATTCAAATCACCCCTGACGGATGGCCATCCAGCCTCTGCTTAAAAGCTTCCAAGGAAGGAGCCTCCACCAAACTCTCTCCGGGGCAGAGAGTTCCACTGCTGAACGGCTCTCACAGTCAGGAAGTTCTTCCTCATGTTCAGATGGAATCTCCTCTCTTGTAGTTTGAAGCCATTGTTCCATTGCGTCCTAGCCTCCAGGGAAGCAGAAAACAAGCTTGCTCCCTCCTCCTCCCTGTGGCTTCCTCTCACATATTTATCCATGGCTATCATATCTTCTCTCAGCCTTCTCTTCTTCAGGCTAAACATGCCCAGCTCCTTAAGCCGCTCCTCATAGGGCTTGTTCTCCAGACCCTAGTCTCCAGGGAAGCAGAAAGGAAGTTTGCTCCCTCCTCCTTGTGGCTTCCTCTCACATATTTAGACATGGCTATCATATCTCCTCTCAGCCTTCTCTTCTTCAGGCTAAACATGCCCAGCTCCTTAAGCCGCTCCTCATAGGGCTTGTTCTCCAGACCCTAGTCTCCAGGGAAGCAGAAAGGAAGCTTGCTCCCTCCTCCTTGTGGCTTCCTCTCACATATTTATACATGGCCCTCATCATATCTCCTCTCATCCTTCTCTTCTTCAGGCTAAACATGCCCAGCTCCTTAAGCCGCTCCTCGTAGGGCTTGTTCTCCAGACCCTAGTCTCCAGGGAAGCAGAAAGGAAGTTTGCTCCCTCCTCCTTGTGGCTTCCTCTCACATATTTATACATGGCTATCATATCTCCTCTCAGCCTTCTCTTCTTCAGGCTAAACATGCCCAGCTCCTTAAGCCGCTCCTCGTAGGGCTTGTTCTCCAGACCCTTGATCATTTGAGTCGCCCTCCTCTGGACACAGGCTATTGTTTTGACCGGATGCCTAGCTTACCAAGTGAGGAGGCTGCCATATTTGATAAGGTTTATCATCAGGGTTGGTTGCGATAATGAGATGGAGAAGGAAAGGCAGAGGGTTGCTAGCGATGGCTCAGCGAGAGCAGAGTCCGCTCCACCTCGCCACACATATCATTACCAGTTTGGCTATGCTGTTCCGTTCTTAATTTAAAATCTTGGCTTCCTCAAAACATACATCAAATGAAACCCAGAGAGCTGTAAACTGTAAATCTACATTTCCTGGGATAATTTCTTCCCCGCATTTTATTCATTTGTGTTGTTTCTCATTTAGGACCCCAGCGAGGCAGAAGGGCGTGGGTAAAATATTGCCTCGGTTCCCCCAAGTTCATCGCTGCATCGCCTGATGCCAGGGAGATGGAAAATTAAAGTTGGTGGGGAACGAAGGCTTAAGTATTTATTTATTTGTCGTGTCAGGGCAACCAGTCAATTGCATTACATTTCTAACAGAATAAAACAAACAAACAGACAAAACACAAAATTTGCAAGTTTGGTAGTTGATTCGATGTCCTTTGACCAGTATCTGGCCACTTGGAGTGCCTCTGGTGTTGCCGCAAGAAGGTCCTCCCTTGTGCATTTGGCAGGGCTCACATTGCATTGCAGCAGGTGGTCAGTGGTTGGCTCTTCTCCACACTCACATGTCGTGGACTCCACTTTGTGGCCCCATTTCTTGAGGTTGCCTCTGCATCTCGTGGTGCCAGAACGCAGTCTGTTCAGTGCTTTCCAAGCCGCCCAGTCTTTTGTGAGCCCAGGAGGGAGTCTCTCATTTGGTATCAGCCATTGATTGAGGTTCTGGGTTTGAGCCTGCCACTTTTGGACTCTCGCTTGCTGAGGTGTTCCAGCGAGTGTTGTTACGCAGAATCAATTTGTTGCGCAGTAACAATGGCAACAAGAATGATTGACAACTGGAAAATAGAGGGAGAAACCGTGGAGGCCATGACAGATTTTGTATTTCTAGGTGCAAAGATTACTGCAGATGCAGACTGTGGCCAGGAAATCAGAAGACGCTTCCTTCTTGGGAGGAGAGCAATGTCAAGTCTCGATAAAATAGTAAAGAGTAGAGACATCAGACTGGCAACAAAGATCCGCCTAGTCAAAGCCATGGTATTCCCTGTAGTAACCTACGGATGTGAGAGCTGGACCTTAGGGAAGGCTGAGCGAAGGAAGATCGATGCTTTTGAGCTGTGGTGCTGGAGGAAAGTTCTGAGAGTGCCTTGGACTGCGAGAAGATCCAACCAGTCCATCCTCCAGGAAATAAAACCCGACTGCTCACTGGAGGGAAAGATACTAGAGACAAAGTTGAAGTACTTTGGCCACATCATGAGGAGACAGGAAAGCCTAGAGAAGACAATTATGCTGGGGAAAGTGGAAGGCAAAAGGAAGAGGGGCCGACCAAGGGCAAGATGGATGGATGGCATCCTTGAAGTGACTGGACTGACCTTGAGGGAGCTGGGGGTGGTAACGGCCGACAGGGAGCTCTGGCGTGGGCTGGTCCATGAGGTCACAAAGAGTCGGAGACGACTGAACGAATGAACAACAACAAACAATGTCCAACATGTCCAAAAACCAATGCGAAAGACACAGACCAGTCAGAAGAAATAAAACAGTAGAACTTTACTCATGGTTGTAGAGTTTGAAAATAAAACAGTTTGGCACACTTACATAGTCTCTGTAAGTAATGCAGAATAAATCTTCTGTGTTATAAATCATAGAGCATAACAAAAGTACATGGTTACTTCACCATAACATGAGCTTCTTGCATCTGCTCTCCAGCAAATCAAACAGCCAACTGCTAACAGTTTGCAAAAGCCTCAGAAAACTGTTACATTCAAGAGGCGTGGCCCAGCCTTGCTGAGCTGAGCTAGCTTTTGCAGCTGCAGTTAATCATTAACACTTTGCAAGGCTTTTCTGCAAGGTTTTCTTTAACACACACACACTGGACTTACAACAATATACCATAATAAGTGTCTCTGTAGATCTTAAAAAACTATTTCTTGATTTAAGTTGTTGACGTGCTGGCTGATACCCAAACAGGGGATGAGCTGGAGGTGTCTCTGCCTTGGTCCTTTTACTATTGGCTGCCACTTCCCGGCGGATGTCAGGTGGTGCAATACCGGCTAAACAGTGTAATTTCTCCAGTGGTGTAGGGCGCAGGCACCCCGTGATAATGCGACATGTCTCATTAAGAGCCACATCCACTGTTTTAGTGTGGTGAGATGTGTTCCACACTGGGCATGCGGACTCAGCAGCAGAGTAGCATAGTGCAAGGGCAGATGTCTTCACTGTGTCTGGTTGTGATCCCCAGGTTATACCAGTCAGCTTTCGTATGATATTGTTTCTAGCGCCCACTTTTTGCACATAGCGCAAGGGCAGATGTCTTCACTGTGTCTGGTTGTGATCCCCAGGTTGTGCCAGTCAGCTTTCGTATGATATTATTTCTAGCGCCCACTTTTTGTGCATAGCGCAAGGGCAGATGTCTTCACTGTGTCTGGTTGTGATCCCCAGGTTGTGCCAGTCAGCTTTCGTATGGTATTGTTTCTAGCGCCCACTTTTTGCTTGATGTTCAGGCAGTGCTTCTTGTAGGTAAGAGCACGGTCCAGAGTGACTCCCAGGTATTTGGGTGCGCTGCAATGCTCCAGTGGGATTCCTTCCCAGGTAATAATCCTCAGAGCTCGGGATGCTTGTCTGTTCTTAAGGTGAAAGGCACATGTCTGTGTTTTAAATGGATTAGGGATCAGCTGGTTTTCCCTGTAATAGGCAGGAAGAGCACCTAGAGCTTCGGAGAGCTTCTGTTCTACCATCTTAAGTAATGAGGATGAATCCCTAAGTGGCAGGCGGTGGGTGCAACCGAGCCCTTGGCTTATTGGACTCCAACATGGGAAAGCTGGCTTCGGGGACTAAGAGTACCGCTGACTCAAGTTGGGTCAGAAACACCAGAACTTGGAAATACTTACTAGTTTCAGTGATTTGAATTCGGCTTACAAATTTTTTTAAAAAAAGGAACTTTCCACTAAACGTAATATCTGCAACTCTCTGTATTAGTCAAGCTACAGAACTGTGTTTTGTTTCGTGGCACAGTGGTTTAAACTCTTGTGCCGGCAGGACTAAAGACTGACAGGTTGGAGATTCGAATTCCGAGTGAGTGCGGATGAGCTCCCTCTGTCAGCTCCAGCTTGAGCAAAGTCTCCCACAAGGATGGTAACCCACAGAATCCTAGAATCAAAGAGTTGGAAGAGACCTCCTGGGCCATCATCCAGTCCAACCCCATTCTGCCAAGAAGCAGGAATATTGCATTCAAAGCACCCCCGACAGATGGCCATCCAGCCTCTGCTTAAAAGCTTCCAAAGAAGGAGCCTCCACCACACTCCGGGGCAGAGAGTTCCACTGCTGAACGGCTCTCACAGTCAGGAAGTTCTTCCTCATGTTCAGATGGAATCTCCTCTCTTGTAGTTTGAAGCCATTGTTCCATTGCGTCCTAATCTCCATGGAAGCAGAAAACAAGCTTGCTCCCTCCTCCTCCCTGTGGCTTCCTCTCACATATTTATCCATGGCTATGATGTCTCCTCTCATCCTTTTCTTCTTCAGGCTAAACATGCCCAGCTCCTTAAGCCGCTCCTCATAGGGCTTGTTCTCCAGACCCTTGATCATTTTAGTCGCCCTCCTCTGGACACATTCCAGCTTGTCTATATCTCTCTTGAATTGTGGTGCCCAGAATTGGACACAATATTCCAGGTGTGGTCTAACCAAGGCGGACTAGAGCATGGGGAGCATGACTTCCCTAGATCTAGACACTATGCTCCTCTTGATGCAGGCCAAAATCCCATTGGCTTTTTTTGCCGCCACATCACATTGTTGTCTCATGTTTTACTTGCTGTCCACGAAGACTCCAAAATCTTTTCCACACGTCCTGCTCTCGAGCCAGGCATCGTCCCCCATTCTGTATCCTTGCATTTCGTTTTTTCTGCCTTAGTGAAGTCTCTTGCATTTGTCTCTGTTGAACTTCATTTTGTGAGTTTTGGCCAATCATCTCTCTAATCTGTCAAGATCCCTTTGAATCCTGCTCCTGTCCTCTGGAGTCTTGGCTCTCCCTCCCAATTTGGTGTTGTCTGCAAACTTGATGATCCCGCCTTCTAGCCCTTCATCTAAGTCATGATTGAAGATCCTGAGCAGGACCGGGCCCAGGACGGAACCCTGTAGATGGCACTCCACTCGTCACTTCTTTCCAGGATGAAGAGGAGGAAGCCTTGGGGAGAATCACCCTCTGGGTTTGTCCACTGAACCAATTCCAGATCCACCTCACCGTAGTTTTGCCTCGCCCACATTGGACTAGTTTCCTTGCCAGAAGATCATGGGGGACATTGTCAAAGGCTTTACTGAAATCCAGGTAGGCTACGTCCACGGCATTCCCCGCATCTATCTATGTTCTAGAAGAATTATCTCCTGATGTTTCGCCTGCATCTATGACATGCAACCTCTGAGGATGCTTGAAAGCCACAAAAACCTTCGACAATACATTAAACCAAAACGATGTTTGCGAATCTGCAATTGCAAGAACATGACCACCTGTCACCTTTTCTGTGCTTACCCCACAATGCAGAACACAGGATCTCTGAATTGAACTTCTTCTTATATTTACGGATTTCTGGGCTGTCGCTCTGAGGCCGGATGTTAGTGGGGTTCACATTGACAACAGAGCCTTTCCTTGCATTTTGTCTGCTGCTGGGCTCGGGTTTCACATTGGGTGCTGGGAAGGAAGGCAGAAAGGAGAGATTACATGGCTACTTGGTCTACTGCCCAAAGTGAGGTCTGCAAAACAACTGTATCATCATCGGTGACTACTGAAAACTCTCTGTGGACATTGTCTCTAGACCAGGGGTTCTCAAACTTTTAAAGCCACTGAGCCCTTTTTGAAGCAAAAGTTTCCATTGGAGCCCTAAGAAATGTTTATATATTATATGAAATGTTATATATATATACACACACACACTAGCAGTCCCCTGCCACGCGTTTATAATGATGCAGCGAGTAGTAGAGAAGATTTTAAAATTAAATTTATATATGGGGGAATATATATATATATATATATATATATATATATATAAGGCCTGGGTAACAACGGAAAAATTTGTTTCTAAAATCGATTCGTTTTTTGGGGTTTTTTGCGTTTCGATATTTAAAAGAATTCCGAAATTTTTCTTTTAAAAAGTTCGATATTTACGAAATTTCGTAAATGTTAAAAAAATTACGAAACATTAACGAAACAAATACGAAACAATAACGAATTGATTCGTTAATGGCGGACGCGACCGCACAATACGCTAAAAAACCTCCAAATGGGACAGGGGGAACTTCTCAAGCTTCCCTCTCCCTCTGTTGTTGACTGTTGGTGTGATATTAGAATTTTTTTTTCACTAATTAAACAAAAAACAACTATAAAACTTGTGGAAATAATAACATGTGGAAATAGTAACGAAATGACCTCAAACCGATAACGAAACGAATACATAACGAATCCAAAGCATTTACGAAACGAATTTAAAAATTTGTTTCGTTTTTAAGTTGCTCCAGAATGGTTCGTTATCGCTTCGTTATAAAAAAAAATAACGAATTTTTAACGAATTACAAATTAATGAAACGAAACCGCCCAGCCCTAATATATATATATAATCCCAATGCTGCTCAGCCAAATTATAATGATGACACCTTCACTACAGACTAGCTCACCAAAATATAGAGGGAGTATGGTTGCTGAACCAACTGTCTATTTAAAGTTAGGAACTGGGAACCACTGGAACTGAGAGACTTAAAAAGATTCTTCAAAAGAATTCCGCTGCCACCATATTAATAATAAGCAGGATGAGGTATTATTGAGAGGTTGTTCAGTAACACACTCTATCTCACTATAGTTTTATTAGAGGCTGCTGAAAGCTGACTTGAATAATGCTTTGACCACAAAGGTATTCACACTGAGGCTGGTATAAGTTGATAAAAATAACAAGAACGTTAATTCAACAGGCTCTTCCCTGCAAGAGATAAAAGTATGACATGGTCCATGGTGAAAATAGGTGTACTCACGAGAGCCACAGTTTGGTCCCGTTGGACTGGATGGAGGTGAGATTTGTAGAAGCCTGGGGTCTATGAAGGACGTAAAGGATGTCGTGGATGAGGTACTGTTTTTTGGAGAGGTATTGTCAATACTTGGAGCCTAAATTGGAAGAACAGACAAGATGAAATGAAGATACATCGTCACAACTGCCCACAGGGTTCATTTTAGTTTTATAGCACATGGATAAGATGTTTCTACTGCAACGTACTATGAAGGGAGAGTAAAATGTGCTATTCTGTGCAGGTTGCATTATGCTGCAGATTGCTCCACCAAGATGAGCCAAGTAAAAAGCAGCAAAGTAAAAAGCACTTTAAAGAAATAGGTAAATCCAATTAGGTAAGAAGATAAGCAGGAACAAATTAACAACTCTTGGTGAGGTAACTATGACCACTAAAAAAATCTATAGCCTTTGATCCACCAAAAGGAAAGTAGCCTGTTGGTTCTCCTGGACTTCTCAGCAATCCTTTTATTGAAGATAAGTAAAAAGCAGCAAAGTAAAAAGCACTTTAAAGAAATAAGTAAATCCAATTAGGTAAGAAGATAGGCAGGAACAAATTAGCAACTATAGCCTTTGATCCACCAAAAGGCAAGTGGCCTGTTGGTTCTCCTGGACCTCTCAGCAGCTTTCAATACCATTAATCATGTTATTATTCTGGGTCATCTCACTGGGATGGGACAGGGAGGCCTTGCTTTACAGTGGCTCCATTCCTTTCTGGAGGGCCGTACCTGTTGTACTCCAGAACATGGATAACCCTCTGACTTTATTGAGGATAAGTAGAAAGCAGCAAAGTAAAAAAGCACTTTAAAGAAATAAGTAAATACAATTAGGTAAGAAGATAGGCAGGAACAAATTAGCAACTATAGACTTTGATCCACCAAAAGGCAAGTAGCCTGTTGGTTTTCCTGGACCTCTCAGCAGCCTTCGATACTATCGATCATTCTGGGTAGTCTCACTGGGATGGGACTGGGAGGCCTTGTCTTACAGTGGCTCCGTTCCTTTCTGGAGGGCCGTACCTGTTGCACTCCAGAACATGAATAACCCTCTGACTTTAAATGCCACACGTTGAATAGGTGAAAACAATCCTTTGATTGAGGATAAGTAAAAAGCAGCAAAGTAAAAAGCACTGTAAAGAAATAAGTAAATGCAATTAGGTAAGAAGATAGGCAGGAACAAGTTAGCAACAATAGCCTTTGATCCACCAAAAGGCAAGTAGCCTGTTGGTTTTCCTGGACCTCTCAGCAGACTTCGATACTATCGATCATTCTGGGTAGTTTCACTGGGATGGGACTGGGAGGCCTTGTCTTACAGTGGCTCAGTTCCTTTCTGGAGGGCTGTACCTGTTGCACTCCAGAACATGAATAGCCCTCTGACTTTAAACGCCACACGTTGAATAGGAGAAAACAATCCTTTGATTGAGGATAAGTAAAAAACAGCAAAGTAAAAAAGCACTTTAAAGAAATAAGTAAATCCAATTAGGTAAGAAGATAGGCAGGAACAAATTAGCAACTATAGCCTTTGATCCACCAAAAGGCAAGTAGCCTGTTGGTTTTCCTGGACCTCTCAGCAGCTTTCAATACCATCGATCTTGGTATTATTCTGGGTAGTCTCACTGGGATGGGACTGGGAGGTCTTGTCTTACAGTGGCTCCGTTCCTTTCTGGAGGGCCATACCTGTTGCACTCCAGAACATGAATAACCCTCTGACTTTAAATGCCACACATTGAATAGGAGAAAACAATCCTTTGATTGAGGATAAGTAAAAAGCAGCAAAGTAAAAAAGCACTTTAAAGAAATAAGTAAATCCAATTAGGTAAGAAGATAGGCAGGAACAAATTAGCAACTATAGACTTTGATCCACCAAAAGGCAAGTAGCCTGTTGGTTTTCCTGGACCTCTCAGCAGCCTTCGATACTATCGGTCATTCTGGGTAGTCTCACTGGGATGGGACTGGAAGGCCTTGTCTTACAGTGGCTCCGTTCCTTTCTGGAGGGCTGTACCTGTTGCACTCCAGAACATGAATAACCCTCTGACTTTAAACGCCACACGTTGAATAGGAGAAAACAATCCTTTGATAGAGGATAAGTAAAAAAGCAGCAAAGTAAAAAGCACTGTAAAGAAATAAGTAAATACAATTAGGTAAGAAGATAGGCAGGAACAAATTAGCAACTATAGCCTTTGATCCACCAAATGGCAAGTAGCCTGTTGGTTCTCCTGGACCTCTCAGCAGCTTTCAATACCATCAATCATGGTATTATTCTGGGTAGTCTCACTGGGATGGGACTGGGGGGCCTTGTTCCTTTCTGGGGGCCGTACCTGTTGCACTCCAGAACATGAATAACCCTCTAACGCCACATGTTGAATAGGAGAAAACAATCCTTTGATTGAGGATAAGTAAAAAGCAGCAAAGTAAAAAGCACTTTAAAGAAATAAGTAAATCCAATTAGGTAAGAAGATAGGCAGGAACAAATTAGCAACTATAGCCTTTGATCAACCAAAAGGCAAGTAGCCTGTTGGTTCTCCTGGACCTCTCAGCAGGTTTCAATAACATCAATCATGGTATTATTCTGGGTTGTTTCTTTCTGGAGGGCCGTACCTGTCACACTCCAGAACAGAAATAACCCTCTGACTTTAAACACCACACGTTAAATAGGAGAAAAAAATCCTTTGCTTGAGGATAAGTAAAAAGCAGCAAATTAAAAAACGCACTTTAAAGAAATAGGTAAATCCAATTGGGTAAGAAGATAAGCAGGAACAAATTAGTCCAAGGTAGAGTTCCGCAATGTCCGTAAAAGCAAAGTCCACACATCTCCAATACAATCCAAAAAAGCAGGAATACATTGATCCAAGGCTTGGGTAAGCAATCATAAAATATAGGAAATATCTTAGCATGAAACTTCAAAGCAAGGTTTCCATAAAACAAGGATGAGAACTTGGTGTGATTCTAAATGATGTTTCATCTGACTACACATCCCAAACTTGGGACTTTTATCTCCTCATTAGATAGGTCACGAGCGGTCAGAAATTGGTTTCTTTTTAGTTGAGGCTTTGTTATTGTTTTCTGCCGAAGCCTGGCAGAGCGCCTAAACCTTTGTACAGCCCTCCTGTTTTGACTGAACTCTTCTCGTCTATCTCTTAGCTCGTTATCTATTTGCTCATTAATTTTTGCAGGTGCATCCCCACAGCCCTCAGGGACATTCTCCTGGGAAACTACAGGAATCTCCTGGTCATTCTCTGCATCAATATCACTGACCAAACCATTGCCATCTTGAAACTCATCTTGAACCTCATTAACATCGTTCCCTACATCCAAAGCACCCTGATCCTGAAACACAATCACAGGCTCAACTCACACACTACCCAGAAGGTGATGCTGGGGCATTCCTATTCAGACACTTGGTGTGAGGTTCCTCAGGGTTCTGTTTTGTCCCCCATGCTGTTTAACCTATACATGAAACTACTGGGAGAAGTCACCCGGAGTTCAGGAATGCGGCAAGTGGCACCACCTATGTTTAGAACTGTTAGTTGCAAGATTTAAACTGTTGTATCATGCTTAATCCTGCCTTTTTACCCTGCTTATGTATAGTTGGATTGATTGGTTATTTATAGCTGTCAATCAGTGTTGTTTGCACCAGTTGAATTGCCTTTTCAGCTCAATTGTTTGGTTCCACCTCTTCCTGGAGGAGGGAAGTGCTTCCCTTTTTCATTCTGCCATCAGAGGTTCTATCAGATGGACGTGAGTAAGAGACTTGGCTCTAAAAGACCCTGATTAAATTACCTCTCAGCACCAATTCTGAGGTTTTTACCCTTGAGACTTATGCTTCATGTTCAGACCAACGACGTTGGGAAGTCTCAAGCGCCTTCAGACCAGTTCCTTTGGCACCAGTGGAAGACCCTGTGTCTTCAAACATAGGCTGTCTGGACTGGGGTTGTGAATTGCTCTGGCATTTACAGCCATTGAGAAAGAGGGACCTGGAAAAGCTTCTCAGCTTCAAAACTCCTTGGACCCAGGACTAACTGAGACTGTAATGTACATTTTCCTTCACCCCTCCGAAACTTCCAGCTTATTGCTTTAAAGAGATAACTCTTTGTGAACAATAAAACCTATTTTGAGTTATCTACAGTGTTTTGGGTCTTTGAGAGTTCCAGTTTCCTAAAGGAGGGCAAGAAGCAATGCCCTGGGGAAAGATGTCATGTCCATGCCTCTTTCACTAAGAGTTATAGCCCCCAGGTGCAACGGCACATTCCCCTTCCTTTGCTCCCTCTTTCCTTCCTTCTTTCCCTTTTTTTCTTTCCTTATCCCCTTCCTTCCTTCCTTCCTTCCTTCCTTCCTTCCTTCCTTCCTTCCTTCCTTCTCTAACTTTCTTTCCTTCCCCTTTTTCTTTCCCTCCCTCTTTCTCTCCTTTCTTCCTTCTCTACCTCTTTCCTTCCTTCTCTCAATCCAACTATACGTAAGCAGGATAAAAGGGCAGGATTAAGCATGATTCCACGTTTCCTTCTCCCTTTCTTTCTTTTTCTTTCTTTCTTTCTTTCTTTCTTTCTTTCTTTCTTTCTTTCGTTTCCTCCTGTTCCCTCCCTTTTTCTTCCTTTTTTCTGTATCGTCATTTAGCTTTTCATCATTTAACTTTTTGCGGCTTTTTAAGTCCCTTCTGCTGTGTTTTTATGAGTGAAGGACATACATTGGGTTGTGTCCAAATTTGGTGTCAATTCCCCCAGTAGTTTTTGAGTTCTGTTAATCCCACAAACGAACATTACATTTTTATGTATATAGATGCTGTATGTTAATGTTTTTAATAGTATTTTAAGATTGTTATGCTTTTTAATTGTTTGACTGTTGAGGTATCGAATTGTTGCCATTAGTAAACCGCTCTGAATTGCCTCTGGGCTGAGAGGGGCAATATATAAATATAGTAAATAAATAAATTCAGGGATGCTGGAAGTTATAGTCAAAAACAACCTTTACAAGATCGGTTCTGCCCACCATTTTGGTCATCCTTTGATATGGAAGTCTTACCTTATTAGAAACCGGCTTGCCCTGAGATTCCAAACTGTTCTCCGTGACTTTTAGTTGAAAGTCTGAACAGCCCGATATTTGGCTCTGCTGCAGGAGGTCCGGGAGGAGATAATTTTGGTTGCTCATGCTCCAAAAGCCTTCGTGAGTGCTGCAGTTGGGCCTTCCTGCAGCATAATCCTGGACCAAAGGACAAATGGAAAAGCACACCTATCACATATAAAGGCTTAATCCCATGTGCCACCTCTACAAAGTTCTGGAGAGACTTATTTTGCATAGAATTATGGAAAAAATAGACCCCTGTCTGATCCCACAGCAAGCTGGCTTCAGGAAAGGCAAAAGCTGCACATCGCAAGTGCTGAACCTGACTCAGCACATAGAAGATGGCTTTGGAAGGCAGCAGATCACAGGAGCTGTCTTCATAGACCTGTCAGCAGCCTATGAGACTGTGAACCACCGCTGCCTCCTCCTGAGAAAAATGTATAATATCACAAAGGACGACCACCTCACCCGCCTCATAGGAAACCTGCTACAAAACAGGAGCTTCTTTGTTGAGTTCCAGGGCCAGAGAAGAAGATGGCGGAAAAAGAAGAACGACCTGCCTCAGGGGAGCGTGCTTGCTCCATCCATGTTCAACATCTACACAGGTGACCAGCCACTGCCAGAAAGGACAGAGAGCTTCATCTATGCTGATGATCGTGTCATCACCGCTCAAGCAGGGAGCTTTGTGTTGTGGTTCAACAGCAACAGCATGATGGGACTGAGAGTGCAGATGAGCATGATGGGAATGGGAGTACAGATGGGAATGGGAGTACAGATGCAGGTGTGGGCTTTCAGTTTTCTCAGTCACAATCTGTAGCTAGAGACAAGCCACTTTTCTCACAGGAACGGAATGTGGCTGATAAGACAGCTGGTGAAGGTCAGGCTGCCCCACAGGTGTTGAGACGGAGTTTACGAATTGCGGCCAAGTCTTGAGCGCATCCGTTGGTGGGAAAACTGCTTGTTAGCTGCCTGTTTGATGTTCAATGTTTTGATGTTTTACCTATAAGTAAACTGCCTTGGAGCTGGTTCGGCGTCAGTTCCAACGTTGCAAAAATGGCTCGCTTTAGCTTCGGCTCTGGGGCTTGGGGCTTGGGAAAAGCCTGCTTCATGTAACCTCATGCTATTTCCTGGACTTTACTCTGTTTCTTTGCTTCAAGTCTCCTGCTTTGACTCAAAGGGATTATATTGGATTTTTACCTTGTACTACTGATCTTTTTACTGCTTATACTCTGCTTTGTTTGGAAAACCTCACAATAAACTTTCTACCTCACAAGTTTGGCTGGTTTGTCAGAGACAGCAAGGTGAATCTTAGCCTGAGATACAACACT